>NC_134418.1:82726196-83033774 GCF_030867145.1 Opisthocomus hoazin
TAGAATTCACGCGTTCCATGCTCACAACTGAACATTCTCTGGCTGCTGGCTGCCTAGCTCCAACTTCATGTTGTTTGGACAGCAAGTAGTTGAATGTCTGCTGGAAGATACACATCCCAGCTGGGCATCATTTCTTTTTGTGTGACAGCATACAGAATAACGCAGATATATGTAACCATGAAGTCCTCCCTGTTTGCATCTTTATAGGTTGTCCCTATCTTCTTTAGGAGTTTGACTTTGAGAGTTAGCATCTTTTGGATCTGCAACAATCTAAATCTGAATGACAATATTTTATTAACATTACTTACAGAGACCATAAACACATTTTCCTGAGTTTTGGTTGCTGTGCGTGAATGAGGATATCTGTTAGATTGTCAACTTTCTGTGTTGTTGGGACACACATGCACGTCTGATATTAATATTCAATATGGAAAAAATACTTCTCATTTCTTTAAAAGTACAATTTGTCTTTTAAAGCTATAATTTTATACTTAAGATTTTGGTGGTACAGAACTAAAATAGCTGTGTTCAATGCTTTTATCTAGACTTACAGCAAACTGTCTTGGCATACTGTAGAACACGAGAGTAATTTATTTGTGAATCTATACTGTAACACTCATTATCTGATAGTTTCTCGACAAGCATGACAGTGATATGAGCTGTCAGGTTTTGAAGATTCTTTGGCCACCCAGGTCTCTCTATTTCATGTTCAAAACGGAGTATGTTCTGTTATCAGTTTGGCTGGTTCTGATGATCTATGTGATGAAGATAGTATTTGCCCATGGCAGCTAACACAATTTCAACTAGAACTAAGGAAAAGATCTTTCCCATTTCCTAGGTAATTTTTGTTGAGACATGCCCAATTTATAATAGATTGGCGTTTGAAATTTATGAAGTTGCATGATAGCTGTACTTATGTCTACTCAAAAATAATTTACTTGTTTGGCAAACAGATAACTTCTTTCATTTTACAAAGGCAGCAGTTTTTTATTAAGTTTTGAATAAATATTCTTATGATTTAATAGTAGCAGTTGCTAGACATTTAATAAATATTTTTTGTCACATCTGCAGATTTCATTTATTTCAATGGCAATCATTTATTGTCAATAATTTATTTTTAACTGTAAATTATCTAATTTTCAGAAATTGTTATCTCTTAACTAGGTAGAAAAGTATTCCTCTACACCCCTCAATATTTTAGTTTTCAAGAACCTGATGTCCCATTTCGGGATGAATGCGAGAAAGCTTTTGTTTCCTTTTTGTTTGTTTTTTGTAGTGAGAATGATCCAGTCCAGAGCAGGCAATATCATTAATTATTAATGATTAAGAGACTTAGTCAAGATATCGGAGACCAAGGTTCAATTTCATACAGTCTCCACTGTAGATCATGTCTCAGGTAAGTGTCCTACTCATAGGCTATTAGTCCTTCTGATTTCTGATGCTCCTTTTTAATACATACGTGACCTGTATCTTACTATGTTTTAGTCTCAAACATTAGGTATCTTCCTTATAAGGAATTTTATTGAAAATTCCTGTGAAATAGCTGTGTATTCCTCAAGAATATTTTCTGCTAAGATTTATAACTCCTTTCAAAAAATGCTTAGAAAATTGTCAGCCAGTTGAGTATTAGAAATCCACCCACAAGTGTGCACGTGCACATGCATACACACACATGCAGAGTCTTATTTACATAATTGTCTGTGTTCTCATCTCGTTTTTACGTCGCACTGCAAACCGGAAAGTTAAGCTTCTTGAATGAACCTGTCAGCTCCATGCCAGATTCAAATACTTGCTCATAGCACGTCAGCAAAAGAATCTTGCTCTGAGTTAATTTTACTTGTCCTTTTTTATCCCATTTGCTAACATTAATGCAAAAGCACAACTTTATGGAGCTGGAGGGTATTTTGTAAAACTCGCATCGTCTTTCATTTTAAATATTTCTAGTACCATTCATCTAAATCACTTTTTTTCTCATTTTGTATATGTACCTCCTGTATTACATACCTCATTTCCTAGCACTTATCCAGAAAAATCTTTCAGTGCAAGTATGGTGTAGGTTTATTTGACTGCATAGTAATTAATATGCACAATCCTAATTAATTTCTGTAAATCTGTTATCTGCTCTTAGATTTTTTTTTTCCCAGTGAAAGGGAAAAAGTTAAAATCTGTCATGTCACAGTGGAAAGACAACTAATCTGAAATCATTTGCAATCTCCTGTTTGTTACATATACGCACAGCAACAGTGTTCATGAACACTCAAGCCACAGTTACACATTCCGTTAGCTATTTTATAGTACAAGGCATCTCATGCAAAGGCATCTGCCTGTAAAAAGTAGGAAGCACTTGTTAACAAGTATGGATTGCCTTGATTTGATCTGCAGGTTACGTTATTAATTCTGGGTGACTGAATGCAGATTTTAAATATTTTATTCCTGAGATATATATCTGTACATTTTGGCGTTCTTTGTTACAAATCATCTCTGATGAAGAATAAAATTAGTTTCTCATTTTTATATTGGTTTGGACATGCAGCTTTAATGGCAGAATACTGGTAAAGTTCCCAAAAGAAAAAGGGAGTAAATACTTTGCACCCTACTTAACCTTGCAAAAATGTGATTTAATTCACTGTAGAAAAAAAAAAATCTGTTTATACGACAGTTTAAGCAATTTCAACCTGACCTTGCAGTAGCTTTAGCAAATTGTGCTGTAGTATCCAGAACTTGAATGCTTAAGGAAAACTGCCTGTAAACAGTGTTTACTTTATAGAGGTGCACTGAGCACATATAGAGGTATTTGCCTGTACAAGGTCACTGCTTGCTCATTTGTCTCTTTGCTTCAGATTTGTTTCAAGCAGTGTCAGGACTGATTTAGACTCTTCTTAAGGGACACAGATTCATAACTTGTACCTTTATCCCGTGTCAGCAGTCCAGCAAGCCACAGGTCGCTCGCCTCTGCATAAATGCAGAAAACTGGGTAAGGACTTGTTTTAGGGATTAAGAAGTAATAGTGCTTTAGTGGAAAAATTAAATATATTGAAACGTGCAAACAGATGAGTTGAATTGAGAACTGGCTGAATGACAGAGCTCAGAGAGTGATCATCAGCATCACAGATTCTAGTTGGAGGCCTGTAACTAGTGGTGTCCCCAAGGGTCAGTACTCAGCCCAGTCTTATTCAAGTTCTTCATCTATGACCTGGATGAAAAGATCGAGTGTACCCTCAGAAAGTTTACTGATGCCACAAAACTGGGAGGAGGGGCTGATACACTGGCAGGCTGTGCTGCCTTTCAGCGTGACCTGGACAGGCTGGAGAGTTGGGCAGAGAGGAGGAACCCGATGAGGTTGAACAAGGGCAAGTGCAGGGTCCTGCACCTGGGGAGGAAAAACCCCATGCACCAGTACAGGCTCGGGGCAGACCTGCTGGAGAGCAGCTCTGTGGAGAGAGACCTGGGTGTCCTGGTGGATGACAAGTTAACCGTGAGCCAGCAGCGTGCCCTGGCTGCCAAAAAGCCCAATGGGATCCTGAGGTGCATTAAGAGGATTGCGGCCAGCAGGTTGAGGGAGGTTCTCCTCCCCCTCTACACTGCCCTAGTGGGGCCCCATCTGGAGTACTGTGTCCAGTTCCGGGCTCCCCACTTCAAGAAGGATGAGGAGCTACTGGAGAGAGTCCAGGGGAGGGCTACGAGGAAGATGAGGGGACTGGAGCATCCCTCCTGTGAGGAGAGGCTGAGGGAGCTGGGCTTGTTCAGCCTGAAGAAGAGAAGGCTGAGAGGGGACCTTATCAATGCTTATAAATATCTGAAGGGTGGGTGTCAGGAAGATGGGGCCAGACCCTTTTCAGTGGTGCCCAGCGACAGGACAAGGGGCAATGGGCACAAATTGAAGCAGAGGAAGTTCCGTCTGAACATGAGGAAGAACTTCTTCCCTCTGAGGGTAACAGAGCCCTGGCCCAGGCTGCCCAGGGAGGCTGTGGAGTCTCCTTCTCTGGAGATATTCAAGACCTGCCTGGATGCGGTCCTGTGCAGCCTGCTGTAGCTGACACTGCTTTGGTGGGGGGGGGGGGGTTGGCCAAGATGACCCACAGAGGTCCCTTCCAAACCCTAACATTGTGTGATTCTGTGAAAGCATCCTTTGTGCTCTGCCAGATGTGTTCTTCTCCCCTGTCCCTAAAGACAGTTTCCCAGGGAGCCCAATTGACTATCTCATCGAAGAGCTGGAATTTTGCTTTTCTGAAATTCAGGGTCCCGACTTTACTCTTCCCCTGACCTATATCGCTCAGGACTGTGAACTCCACCAGTGCGTGACCACCACAGCCTCGGCTGCTTCCGATCTTTACATCACCGATTAGCTCACTTGCATTGGTGACCAGCAGGTCTAGTAACTCATCTCCTTGGGTAGGGCTGCCTATTACGTGGCTAAAGAAGTTATCCTCAATACGCTCCAGGAGTTTCCTGGATTGCCTATAGCTCGCCATGCTACTTTTCCAGCAGATGTCAGGGTCACTGAAGTCCACCAACAGGACGAGATTCTGCTGTAGCTGGAGTGAAAAGGCTTCGTCAACAGGCTCCCCTTGATCAGGTGACCTCCAGTCGACACCAACTACAAGATTCCTTGTGTTGCCTCTGTCTATGATTCTTACCCATAAGCTTTCTACCTGCTCCTAGCTATTCTTTAGAGACAGTGTTTCACACTCTATCTATTTCTTGTTATAGAGGGCAACACCTCCCCCCCTCCTACGTTGCCTGTCCCTTCCGAACAGACTACAGCCATCCTGTACCTAGTGCATTTAGAAATTATCATAAAAAAGAAATAAGGAGATAAGATAGAATATATAGTGATTTGTATCTTATGTGGCAGATTATTTCCTCTTCTTTCTTATAAGTCAGAATTTTAGATGTGTGCTTGGAATCCCGGGCAGGATTTAATGATGGAATCAAAAGCTTCAAGCAGGAGTAATACAGCGGCAAGAATTTTTTTTTTAATCAAAAATGTGAATAAGGTATTTGTGTGGCTTGCAGGGGATGAGAAGAAAAAATGTTAAGACCTTTACCCAAAAGATGCAACACCAATGGGATATCTTGATCATGTCTGACAGTCATTTTTTACCATACTGCTAGACATAATCAAGGAATAAAGAAATCCAATAAAAGCAGAATATGAATGATATTGCCAGAGTTAATGTAGAAATAGTAGAACCACCAAAAAATAGAAGTCAACATTATTACACAATCCTAAAGTTCTTGACTGTAATATAAATTTGGCTGCCTTTTCTGGGAAAGCCTGGTCTAACAGAGCTTGTCAAACGAGTTGTTGTTACAGGCAACGTGGTGCATAGCCTTCCTGTCACATCAGTGTCCATCATGCCAGTAACGTATTCAGTCGAGCATCAACCCTCAGAGACTCAGCACAAATGTTTTACTGTGCCATTCAGTTAAGTAAAACAAATTGCGCAGGGCCTCCTGTCAGGTCTTGAGAGTTTTGAGTCTATTTATCGCATCTTAAAAAAAAAGAAAATGACACTTATTTTAAGATCGCTAATAAAGAAATACATGATTTTGTGGTACACAGAATTGTTTTTAATTATAGATCTTCTTTTCCTCTGACCCTATTGAAATCTGTCCACAGAGTAGAGCAATATCAACAAATGGTTTGCCAAGAAAAAATTTCTAGTTACTGTCTTTATTTTTCATTTTATCTTCAAAGCTCAGGTTTATAAAAGCAGGGATGTGCAAGAGGATAAAAGATTTCTGTCTACTTCAACAAAACCTGATTGAAAGAAGTACAACAAAAATACAGTATGAATTAATCTATATGATTTTTGATTGACTAATTCAACTTTTAATCAGTCATTTCATTTTTGTATACTGTGATTGCAGAATTAAAAAAAGGCAAGGGAGTTCTTTTCATAGAATGAAAATCAGAATTATTATCCTGCTCTCCTCTGCTCAGTAGAGATGATATTTTAATACTGAAGGTAGATGAAGATAGATGTATAGATGGAGGAAAATAAAGAAAAATATATACTTGGTTGTCTTTAAATCATGCTTTTATGACATTTTTATAGAGATGGAGAACTTTCTCATTTCCTTCATTGTCTTCAGGAATATGGAGCTCATTTAGATCATCTTTCTGAGTCTGGGCGTGGTACACAGAAGTAGTAGAGAAGGCAAAAATCTGTTAGCTCTGTTGGATGAACATGCAATCCAAAAGACAAGTTTATTTGAAATAATTTTTGTCACCTTATACGTTAAGGCACATACCCTAACATTTTATTTTATTTACCAAATGAGAATGACTATTAGAGGACTTATTCATTTTTACAGTAGTTAATTTAAAAGAAAAATGTATGGTGTGAACAATGAATAATAAAAAGAAATTTGCCTGTGAATTTGTTCTCAGGGCTGATTGATATAAACTTATGTGTATGTACACATCCCATACTTATGTTTTTTCAAGAGAGTATTAAGCTGTTTACATTTTAACTTCCTGATGATTTCCTGTTGGTTTTGGCTTTAAAATCCTCATTATAAAGGGAGAGGGTTGAGTGTTATGCTTAGGTCTACATTTTAAATTAGGTCTCAGTTTTAAATTTAATAAATGTTTTGCAAAGTGATTTAGATCGTTTTATGACTTAATAACTAGCTTTAGAATTATTGTATTGATTATTATCATTATCTGGAGTGCAATTCTTATTGCGGATATATTAGAATACTTAAAAAGAAACAAATTTATTAATAAAAGCAAGAGGCATAAAATTTTGAAATTAAAAGTTGTTATAAAATTACTTAAGCTAGAATCTAGTGTGGGTTAGCAACCACATCCTTGTGGCACTGCCAAAGGTTTAATGGAAAGAATCTGAAAAATATATAACCCTTGCTTTGCTATGTTCCATTTCAATCAGTGGGCTCAGAGACCATATTACTGTTATGCCTTTTGGAAAGATTACTTCTGTAAAAATACACTTTAGTGGGTATTGTCATTATTTTAGTTATGAAGACTATATTGCTACTCCATAACATTCAAAATTAACTGTTTCCATTTCTGCCATTTCGTAAAACAGTTCTGTTAAAGTGATCAGTGGGGGCTGGAGATGGAAAGAATTAAAGCCTCAAAGAAAAGACTGGGGGAGAGATCAAGCTTACATCCTGAGCCTTTCTTACTGCATTTGGATATAAAGACAATAATACTGTGGAAATATACAGAGAATAAAACCCCACGGCATCTTTTCCTTGTTCCTAGCTATACTGAAAAATCCTAATAAAAGGAAGTAGAAAGAGTCTGTAGTATCTCTTAAAAAGAATGCTATTGGATCTTTTTGTAGGTAGAGTTCTCTTTTCCTTCTTGAGAAATAAGTTCTATTAATTTTTTTTTTTTTATTGGGCCCATCAGGGAAGACCCTTGTAATAAAGATCTGAATGAGATAACTCTCCATGTCCAAGTAATAAGTAACCTCTGATCAGATTTTTTGTTTGGTTTGGTTCTTTTGGAGTTTTGTGGTTTTGTTTGTTTTTCTTTTTTTGCATTGATGATGTAGGTAAGCAAAATTGGTATTCAAGTCAAACGGATGAAGTAGGTAAACTACAAGAAATCAGGTAAATAAAGTTTAGCTCTTTCTATAATTGCCCTCAACTTCAAGCATTGCCACAGCCCTTTAAAGTCAAGAGTCTCCATTTTCTCCAAAGAAACTCTATGTACAGGATGCTACTGGGGAAATCCCTTTGTCATGGTTACAAAAGCATCACCTTCTTTTGTGGTACCTAAGCAGGATCTGTTGGACTGCGAAAAAGGGCAACGAGTATGGCAACGCAGAGTCTGTGGCAGATGTGCAAGTTTTGGGGAATATGCTTTCTGTGAACTTTCAAGTCACTTCTGATTGTTAACAGGAATTTTCTGATCTCTATCTCTTAATATGGACTTTGGAAAAATAAATATCCTGTTATGAATTATTATCTGAACTTTGGCCTAACTGTCAAAGGACTGCTATACTCCTGTTTTAAGATTTAATAAAGCTGTAATCTGTAGCTTACTGAAGGTTAACAAAGCTTTTACCTTCAAGAAAATAAAACTCAATGGCAGATATAGGTTTTTATTACTGTTCAAATTAAAAAATAATTTTTTGTACTCTGAAGGGAAATATTTATGAATTTCATATTCATGGTGTGTGGGAATAGATATATTTCAGATGCCCTAAGGTTCAGGTGAAACCTCAGTCGCTTATGTAAAGCAAGAGTACAACAAAACATCTGATAAGAATTTTTGATATAATAAGCTTGTAAAGGGAAAGCTGTTTTAAGAATTTAAAACATTCTTAAACTATTGCTTCAAGGAAAATAAAAATGAAAATGAGTATAGTTTGTACTACATAACACCATATAATCACAAATTCTAAAATGCCAAAATATTTTGGCAGGCTACTAGTATTCATTGACAGATCTAAGAAGTTGAGTACTCCAGTCATATAAATATTTCACAATACTAAGTCCTAGTTAACTGAAAATGTTTGTCAGAGTATTGCTCAGTATTTAATAAGGTCACAATGTACAAATCGGCTGACACACAAAAAAAAAGATCCTTAAATAATAATTTTACTGCAAATAGTCTATCTGTATTATAGACAACATTTCCAAAATTCTTACTTGGTATCTTTGTAGCTTACTGGGCATTAAAACCTCTGTCTACCTAGAGTGACTCTGTTATAAGTGTTTGAAAGTATTTCTAGAAGCTTTTGCATAATTCTGTGCAATATTCTTTTACACTATAACACTTGGTATTTTTCTTATACACATAATCTAAAAAAGTCAAGTTTCAGGTTAGCAGTTAATGGCTTGATTTTCAAAAGTAGTTGTAAGTCAATCTTAATGATACATCTGTTGTTTTAAAAACACCACCCTGCACCTTTTTGCATCTTGCTCTTGCAAAAACAGCCTTCTGGAGTCATTATACGTGAAATATTTCCTTTTTGAGCATTAGGATCCTCACAGCTTTTTTTGCATGTGATATGTCAGTATGCTAGGTGGGCTCTGGAAAGTAACAGATGTAGGATAAACAAATGCTGTGTTAGAAAAGGTGACCAAGAGCAGTGTGTGATGACTCGCACAGGCTCTGAAGCCTCAAAGCATGATGCTGAAAGTACTGATTCTCGTGGAGGCGTAGTAAAGTGTGGAAGCACATCATTTCTGTGTCTGTGCAGGATAGTGAAGATCAGTAACTGTACATTGATCGCATACATAGTCACACAAATCCTCCAGCTTCCATTTCGTTTAGTGACAATGCAGCAATTACAGGTACTAATTCCATGGGGAGTCCAGGGAAATAAGGAGAAGCTGTCTGTAAAGTGGAGAAGCAGGTTGAATGTCAGAGAAGAGATGGCCATTTAGCCCACACAAGGAACGTGCTATGGTGGTTAGTCACTTGGTTAGAGAGAAGTTGTAAAAAATTGGGGAAAAGAAATATGTTACTCTGGCAGCATCATCTGTAGTTAATCTGTGGAGTACTTCACCACTTGATGTGGATGCTAAAAATTTATAGATGTTTGAGGACTGATAGAAGAAAAATGTACCAAAGGCTATCAAAATTGCTGAAGGGCAAAAGATTTACCAAAAAATGTCCTTTTCTAAATACCCTATTCTTATGTTTGGGTGTCTTCTGTTTTCTGCTGTCGGAAATGAGATATTGGACTAGGCTGACTTTTTGTCTCACCCGAAATGGCTATTCTTCTGTTTTCATGAAAGAAATGCTGAGGATAGGGTTCTCAGTTCGCACATTACATTGACGAACCAATGGTTTGAAATGTGTATTACAGTACTTCACAGTGTGCAGCAAAATTAAGAATTTAAAGATCATATTTTGGCAAGAAAACTAAGTGGTTTAGTCCCGAGACCTGGTTCCACATGAAATTAGAAATTATTTATGGTCTTCACTTTCTCCCAAAAGTCAGAGTATTGCTCAGCATTTAATAAGGTCACAATGTACAAATCGTCTGAGACACAAAAAAAAGATCCTTAAATAATAATTTTACTGCAAATAGTCTATCTGTATTATAGACAACATTTCCAAAATTCTTACTTGGTATCATTGTAGCTTACTGGGCATTAAAAACTCTGTCTACCTAGAGTGACTCTGTTATAAGTGTTTGAAAGTATTTCTAGAAGCTTTTGCATAATTAAGTGATATCCTGATTATGTGTGTTGTAGCACAGCCAAACAAAATTAAACTGAGATATCTCATCAAACTAAATACTATACTTGAATCCCTAAATGAATGCTCTCTGTCATAAAAGTGTGACTTAGTTTACTGCATTATTTCTAAGCAATGTCTGCCTTCATATAATTTTACAAACAGATGAAGATAAATTCTGAAGAGATGGTAAAAAGAACAATGCAAATTATTGGAATAACAGTATATGAATCTGTTTTGGGTATTTTCTTAGAATTTTGAAGAGGTGCTTTCCTTCACATTTACAAATGCAATTATGTTTGTATTGCTTCTATAACTTCTGAAAAAACTTCAATATTTCTAGTGCACTACCTTGACTAGAAAACGTCAGTCAGTTGATTCAGGATTTCTGCCTTTAGCTTCAGATAATACATTCAGCAACGCACTATTACGCTTGTGTAAAACTGTCAAGCAAAATTTTATAGAAGTTCATTTGTAAATAATTTGGTTTCAGTTTACTAAAATTGATTAAGCCCACTTCAAGTTACTAAAAAAAAATTTCTGTATACCTTGATTAATTTCTGTGCTTAGTCTCAGGTCTCTCTCTTCATCCCTACCTGGAAGTGGAAAAGTCCACTATGTGGGCAGCTCAGATCACTTTGATTTACCTTTTTTCTTTCTTAATAGCTCTTTATTACAAGAAGTTAGAGAAGAAAAGCATGGTTCAGTTATCTCTATCTTTTTAGAATTCATTATGGGTCTGTTATATTGTAGTGTATAACTGCTGTATATGTACATGTGTGCCTTTTGTGTTTTCATATGTGCACGTGAAACATACATTTGTATACTTATACAGGTACGCATGCGAATCGTAGACAGTCTTTTTTATGCTAGCTTCATTTCAATATCAATCTGTTATTTGCCTTCTGATCTTGATGAAATCAACATACAAGCCAGGATTTCTGGAAGCTTGTCCATACATTTGGGTTTGAATATAAGTTTTAGCTGTAAAAACATGATATCCTGAGAATTATAATTGGCTTTGCCTGTGTGGTTGGAGTTCATCAATCTCTTTCAAATAGAGCATAATCACACAATACTAGAACATTTTCCATAGGTCATTTTGAAGCTACGAATACTTGAAAAAAATACTCCGTTTTTTTTTGTCTGTCAACCATAGGAAATGAAAAACACAATCACTTCTGATCCACATACAGCAGGTTAAAGGTACGGTGTCAGTATTACTGAGATGTGAGGTGATCATTTTCCAAAACTACCTAGAAACTAAAAAAACACTCAGTATAAGATGCAAAGCAAACCTTCCAATCTAAAATTAATAGAATCGTAGAGTGGTTTGGGTTGGAAGAGACATCTAAAGGTCATCTAGTCCAACCCCTGTGCAATAAGTAGGGACATTTTCAACTGCATGAGGTTACTCAGAGCCCCATCCAACCTGACCTTGAATATTTTCAGGGATGGGGCATCTACTCCCTCTCTGGGCATCCTGTTCCAGTGCCTCACCACCATGTTACTTGAATGTAGTCACATGGTAGCGATGAGCTTGAGGACAGAAACTTCAAGAAATAAAATAGTTTAAGTACTCTGATTTTATGTGAATGGAACTATTCATATAGCTAAATGTCAGAATCTATGCTATACATTTGAGTTCATACTTGAGGCAAAATGGAAGTAAAAGGGTGTGCAGGAAAGGTATGTATTGGAGAGGGAAGAAGAAATGGAAGGGAGAAGAAAAGATTAACCTAATGTGGTAAAAATTGTGAGATTGAAAAACTGAAACAAAGAAAAAAAAAAGCCATTTGTTTCGTATGAAAGGGTTTTTTACCTAATAGATGTATTAGCCTCAAGCAGCAATATGTTTCAAAATGAAAAACCAGATATAATTTTCAGACCACTAAAATGAAAATGATGATAGCCCTAGCAGATATGATATCCTGCAAAGAAGTATTCTAGTCTTCTGAGTAAATCATTGGACATGGACTATGTAAATTGGAGTCTGATTTTTAGCACTCTTTGCAGTTACCTAGCTGTGAATATTGATGGTTTATTACTTCTGAATGGAAGTTATTGGAAAACTTACTTGTACATTTAAAAACTAGATAATGAAATCAACATGAACATGTAAGTTAGTAGAATTTTACAACTGAGGAAATATATGACCCAATGGATCAGTTAAAGTACCCCTGTTTTTTGGCAGCTAGTATATTCCTCTCAGTATTAGAAGGAATAAATGCAAGATGGCTTGATTACAATGGAGTAATGGAATATGTTTTGATCTGGGGGCGATCATTTAATTCTTATGCATCTTATGGCTTTGTTTTCTCTTTCACATTGTTTGAGTAAAAGAGAATGTCCTTTGGTGAGACAGAATAAACAGTATGGTTTATTAAGACGGTTGATTTTTTAATGATTAAGTGCTTAACTTGAATATATGTAACAAGCATCCTTCATGGCTTTCAAAAAGCACTTGAATCTTGACTTTATTTCATGGATTTTTTCATGCTTTTTAGTCATACACTGTCTTTAAATAAATAAACAGTATAATTAAAAAAACTTTTCTGATAGTAATCAATTCAATTATGGAAACAAGCTTTTTTTTAATATATACTTTTGGAAAGGAAAGAAACAGGAAATGAGAGTAAAGAAAAAAATTGTGGCAGAGAACAAGCAATAAAAGAGGGAAAAAAAGATAAAAAGAAGACATTAAAAGCAGAACAAAACCAATAACTGTACTGTTCATTTTTTCAAAAAGTCAAATGTAGGGCTATGCCAAGTTTTATTAGAACAGAACGGTACTCTGAAATATACCTGAAACTGGGTTCTTGAAATGATTCTGCCATTTTATTCACACAGAACTATATGAATATACTTTATTATCTTTTATTGTAAATAGACACTTGGTTGAACTCTCCCTGATAGTCTCTCCTAGAGGTAATACAAGTATGTTCTTATCAGTTATGATTACCTTTCATGAGACTAAGATAAATTGTAACATATCTAGCAATACCAGTAATGTGTTATTTATGTGGGAGTGAATTTTCACAGCTATACTAAATATGCCTGCATGCTCCTCTGCTAACACATACATGAAGTATATGGCACTCTCATTTTTACATGATTTATAGGTTTAAATGTATCTTGAAATATTCAAGTGTGCTAAAACTGCTTGAAATATCTAGAAGCTATTCATTAGTTGTTCCTTTATTACTTTGCCCAATTAATGAAGAGCTATAAATTTTATATTAATTTAGCAATGCAGTTGGCCTCTAACCATTAGGATCTTTCATGATGTGATGGTGACATAAAATAAACACAATTGCTGGAGCCTGAACAATTTTAGAAATATTTATTACTTACAATAAAACTGTCTCTAAACTCTATAATGATACTATAAAAATTATAGCACCAAGAGTGAAAGGTCTGTAGTGAGAAGTGGTTTCAGGCTGATGGTAAGGCAGAACAAAAAGGAGGAGAGTACAGGCTGAGTCTTAAAAACAAGAGAAGATTTAAAAGGCAGAAAAGGAAGGAAAAGGAAGAAAAGAGAGAGAGAAAAGCAGAAAATATCGTGTATTAATACAACTTAAGGTGGTAGTTTCTAGGTGTTGATCTGAGGCTCATTAGCCAGGTATAGATAGCTAAACAAGCTCTAAGGAGAATAATTGGTGAGACAAAACATAGATGAAGTCTGATGGATTAGCACAGAGTTATCGATGCTGACAACCCTATGTTTTCAAGTGAAACCTTTGTGTGAAGTTAGGAACAGCTGCTGAACAATATGGCACGTCTGATTTCATGCTGCTCATGCGAGCTGACCCCTGGCATTCTGTGTGAGGTTAAAAGATGACTGAAATTTCAGTCAGTGGGAAAAGTGGACATGTAGGTTGACGGCTCAAATCAGGTGTGTGTCTTGCCTTTCAGCAAGTGTCTGATGATCGTGGGTTTAAAATAGAAGTTAAGGATCAGTAGAGGACACCTGAAATGCTAGTTGTATAATTCTGCTGCTTTTTAAGATGTATAATCTCTAGTGACTGATTCCTCTCTTCGTTTCATTTTTCAGGGTAGAAACTATATTGCAAGTTACTTTTAGCATTAAGAATTTATTTCAAACAAACAACTTGTAAGGCACAGTTTAGGAAAGGATATACAGAAATAAATTGCAAGAGTTAACTAGAATTGCGTTTATTACCTGAAGCACTATAAAGTATTTTTAATTGCATAGGAAAAAATGATTAATCCAAATAAAGATCCCATTTTTATTTAAAACTTAAATAACTGTTCTCTCTGTCCCAATAATTTACATGCTTATTTCTACCACCTAAATACTGTTACTTAACCAAACCCAGTGTGGTTTAGAATCTAGCAGTTAATAGAGACATTAACTAGCTACTTTCTCGCATGCCTTTTGCTACATATATGGAGAAAGGGATTTAAGATAGTCAGCCGAGAACTGTTCAAAACCAGTGTTCCTCCATGACCTTCACTAAAACTGACATTGTTGCGATAAATTACTTGATGACATATTTATCACCTATCAGACCCAAGTTCAGTATCTTTTGTCTGACAACAGCAAGTAGTGTATATGTAGGAAAGGAAGTAGACCAGAGCAAGTGTGTAGTAGTGCTTCCTCAGTGCTCTCCCATGTTACAGACTCAAGGTTCGGAAACTTGTGTTAAGCGACAGTAGATGGAGTTTGGGAAGAACAACAAAGGCTTGACACCATCACCCGTAGCGGAATAGAAGGCAGACAAAATTGGCTCTAACCAGTTGCTTCACAAAATTTAGCTTTCTTACATCCTGAAATATCAGGGAAAATATAGAAGGAAAAAGGAAAAATAACATGCCTTGAAAAGTGGTGTAATTTGTGTACTGGAAGACGAATAACACCAAGAGGGTAAACCATCTTTCAGTGTTCCTCAGTCGCTCTCACTCCTCCATCCAGATTATTCTATAAGTCACTTATAAATAGGATATGAATACCAAAGTTTATGCTTCAGTGGAGGTTTCAGCCAGCTCATAAATATGACTGTGGTTTTCTTCTGTAAAGTACCAAGTCATTTTCTGTGATAAGGTATAATATTATTATCAATATCAAAATGGAAATCTGGGTTTTCAAAGAGTTAAATCAAATAATCCAAACCATCAAAGTCAGAATTATACCAGTATTTATAAAATTACAGGTTATGAGATTCAGGCTTCATCCAGTTCTGTAAGAATCAGAACTGAACTCAGAATCTAGATCAGAAAACTACTGATGGTATTGAGAATTTAAAGGAAAGAGGAAACAATTACCTAAGATACTGTGCTTCATTTCAGTTTTTCTGAAACTGTGACTGAGATATTTGAGGTTGTGTTGGTCACCCAGGATTACACAGAATCACAGATTACCATACGCAGAAAAGGAGACAAAGTATTCACGGGAAAGATCTGTTGCCCAAGACAACAGACCTTACTTAATATGGACAATATGATTATATTTTATGTCAGTATTCTAGAATAGCATTTTTGCTTTCTAATAGCAATGTAATGCAACAGGCTTTTCATTCTCAAGGACATATTATGAAGCCTCTTATTGTTTGATTCTTTTGCCATAATCTCTAGTATGTATTCACCTTCAGTTGATTAAAAGAGCTTGCTTTTATTTTCTGAAGTGATAAGTTTTACATATAGATGTCATTAAAATGCTATAGAAATCATTACCTGAAAAAGCTAGATAGAATATTTTATTAATGTTCTAACAAGGTAAGAAAAATGTAATAAAGATTTAATCTAGAACAATTTATCAAATAGCACAGGATTTAGAAAAAACATAAGCAAATACAACAATTTTCCTGAACAGTTATTGGCAAAAAGAAATCAATATGGTGAATATCTAGCGCTGGAAAATTTTATAGAAAATCTCATTATTTATTATTTTAAAAAATTCTTTCAGAATATTCTTAGTACTGTGGTAGGAAAAACCTATGTGTCATGGTAGATGATAAAACTAGGGATGGCATTTGCAGTGTTGTGGAATGACTACTTTGATCCTTGGCTTTCCTTACAAAGGTGATTTATTCATACAGTGCTCTGTGGCACCCAAGGACATACAGTATTTATTACACTATAAAGCAGCACAGAGAGGAAACAGCAGGAGTTGTCTACAAAACTATGCTTGTTGTTAATATTGGGATATTCCAGTTAACCCCATGAGCCAGGTGAGAAGACCTCTTGGGTTGTCAATCCAGTTATCCAAGACAGCAACCTAGGACGGAAGACAGGAGTCAGGAAGCAGGCCACCACCAGAATACAGGCTCTTGGGAAGGAAAGGAGGTAGTAGATCAAGAGCCAGGCTAGTGGTGCTTTCAATTTTTTTTTTCTTTTCCAATTTTAATAATATTTCATTGTGTTTTTAAATGCATTAAAAAAACTTTATTGCTGTGGGTAATGTTTTGTTCAGACTTTCTGAGCTCATCGTGTATTAAGCCAGTAAGGAAAGCCTGTCAAAGAGTAAAAGTCTGAAACCTATGAAGTGAATGAAATACCTGATGTTTCTCTGCATATAGTGCTTGTTAAGCCTGTATCTGCAGTACCGATTCCTATGAAGAACAGATACTGATCATATATCATAGGGAATATATTTATGTGTTTGTAACTGTGGAAATGGATGGCCAATTCCAAGGAGCATTCACAAAAAACTGTAAGTTCCTAAAGATTGTGTGAAAATGAGGAGCTCTATAGATGGAAGAGACCCTAAAAGTGTCTCAAGTAAAAGGAAGGCTTTACTTGATAGATTTCACTTTAAGAGATGGGAAATAATTCACTTTGGCGTGACTCTTTCTATATGTTCGAACAACATGGAGGAGCTCCAGTCACAGCTCATGCCTCCCTTAAAACCAAAACCAGTCATCAGTGAGACACAGGCTGCAGGATACCTGGACTTACTAGCCCCATACTTAAAGAATTGTTTGGGTTTATATCTTCTTCATTAACGTTGCTCTGTCATCACTGTATACATCAGATTTCTTGACTTCCCCTTGCTCGCAGAACCCCTTGTCATTTCTCAGAAGCAGTAATACAGCTGGCCCTCAGGGGTAAACTCTTTCCGATCAAAAGAAAAAAAAAAGCACTGATACTTCTAGTGTCAGTGAATTCATCTAAATCGGGATGCAGTGAAGGTACTGTTGCAAATCCTGATTTAGAATCCTGCTGAATAAACCAATTTGTCATAAAGGAGTGGTTACATCGCTTAAAGAATCACCAGCAAAAGTATCTGCAAGAAATTATTTAAATAAGAGTTTATAAAATGTGATGTAACAAAGTTCATTGGCAAGGTTCGTTGTATTACTGATTAAGTGGATGGAATACAAAACTGAAGTAGGATTGAGGTAGAATGATTTATACAGAGATTGAAGAAAGATGTAAGGGGTAAGGGAGCTCCTCCCGCTGAGTCACAAGGTTCGGAATGGACCCCCGTGTTTTCTCAGCTTCTCATATAGGAGGCTAGGTGCGGCAGGATCCAGACTTAGCCTCAGATCACAAAGATTTGTGTCTTAAGGATGTGTCTAGCAGCAATTTAAGGCTTGTTCACAGCTAATGAGAGAAAGAGAAAAAAAGTTATAGG
This sequence comes from Opisthocomus hoazin, assembly GCF_030867145.1. Lineage (NCBI taxonomy): Eukaryota > Metazoa > Chordata > Aves > Opisthocomiformes > Opisthocomidae > Opisthocomus > Opisthocomus hoazin. Next base: position 82,743,968 of record NC_134418.1, read on the forward strand.
AATTTAGCAGTAATTAATCATTGGTTAGCGTAACATTTACAAAATGGTTAAAAAGAACTCACTATGATCACTATAATTTTATGACTTGAATCGATTCACACACAGACAATATGCATAAATATTAAAATTTTGTTTAAAATTTTAAAATTCTGTTAAATATTCCCTTTGAGTTCTGTGAAATACTTGCGACAAATCGCTTTCCTCAACCAGCAGAAGTCGAGCCTCAAGGAGTGAGGGATCCCTGCAGTTCAGCCCAGGTAACCTTGGACTTCAGAGTTCGATGTGCTCTGAGAGGTGTCCCACTCAGAGGGAGATGCTAGGTGCAGCAGGAGAGCTTTGTTGGTACCGCTGTTCATTAGGTCTCAAGATGATGGGCTTTTGTCAGTAAGTTTGGATTTTGTCAGTAAGTTTCCATCCCAGCCATGTGAAACAATTCTTGCCAACAAAAGGGTAATTTTGGCGTTCCTCAGACCAGCAGCTCTGACCACTACAAAATGGGCAGCAGAGCCTCCAGGTACAGTCAGGGAGTGCCTGATCATCCCAAATCACTGCTCTCACTCAAAGTCAAGAAAAATGGCTAATTATACTGGCTAATTGCTAGTCATACCAACTAATTGCTCTTGCAGTACAAGCAAGAATAGAATGTTGGCCGGTTCTGAGATTGCCAGGTTGGGGGGATTGTACGACCACAGGTTCCCAGAGAGAAACAGGGGAAGAAAACCAAAACAGCCCCTTTCCCCGCTGATCACAGCTTCAGAGGAGTTACTTACCTTAATGGATGTCCATTCTAAAAATCTGTAGCTTGACTGCCCTTCAGATATAATTTGTTTGTGTTCGTAGAATTCATAAAAATAAGGAGAGTTCTGACACCTCTGTTTTTGAGGTGGAAGACAGAGAAAGTCTCAGTGCCACAGGTCACCACAAGATAACTTGTTGTGAAATAGGGATTGACAGAACAACTGTCTCCCATAGCTATTGGTGGGGTCTCAGTGGGTGACCCACCTTCTAAAAGGTACGTTCAGATTCAAATATATGTAGCCTTTCTCATTTTTATTTTTGGGTAATCCTCCAGATAAGAGTCTGAGTAAAAATGTACTTTAAATGATCTCCAAAGTTTTAAGACTTTATTTATGGAGATGTTTGTGGATATTTGAGAATCCCTCTGTCCACCCCAGAATGTGGTGCAAATGAACAAGTTAAATTCTGGACAAGCCTGAAAAGGAAACTAGGAATTCATACTTGTTTGTGGGTTTGGCTTTTTTGTTTTGTTTTGTTTTCTTTTTTTTCATTTCTGACTTGGAATACTATTATGATGCAGTCTTTCTTAAGTAGGGTGAAATGAATGGTTGCAGGTAACATAGCGATATTGAGATACTGCACATTGGCCAAATTAAATTTGCATTGGTCATTAAACATATGTTGACAGCAGGATAGGTCTGAGAGTGAAAGAAAAATAGGCATACTCAGTTATAGGTCCTCCAGACATTTTCCCTAGGAGAGTGTTGGAATTGAAGGTATTATAGTTATCTGCCCCAGCATCAGAAGGTTAGGTGGGAAAGGCGAGCTGCAGTCAAGGTTCTGTGCTTGGTTAGGGAGAGATGTGCGGCAGCGGTGCTGGAACTGGGAGAGATTTTTATTGCTTGAAGTGATCTTTCTGAAAAGCAGATTGGCAGAATTTCAACATGTTTGAGGAAAAAAATTCAGGGGATGACTTCTTAGAGGACGATTTTCTTTGTTTGTTTACAACAATACATCATATACGTCTCCCTTCTTCCCATAGCTTCTTTGGCGTTTGCACTGTCTTACCAAGTGTTTTCTTCAAGGCAATAGACCCAAATATTTGAGAATCTTAAACTGAAATGTAAGAGTAGGAATTAAAATTCTTTATTACCTTTCCTGAAGTTGAAAGTTAATTTTCACTGAGGTAGTCTGAGAGAAATTGTCAGTTAATAGTCAGTGAAACATTACTACGCTGTATATTCTATGTTAAACATATGGAAGAGTAATTAGCGAGTAGATGAAGGTTTCAGTTTCATGTCACTAGGAACTACGGGGATTATGAGAAACTGCAGGTGAATTAAACACACTAGAGTGTGGAATATCACAACTGTAGATATAATTTCACTTGCACAAATGCGTAACACACATGTACTGACAGAGCTACTCAGACTCAGTCATAGGGTCTTTCTTGATCCTTTGAGAAATAATCTGTTGAACATGTATCACACCTGAGTCAATAAACATGTCTTCTGAATGCGATTTCAAGGTGAGTAAAATGTACTACAGAATAAAGATAAGATTATACAACAGATTAATGTAATCTGTATAGATCTGATAGAGATTGTTTGATTGCTTTTCTTGAAACAAGCTATAGGAATGACTGACATGAGGGGAACAAAGAAGTTTATTCCAGACTGGGAAAAACTTGCATTTAGGAAGTGACTGTTACCTTTTGCAAAGGATTCAGTCAGCTTTTCTGTCTCAAGAAAGGTAAAAAACTTGGATGTGGTGACAAATGTTGTTAAACATGTTTACGCAGAGAGACAAGGTAATAAAAAAGGAGACACATAGCACAACCAAAATTTTTGTATTTTGTATAAAATCCAAGGGAGTAAATATCATGGAATGACACAAAAGGCTAACTCCTGTTTGGTATTAATTTTTCATCATAGATGGCTGATTTTGTGACTACTGATTTCATATATGATAATCATTTTTAAAAATGTGATGCCGTACTGTTGTTTTGGAAGTACATTGAATATTTGCTGGAGAGAGGAAAACTATTTTCTCTTCTTAGCTCTTGAGCTACTGTATTGTATAGTTTCTACTGAAATCTTTATTTTGCCAATTAAAGATGACCATTATATTGCTCTGGTACCTAATTGTGTGAAAATTGTAACTGTATTGCAAACACAAGGAGAAAGAATCGTAAGGCCTTATAAGAACAATATAACCGGGGAGCATTTTAGGTGTTGGGTACCATTTTGCCATTTGAGATTAACCTTGGTGGCCTTTTACAACTTGGGTGTTGCATAACATTCTCGGTTATTGTTGGTGGCCTTTTATTTCTTGAAGGTGACACATATCTTGCAGGTTCTGTATCATGTATTAACGATGACGTCTTGTATATTCCTAGGCATTTTACAATGGTCATAAATGCTTGCCCTCAGCACCTTGGGTTTTTTTCTTCTTTTTCTGTTTTATGAGTCTTTAATATAAGTGGTTTCAAGATCTTTCCTGTAACATTTTTTATATTTTATGGAAAACTGAAGGAATCAAGTGATCCTAGGTGTTGAGGCACTAGGAAATGAAAGAAAAAGTCCTCATATAATAGTATTTTATAGTCATAGGGGATGGCAGGCCTTGGCTGTTGGCAAAAGATCTGTCTGGGATATAAAGCTGTTATATTACTGCTATCAACATGATAAAGGCAGATTCATTTACATCTTTTATAAAATTGAGCAGAAGAAGAGCGGCACACTAAGAAGTCATAGATTCATGCAATCTCATAGCTTTGGAATAATTTAGGTTGGAAGGGACCTGGGGCTGTTATTTGATCTGACTCCAGTCAAAGCTGAGCCAGGCTTTAGAGTCTTCTGCAGTCTGGCTGGCGTGTGCTGCGTTCCTCGGGGAAAGATGCATTGCTGCAGCCCTATGGGAGGCAGCAGGTCTCTCCTCTTTGAATCAGACTAATCCTTTTAGCCTGCAAGACATCCACAGAACGTGACCTGATTGATCCTTTCTGCCCTTTATAGACTCTTTCTGCATGGGAGAAGAAGGTAATTGCCACCTTCAAGGAAACATTGAAATTACTACTAATTAGTTACAGCCAGGTCTCTTCCTAACCCTCTTCTGCTGTACTTGCCCTTGGGAAGCAGCTGGGCAAAACTGAGTCTAAATATATAGGCAGGTTCCTACCTGCAAAAACAAAGTCTGCAATATTCATTTCAACAGACTGCACAATGATCTTCACAGGAACAGTACGCATCCTCTGGCAAGGACCGTAGCCTTTCTCCTTGTAAAGCTTCTAACAGCTTAGGAGAGCTTCTTCTTAACGAAGTAGTTTGGCACTTTCTACTGTATACTTCAATAAAACATTATAGGGATGAATGAGCATGGCGATGAAAAGGTTCTTTCTAGTAATGGGAAAAATGAGACATATTAAACTTGTTACACAGGCGGTTTTTCTTGTTTTTTTGCCCACATTGTTATGTCTGGGATTTGAGGACATTGAAAATCAGGTGATTTGAGGCAGTCTGTACTTATCGAGCCCTTTAAAACTGTGATGACATAAATTTGCACTCCCTAGAGGAGTGGAAGTAATCCAGTTTGTAAAAAAAAATCAGAATTATTCAGGTGGTTTTCAAATTTACTAGAGTGTCCTCTTGTGAAATAGTTGCTCTTAGCAATACAAACGTGCTAAGACAAAAAAATAGTGTATTATTAATCAGGCAAAACTGTTCTCTTCTTACGTTGAATCACTCAGCATTTGCTGTTTATATGCTCCACTTTCTTTATGTTGAGGGGAGAAGATGACAGGTACTTTTGGTGGCTCAATTTCAACTTCATGTTTTAGACTGTGGATTAGGACATACTTTGTCCTTAAACTGTCAGTTGGGTAAAGATACATTGCGAAATATTTGTTAATTTTCCTAATGAAAGATTTTCAGTAAGGAAAATATATTTTCCCTTTGTACAGAGAGAATATTGTATAATTAATACCATTCTCACACATACACTAGACAACGTAGAACACATTGTACAGTTATAACAGGGAAGGTTTGTTTATGAATTCAGCTCAGATAATCTCCACGTTTCAAAATAAATGCAAATAGACACTAAAGAACAGAAAATCTCGGTGAACAGTGGGAAAACGTTTGTCCCAAAATAGTTGTTCCATTTCTGACCTCGTTTCTGATCCCTAAATCTAAAGGAGAACTTGCAAAATATCTTCAGCAAATAAATCTTGGAAGTAAAACGATCATCACCAAAAGATACAGGAAGAATGAACTCTGTGGAAATGCTGGGTTTATGACGCTTTATCATTTTCTTCACACCTTTCTCTCCGATCACCCTTAATTTCCACAGGTAATAACTACCTTTCTCTCCCTTGCTGTTCCTCTAAAGCTAATGATTTATTCCCTTGCTAATATCTCTTCCCCTCCTCAAGTGCTAACCATACCTGTCTCTCACATTATCTGGCTGATTAATGTAATTAAGTTAGAGTCAAAGCAATTGTACTCAATTTGTATTTGCTTCGGTTTCAGTGCGAGTTCAGTTCTGTGTGTGAGTTTTTCTCAGCTGGTCGAATAAGTGATATTACTTTTTCCTGCATCTTTGCCTTCTGCTTTCCAGCTAATTACTTCTGATACTTTTCATATGTCATGAGGGAAAGGTGGTGAGAAGATGATCTGCACTTGCACGTGATCGATGTAAATCTTAATTGATCCTTCCGAATAATCAGAGTACGAACACAGGGGAGTGCCACAAGAGAAGAGATTTGGTAGCAAAACCGGCTTGTGAAATTCCTGTCCCAACTTTGCAGTTGTCACCCTTTCAGCCATTACTGTTGAATTTTTGTATCACTAGGTTACTGAATTAACCCATTAGGAAAAAAAAAAGTACCCAGGCCAGTGCTACAGCTTACAGGGGAGCAAGGCTGACGGAGGTCATCTGTGCCTTGGGGTGCAGATGGGAAAATTCCCACTTCGGGCTCCCTCTGTCGCTATGTACCTGGCTCTTGCTAAACTGCAAACTGGTTGTGCTCTGAGGGTTACTCACAGTAAGACGTAGGAAGACCAGGTTTGTAAAGAGCAGCATCACTTTTATAAGAACAGATTTAAGCCATTTCTTTGGATTTCACATCAAGTTGGTCACAGAAGTCCCCCTATGTCATTACTACTCTGTCTCACTAGATGAAAAACATTATCCTTATGTTCCAGCACATAAACACACAGTGTTTATTTCACAGTCTTCTTATATTAATAATAATTCATCAAATGAATAAATTTGATTTTATATTTTTCTATTTTTGTGTAATTTTTTTACCACTTACCTTATGTGCTCTTTTCTGATTCCTTGTAAGCAAGACTATCTAACTTTATTTACCAGGCATTAAATTTAACGTGAGAAAACTCCAAGACTAATGATATTACAATAAAAGATTGGAAAGTTGAGGCTGTCAGAAGACTAGAAGAGCGTTTAGAAGGTGTCAGCAAGGAATGCAGGAATAAAGATCTATTACACAACCATATTAAGCAGAAACCTCACTGAGTCGTGGGCTCATCTCTGCTGCTATGGAAACTGTTTTCTGGGTATTCATAGACTCGATGCACTGAAGTGATTACAAGTAGGGAAGGATGTGAAACGCGATGTGAAACTTCTTTTTTGAAATAATGATTAATGTCTAGACAGATAAAAAGGGGTTTCAATAAAGGAGGAATACATAGTAAAGTATTTTGAGCTTTTTATAAACTTTTCTTGTTCCCCACTGAAATGAAAATAAACTTTTCATCATTTTTAAGGGCTATCCAGTAGTCTGGCACTGGCTGTGCAATTATGGGATGTAGGAGACAAAGTTCAAAAGAGGTAATGTAGCAGCTTGGATGTGTTTGATCATGTGTTCCAGCATTTCTGAAGAAGTCTTTCTAAACTAGGAGTCAGCACAGCTGATGCATTTTCTAGTAATCGTGGGGAGGTATCTTGTGAATTACTATTTTCATTGGAAAAGTTAAGTACTTGAAATATTTGCAGTTGCCAGAGTAATGACAAACAATGGACTTCCTGAGATTATATTATTGCAACATATAATTCAATTTCACAATTTTCTTTGAGAGAATTTGTTGTTGTTTTCAATAGTTTCAACCGCAGAGAAGGTCATCGTAGTGAATCCTCAGCTTTTAAACGATCTCTGATTTTTTTTTTTGTGAGATACACTGCATGTAAAATTTCATACAATTTTTAGTTGCTGCTTTGTGAATTATCTATATATAGTGTATTCCGGTAGTGACAATGGCTCTCAGTTCATGACTTGCTAATAGCTGTATGCACTTAAACAAAAGACATTCCCTAAATATATCTTCAAAAAACAAACCAACCCACCTTTTCTTTCACAATAACAAACTACAGGGAAGGCTAAAATACTTTGTTCTCTGGGAAGGCATATGTGCAAAATTGAATATTTTTAGACTGACGTACAGGTGAAGAGACTGCTTTGATCAAAATTATTTACTCGTCAAGTGTTCCCTCAGATATGCGAACACCGTCCTGCAAAAATGACCGCCCCAGTTCTTCTCTCAGGTTCTCTTACCAGCGTAATAAGTTCCTTGGGCTTCTCAAGGCATCTGAGGACCGCTGGCAGCTGGAATGGGGGGCAGCGTCAGAACTCACTTTCAGCTGTCATCTTATTAAGTCAGGTCACTTTTTTCTCAGGACTGCAGCCTGAGGCTGGAAGGAGTCACACCTTCTCAGACACTTGTAAACCTCTGTTGTTCTCTTCATTTTAATACAAGGAATAATATAGCTTCTGCATCGTACCCCAGTGCCAGGACAGGAAATTTTCAGCAACAATACCATTTTCACATAGTCTCTCTTCTCTCTCACTACACATTTGTGTCCCTTGAACACAACAGACTAGCTGTGCAGTTCTTCTGATATCAATATTTTGGGGTTTTTTTGCATTGGGGCACAGAATCAGGAACTGTAAGGAACTATAAGGAAAATCAAATATTTTCATTTTTGTATGTGTAGAAATTTATATACATATATTTATTTCTCCTGCCAGTTAATATTCCCCATGGCAAAGGGATGGGAGAGAAAAACAGAAGGAGCTGGAACAGCAGCAGCTGCTGCTGCAGATTTCATGTTGTGAGACCACATCTCGAGCCAGTGTAAGTCAGTGCCGCACGCAGCTGCTGTCGCCCAGGCTGTCTGCTACTACGGGTGTCTTGCAGCTCTCATGCATTCCTCTTCCACTCTCTCCTGTTTGAATTTGTAGATTCTGACAGAGACCTTGACGGGTGTTTTTTGTGCTCCCTTGATTCAAGTAATAATACAGAATTGCGGATAGATGACAGGGTTTGTCTGTGGCTGTCACACCTACATGAAAAGATCTCAGGATGATGGTTTGTGCTTGTGTGGTGGACAATTTGCGCCCTTATTTGGAGAATATGTATTTTAAAAGTTGGGTGTAAAATAAGCTATTGCAAACTTAATAGAAGCTTTACAGAAAGGCCTCGGCCTCAGCTTTTATTCATACCTTCTGTCAGTTTTACAAAACCCAGACTCTTCATTTTGGCAATACTGAATAACCAGTTCACATCTCCTGTACCTGGTATTAAGTTATATAATTTGCAAGTGAATAAGGATAAAGTGCACATTTAGAAGGACAGAATTTAGCACCATGTATTTCACTAGGCATTTTGCCTTCCCTACAGTGTGTTAAAGTGTTCTGATTTATATGAAATCCCCACAAGGGTATGCCACAGGAACCTACTGGCAGCACAGCTGTGAACTCAGGAACATTTGCTGTTATGGTTTAACCTGGCAGCCGGCAACCCAGCACTGGACAGCCGCTCACTCACCCCTCCCCTTCCCTCTCAGTGGAATGGGACGGACACACAGACAAAAGAGAAAACTCATGGGTTGAGATGAAGACAGTTTAATAGGACAACAAGGGAAAAAACCTAATACTAATAATCTAATTATAGTAGTAGTGATAACAATGAATATGCAAAACAAACAGTATACAATACAATTTTCTCACCACCCGATGACTGATTCACAGTCAGTCCCTAAGCAGATATCATGGAATATGGGAACTGTGAACTTCACTAAATTCCAAAAAAAAGTTCAAACTCCAGAATAAGAGAGGATTCAAACTCATGGAAACAATAAGAGCAGAGAGCTTCCTGTGCTCTGGCCAAGCCCCATGCCGAAACTGAGTATGATGTCTATGGTATGGAATATTCCCGTTGGCCAGCTTGGCTATCTCTCTGCCGTACTCACTCCCAGATCGTTCACACCTGCTCATTATCTGAATGTGAGAAACTGGAAAAAGTCCTTGATTTCATAGCAACAACCGAAAGCATCCGTGTTATCAACACTCTTCTTGTACTAAATCCAAAACACAGCAGCTACTGAGAGCAAAATTAACTCTATCCCAGCTGAAACCAGGACACTTGCCAAAGAAGCAATAACTTTACTTAGAAAAATAAGGGAAAATCAAATGCACTGACTCTCCAATTATCTCACTTCTGGGTGTAAGAAGACACATAAAATACTGTTTTTATTATCTGCTTTAGAGCTGAGGTAATAGAGATTGAAAGAAATCTTGAGATAACTGCGTAGCAGCTGGAACTAGATAGGACAAGCCTACTGCATTGAATTCCAACAGTAATATATCGTTAGATCTATCTGGTACTCTCATGTGAGAAGATAGTCGCAAATGATGAATAATACCAATAACATAAACTATTACTGAGATAATATACAGTTGTTAGAGTGGTGGAAGATATTCTCTGGAAATATTCAAGACCCACCTGGACAAGGTCCTCTACAGCCTGCTGTAGGTGACCCTGCTTCGGCGGGAGGGTTGGACTAGATGACCCACAGAGGTCCCTTCCAACCGCTGCCATTCTGTGGTTCTGTGACTCTGTGATTCTGTGGGTAGGTAAAACGATTTCTGAAACAAAGTCAGTTCTAATTGTGCCAAATTCATCAGCAGTTATAGAGGTATCATATAGGTAGTGCATGACTTAATTTTGCCGAATATTATTCCTGTAAAAGCACATATGAATTATGCTGCTTGAAAAAGAAATGCATTTAATGTATGGACTGAACATTCGTGACACTGAACACACAGGTTCTAAAAATAGAGTACTTTCTGATGTGTTGAATTCTTAGCTACTTGCACTGCAGCTACTTGGTAGGTAATAAAGCACTGAGGGAAAAAACGAACAGCTTGTTATTCTCTGTTAGCAATAAGATTTCAAAGCCACCACTTTCCTACGCTGTAGTTTCCTTTTTTCAGGCTATTGTGTGAAATTAAACTCCTCATTTGCAGCTCTGAAAACCGTTTTGGGACAATGATTCTGCTTCAGAAGGAGCACTATTCTCTTTTATGAGATTTAGTATGAAGAAGTCTCTTCATAGGATTCTGCTCTGCCTGCGTCCTAACCACCCAGGCCTACTGATTCACCTGAAATCAACCTTTTCTGAAAAGATTAAGGATGCTCTGCTTCCCTATGAACAGCAAGGAATTAGGAGTCTGCAAAGTGAGCAAGCGGGGATGGGTCAGGGTCTCCCTTCCAACACCTTCAGAGCCAAAGGGCGTGGGGTGGGTTTGGGTCTCTCTTCTGAGGCCTTCCTTCAGCTTGGCACTGCCCTGAAACGGAATCTCTGAAGTGGTATCCGTAACTTCGTCTGGAGGAAGATGCTTGTATTCCGAAGTCTGTATAGGATCAGTAGTATAAGAAATAGGAAGAAGTGCAAAGCAATGGAAGGTGCATTTTTCAGTCAATAATTGATAGAGACAGAACACAATCAGGAAATTCCTTCAGAAGCTAAAAACAATTCAGTGATGTGGCATGGGCTGAAAATTATTTCCTTTAGCTTTTTTTTGATGTAACATTGTAATTCCATAGGCCAAAAGAAATGTTTCCCCACAGACATTTGTAGTGTTATCTTGAATAACAGATTAGTGTCTTTTTTATACATGGTGGTAATAGCACCTATTTCTTGGAGCGCTGCAATGTTACCTTCAAGTAGATTTATGGAACTGAGCTTTTGTGCTTTCTGGAAGCTCTGCAAAAATCTATACTGAATTAAAGAATGTATTCTGGAACTTTCTCTGGTATTTGTAATTTACTCCAATGTCTTTCATGGAAGTTTTTAACTTTTATAGTGTTAGAAATCAGTACTATAACTAAGCTCTAAATGTGAGTGAAGTTGAATGATCAAAAGGAAGAGACTTCAACCTAAATGTTTCAGTTGCAATTCTTTTGTTTAGTTCAGTGGGAACTTTGCTTCAGTGAACAGTGACAAGGATAAGATTTGATCCTAACATTTTTGAGTAGCTGGGTTTAAGGAAACAGGATATATCTTCGGATGCCCTAAGATTCGAGGCTTTCATTTTTTTAAAGATTTTGCTGTAACATTTTTTCAGTGTATGCAATTTACGCAGCAATTATCAAATAATGTTGGAGAATTAACTCCTAATTAAGCAGTCATAAATAGCGATGCAAGGCATGGTGAAATAATAACTGTCTTACAGAGAAGTAATACCATCCTTTCTTTCACAATGGTGAAAACAACTTCTTTTGATGGAGAAATATCTGACATTTTCAGTGGTTTTTGACAGTTTGACAGGCCATGCTCATGTCCACCTAGAAGTGTTTACCGCAATTCCTTGAAAACTGTTAATTCAGAATCCCTAAAACTTAGCAGCTTATATGAATGAAAAGAGTTTGTGATTAGGGTGGTATGCTGTGCCTTAACAGCTGCTGATTCAAAAATATTAAATGTAATTTGCTCAGTAATTATATGCTGTGTATTTTAGTATTAATCATTTTTCTTTATGCTGGTTGACCCTTGCTCTGCTTACATTTAAACCATAACATGAAAGAAGACATTAAAGTTAAAAGGTAGGAAGCGTTTGCTGTAACTTACAGGCCACTGCAATTTTTCAAGTGTATTAACCTCTGCGTGAGCTCTTTGCAGGCTTCCTTCATTAACATCCTTGATGATCTATTGATGAATTTTTCTGAACATTCACAAAGCGCTCAAGAATATTAACTAAAATTTAGCAGGATGTAAAATACAACTGAGTAAGCTGGCTTCTTTTATCCCACTGAAATCCAACTATTATTTTCCTTTTGCTGTACATTTGAAAAAGTTCTGTTTTGTCAGTGACTATTTTAATTTATAATTTCCTTTCAGAAGGATTAAATCTCCGCTAAGTAGATTAAAAATTATCTACTGGTCATAAATGGCACATAATAATGAGTGTATGACATTTATAAATTTATTTGTATATGCCACTATATAGACTGAAACACTTAATTACATAGATCTGAAATAATAAAGTAGAAGGCTTGATTATACTGTCCCAATTAATAGTCTCCCTGCACGACTCCGAAGGTACATGAGCACAGTCTAGACTGAAGGAAAGAGCAAGTACAGAACCTCCTCACCTGTCTCTTCAGGCACTGTTTATTACTGCACTCTGACACATCATTCTGTGCATGCGAATAATAGCAGAGTATTAGGTTTTCAGTGCAATGGCTAGTGGACAAAAAGTTTGGGATATGTTGATCTTGAAGTTGCGTGATGTGCTACTTAGTCCTTGGGCAACTCTTATCACTGTTGTCCTCTTAACACACACACACAGACACAGACACACAGACACACACACAGAGACACCCCCCACACACACCCCCCCCCCCCGCCCCCCCCGACTGCTCCTGTGATACTGATGGTTTGGCAAATTTACAGTTCATTCATCCTGTCCACATATTCTTTGTATGGCTACTGGGATACAGTGGGAGATTGTATCTAAAAGCTTTGCTAAGATCAAGATAAATGACATCATCTGTTCTCCCTTCTATCTACAGAACCAGTCATTTGATTCTAGAAACAGTTACTTTAATCAGGTGCGATTCACTAAAAACCATCTTCTTGTCCTCTGTACCCTTTCACTGGAATATTAAATAATGCCAGCTATAAATGAGCTCAATAAAATATATTTATAATAATAAAACAAAGATTTAATATTAAATCTTTCAACAGAGAAAACAGTTTGCTTTACAATAGAATAAATTGTGCTTACTGTTAGCTTTTGACATTTTTATGAGTTACATTTAAATTTCCTCTCCACAGGAGTTGGGATTGGAAGAATAGATTACAGATAAATGAGAAGTAAAATAATCTGTTAATTATTTATGCCTCTGTGCTGCTTGGTAATGATTAGATTAATAAAGGAGCCTCAGGGAAGCCCCTTGATATGAAGTGGTAAACTCAGTGTGGGGAGAATAACCGAGTGGACCATGGAACACCTGCACATAAATTGAAATGAATTACCAGAAGTATAGCAGATGAACAGCCACATTTACCTGTATAAGTTCAATTATTTTTTAGGCAACAAGTACAAACAAAACTTCAGACCAATTGATATATCATATGATACAGTCCATATACTAGGAAAGTATATAGGAAGTTCAAGCTTTCATATCTTGTATTTAAAATGCAAAGAACATAGGGCAAATCAAGGATCAACAGGAATAGGAAGAATCAACTACAGTCTAAAAATGTTTTGACTCTGGAAACATTTCAGCAATAATTTTTACAGTGCTTTGGATTTCTCCAGAATCATTGTGCTTTGCATAAATTCAAGGTTAGTCAACCATTCACAAAACACCAGAAACAAATGACTGGTCACTGTCCTCTTACTTAGAAAAAGGATCACTTTGAAACAGTATCAGTAATACTGCTTATGGAGAGAAACAGAAATCTAGTAAATCTAGTAAAAAAAAGGTCTACTTTTCTTTTTTCTTTTAATAGCCTTATGTTAGATGTTAATGGTAAAGGAATATGCTTTTAAAGGAAAGAGCATACCACACAAAACAAGTTTATATCTTAAGAGTATTAGTCTCTGTAGGTGCCTCATAGCTGAGACTCCTGCAGCGGGCCATGTCAGTAACTGTCTGTGCCTTGTTTCTGTAACTACTTCTTTGCAGATGATTTTCATTTCAGACAGAGGTTTATTTCCATACAATATTAACTGTGCTGGTTTATTGCTAGCATTTTAATAAGGTACGTCATAAAATCAAAATTAGAAAAGGTGTTTCTTGTTTTAAAAGGAGTCACCTATACTTATTGCTTGTGCACCACAAAATCTTGATGATCTAAGCCAAACTTGTCTTATACGCAGCTGCAAACATGTTTTAAAATTTGATCATTATCTGCTGAGATATCAAAATACTTGAAAAATGCTGTCGTAGATAATAATCCTGCGTCAGGATAATCTTACAACAATACAGAACTGTGTTATTTGAGATGCAATGAGCTGGTAAGATACTGGCACATTCAATAACATTGCTAGAGAAATCAGTTTATGTTTCATGGGCCAAATTTTGGAAACTCATAGCATGGACTTTGTGATATTTAAGTGTCGTATTAGCTGTATGCCTTCTTGGTTTAATTACGTAGCAATCATTATCTTTACAGTGTGGTGTATGGGGTAGTAGTAACGCAGAGGTAGATTGACTGGGAGAAGGAGTGACTACAGCTCAGAGAGCATTGCCAGATGCAGGGCACGCTCTCAGGGTTGCACGACTGGGAGATCTGCCACGCCTCTGCATGCTGCTTCTCCACTGTCATTCCCAGTGATTGCGACTGTGTCTGCCACAGATTATTGTTAGACTTGTCTACATTTGTGCGTGTTTTTTGTTGTTCGTTAGAAACATCTCAAAATTAGAATGTAAGTGGTGATAGAATAATTTAGAACAGTTTGGGGGGAGGGAGGAAATGATTCATCCCTAGGAGAGAGAAGAAAGATCACAGAAAGATTTGGAATAGACTCCAGTGATGGTCCAAACCCTAAATCTTACCCTTATGGGAAAAAACATTATGGTGGTGTTTTCTTAGAAAAAATCCTTGTTAATGAGCATGGTGTCTTTGTCATCAGAGCACATCATCTCTTTGCCCTACTTTGCCTTACCTCTTCTGCTGCTGGGGTGTGGAAGAGAAGCGTGAGTGTCTCTCTCTGTGTGTTTGTGGGACATCTAACTTGGCTATGACATCTTTCACCTGATGGCAGCAGGGGTAGCTTGTCTTAGATCTTCCAGCCAGTCTTAGGGACAACCTACACCTCTCCTCGTCTCTCCTGGACTTTGTCCTTCTTGGAATGAGTAACCTATCTCTTTCCCCTCCATATTTGAGGGAAGCAGCCTGAGACGAACAAAGCAGATGATGAGGAGAGGGAACAAAGTGTAACTGCTGAGCAGGAGAGCAAAGGCACCTTTGGAGACTTCTCTCATCACCCCCCAAAATCCCCACTAGACCTCACAGTTCCGGTGTTCCCACAGACTCCTGTTTCTTCCCCATCGGTTTCACCACCCTGGAGTAACTCCTATATCCTCTCTTCTCTGATAACAACTGCATCTTAAAGCGGTGAAGGTGATACAGCTTTAGTCTTTACTACGTTTCCTAACAGGAATAGTTATTAAGGATTATTATAAGTACTTTAAAGGTCATAAAATGTTAAGATAAGTCTTCCTATTCTATTTTTGTGCCACAAAAGGTTGTTATAATGGAACAGTCTTTCCTCCTGTTTTCAGAGCAAAGAGTTCATTGTTTTCTGACTTTAAAGAAATATACCTCATATTTGGTAACTTCTCTAAAACCACCAAGACCACAAATATCTATGAGTGTTTGAGTCAGAGCTCCATCTGGAAAAGAGAAGCGACCACTGTCTTTGTCAGTGAGTTGTGGAAAATATCTTTGGCTGTTTTAATCATGACCAAAAGTAAATAAATAAAACGATGTGTTAGTGAGATTGAGGCTTAATTGTACAAAAAAAAAAAATAGATAGATTATATCTAAGGATACTAAATATATTATAATCAATTATATCATTAAATTTCTAGTACAAAGCCTTCTTTTCTGACTAGAAGTGGAAAATGAAGTAGCATTTCCAGCTAGTATTGTTAAAAGAAAAAACATTACTCTGTAGAAGTATATAGAAAGAAAAAAATGAGAGGGCTAGAAATGAATGATACTTCCAGGCTTGATTCTTCCTTATCTTATAGAAATGTATGAAAGCCATCCCATCCCTTCTTTACCTTGGCAAATGCTGCACTCGCACACAATTATAATAAATGCTATGGGAAAAAAAAAGGGACACTTGCAAACTAACTGTATCTGGAAGTATCAAATCCTTCCCTAAATAGGAACCATTTCTCTTCCTTGTAGGTTTCTATGTCGCTAATCCCGAAAGTGAAACTCATTAAACTGCAGTGCTATTTTAATGCCAACTCAGTCGTGCAGTAAATTCTGGTCACCCTGACCAGAAGACAGAAAGCATGATCCACCACTAGAAACCAAGTTAACATTTAATCTGTCGATTGTAGGAGTTTCATGGTAGTTACGCAGATGGAGTCAGTAGAAATAGGTTAAATGGGAATTGCAGGGTTATAAACCAGTGGTTTATAATAGAGTAGGTTATTGTCATCCCGATTACCAATCAAAGGACTGAGTAGAGATTGTACAATAAATCCACGAGCAATAAGAAAATGTTCATGTTGCTAAAGTTGGTTAGTATGAAACAGATGGCCCGGGTTTTTATCAGCTCAGGTTTCAATCTTTAGTTTAACTGCAGTAATTTTATGCTCTCTTTGCAATGCCCATGCAATTCACCTCATTACTCCTGGGTAAGCCATGCTTGTTAAAATAACTAAAAAAACAATGTTTGTGTGTGTTTTTATATGGAAGACTCTTTTTGTGGCTGATGCAATTACTACATCAAACAGCTAAGAGAAATATTAAAAAAAAATTGCAGGAAAAGATCTGGTTTGGATTTCAAGTAGAATAAAAGCAGTTTGTGGTCAGACCAGAGGAGAACAAATGAATATAAAAAATACTCAGTCTTGAATGAATGACCCTAACTTAATTCTTTTTGCCACCAAGCAAATCTTGAATACAGCAAATAATTTGCAGTATAACCCTGCAGAGATTCATGTGGTTACTAAAGGATCATAAAAGATAAGACAAAATATTTGGTACCTGTATAAAAGTCATTGAACTGAGCAAATCCAGGAAGAGAACAGCATATACAAGTTATGACACAAGCTATGTTCTGTGGTAAGCAATATAAATATTTCAGTCTCTACGCATACTTGCACTGCACTAAAGATTGATGTAGGAGAAATGTTTGCTGTATCATTACAAAAGAAATATATCTCAAACTGGATGATTTTAGACATTGAAGTCATGCAAATGTATCAATTACTTAGAAATTCTCTTTAAATGTTGACTATTCTGTATTCTTAAGGGAGAACATACATTGCAATGTTGATTTAAGCATAAATTCTCTATAATATTTGAAGGAAACACTGGTGTTATTCAACTGGTTGAAAAACTCTGGAAAACACCTCCTTAGAATACTAATTTTCTTTGTCCTCTAGATTTCATCAAGATTTTTAAAAATTTGTGTGTGCGTGAAAAAGGTTTTTGAAGGCATGTATAAATTCTGAATTTCATCATGTTAACGGTTGAATTTCTAAACTGTAGATTTGCAGCCTAGATGGAATCAAATGGTCCTAAGTGCCTGTTAGAGCAGCTACCAGAGAATTCACCTGGGATGCTCTAGGCAATCATTCTGATGCTTTCTTACGTAGGCTGTGGAGCGTGGATCTGCGTGGTCCGCCACCAGCACTGCCACCACGGCATACAGATACGGAGCAGTGTGCGGAGGTTCCTGATTCTGTTGGTGGCATGCAGATGGTGCAGCTCAATGATTTTTACTGAACGCACAAAAATGACCTATATTTTACCTGAGTCTGTAACTAACTTTGTTGTGCATGTCTCAAACTATTATCTGTCCATTGGGGCTTTTTTTTTTTTTTTGCAAGGTCTTTTTTATTTTTTATTTATTCCTCCCAAGGAGTTTGGCAACGTGTTGGTGAATTTATACCTTAAGATGTAAACTTCAGGCTGTTTCACAGGGGCAGAATTATGCTGCAGTCCTATCTCACGTTACTCCATAAAGAAATCCCAGAAGTCCACCTGAATCACCCAATGCAGTTATTGCGTTTCAGATTATACATGGCAGGATACATATGAAGAATGGATACGGTCAGTCCTATTCTGTTACTATAATGAAATAGAAATTGATCAGGTTCTATAGCTGGATGTAATATAATTATATCAGGGGTCCCAAAATACTTATAGTAGCTGAATGTGAATCTTTACTGTGAACTCACCCTAATACACCATCGCGTAAGTCCTGCTCCCTACACCTACCAGGCCATTCCTTATTTTTATCAATAGCAGAGAGCCGAATCTGGTGTGTGTGCCTGCCTATGGCCATGTCTAGCCCTTCAGAATGAGGCCTACTTAATAAAAAAGCATCTATAATTAACCAAGCAGTCTATTTGTTTTAAGATGTCTATTACTTGCCCCAAAATTTCTAAACTTATTGCAACAGAATGCAGGCAAGAGCTTCTGCCCCTTTTTAGTAACAGGCTGATAACTCAGTCTGCAAGGCAGCAGTGTGTCAAATCATGCATCTTGGCTCTGTGGTTAGATCAGATATTTTCATTTGACTACTGACTTGAAAGCTGCCTCCTACCAAGAATAATTCTCAGCTGTCATCTAAATGGGAATTCACAATGACATATCAGGAAAAAGTAGATATCCTGCAAGACACAATTTCTGAGTATCTTAGAGCAAAGCCTATGACTCATTTTCTGAATCTTTCATCTTCTAAATCCTCACCATCAATGTGCTTATAATTGTGAAGCCATAAAGACGAAAAACTTTTTATGCCTTCTTGTAGGGTGCTCACATAACCCCAGCAAATTCTGGCATTCAGTCTCACTCAGAGCGTGGATTCACATACATAGTTGGACTTTCCTACCTTTTCTTTATAAAACTTGCTAGAAGTCATGTCAGCAGAAAACAGCCTGAACAATGCCCCGTCAAAAAATCAATTTCCCTAACTTGCAGCACACGGATCTGTTGTGATGAGTTCTGTAGTGTTCATTAAAAGATCTTTTGATGAAGGAACGCAATAATGTTTCCTATAGCTAGGTAGAAATCTGTTTGGATGAAGTAACCCTCTCATTTTCACATTCTTTGAAATGAATTATGATGCTTATTTGAAGAAGTTGGAAAATGACAGAAAACTTGCTCAGGTTCCAGTCTAATAACCTTTGTACAATGCTGTGTTCTTTCCTTCCTGAATGGCACCTGTGATTGATGCAGTCATACAAGGAAAAATACCTAAGCTCCATCCTTCCTAGCACAGACAGACTGTATCAAGGAGCTTAATGAGCTTTAACTTCATAGCTTTATTTGCAACAAAGCAATGCCAGTCCCAAGCTGTGTTGTTATTGAGATAAAGCAGCATGTTCAAATCGGTGCAGGTTGATCTAGTGTAAAGCTATCTTTGACAAAAAGGCAGTGGATGTGAATATTCTAAGCCAATTTTGAAAACGGTGTCACTATAGTGAAGTATGGAAATGCACATTTTCATTTACTGTGGGAGTACAGAAAGCCTTAGAAAATGTTGATTATGTTTTCTAAATTGACTAGGGGAAGTTTTGTAAAATATATTAATTCTCTAGCAGCTTATACCAGTAACAGTATCTTATCAAGTTTTTCTCAGTTGAAGAATGCTCTAGGGTTGTGGCTGATGGTGCTGACCCCTCCTCCTCTCATTATACGTGAAAGCATCAATAACATTCTGAATTATTTGTAGAGCAACAATAAATACCCACATTGAATTCAGAAAAAAAGATCTTATCCTGAAATAAAAAGCTTTGCTCTGATTCAAAATGCAAGAAATAAAGGTCGATGCTATCTTTCATTAATGTATACCTCAAGAATTTCTTTGGTCTTCAGGAATTTTTGGAAACTTTTTCAACCTGTCCCCCGCATTCCTCTTCCCCAAACATCTAAAGTAAATAAAGACAGTTGTTTGTTTGGTTTTTTTTAAACAGAAGTTTCTTGGAATTATTTTCTTTAAATTCGAAAATATTTACTTCTTTGCTGGGTAAGGTTAATAATGCCACAACTTAGAGGGAAGCATTTTCTTAAAAACATTCTGCAACCTACTATGCTATACCACTAGTGATTCACAGTCGGAATATGCACAGGAAGTTTGGTGAAGGACCACATCTGCTATCTACTTAAAGGATAAACCTCATCAGTTATTTTGGAGCAGATACATAGATCAGAAGAGGGGGGAGGGAGGAAAGCTGCAGAGTTTTAGCTGAAGGACAGATCTCAAGCCTTCAAGAAATGTCAGAAACCACGTTCAATATCAGAATGAAGGTAATGTGATGGATTGCTTATCAACGAAAACCACTATTGTTTTTAGAAAGGCAGAATAATATTGGTAGCCAGAATCATGAATTATCATTCTGGAAGTCGTACTTCACAAATTATTCCAATACTACTTAAAATGACACACAAGAAATGTTAGAAGTTACTAAATAGTAGTAATACTAATATATTAAATTAAGATTTAAATACAGACTTTGCAGTGCCTTATATTCAGATCATTGTTTTCATGAGTGATAATAAATGGCTTTGAATTCACTTGTGAAGTGAATACAGCCCAGATTATATATTCAGGTACAGCAGAACTGAAAATTATGTGTGCAGAAGCAAAGGAATATTGGCAGTATCAAAAGGAGAGGAAACGTGGAAACCTAGCAAGCGGTTGCCATACATAAGCTCCTTTTGCTGTGCTCTGGTAGTGAAAGCCAATGCGTTCTGACATGTCACGTAAAAACGTAGTATAAGTTCCGGGACATGGTCTTTGCTATACAAACTATCAAAACTAGATGAGATCACGTAAGTCTGATATATACTTAGTATACATAAAACTCAGGAAATGTGTTTTGATCCTGTTAGTGGCACATATGTCGACTACCACCACCACCACCTTAATTTTCAGAACTTGTACTGAAGAATGGATCAACCCTGAAAACAAGAAGTTAAAGAGAACACTGCTGTTTTGGGGGTAGTTGCTACTGTGATGAGTTAAAAGGTTCTATAGTCTAGAAAACAAAAAGCAATTTGAAATTGAAATAACTTTTGGCGATAGAGATGTAGTTAGTTTATATCACTGTTTCAGTGTGTATTCTGGACTGCTACATTTTTCTGTGGACATATTTTTGTGGACATTTACACATCAAATCCACCACAGCAAATAACTATTTAAATGCATTAGCCATATCACACCGATGCACAGACCTGCAGTGTCTGAAAGACTGCATTGTTTGCCTAGGGCTTAGTCAGAAATCGCCTTACACGATGAGCTAATAGAGGAATCTGAGGCTGGAGACTCACAAGATTATCTGTATCTGTTTCTTTCACGTGGTCGGACAGGGATGGGGGTAGAGGGTGAGTGGAGTCTTGGCATTCACTCGCTGTCAGGCGAGGCACAGTGATGCAACCAGGAATTGTCCAGACCCAGCAGAACTCAGACCAAAAGCTGTGTCCAAATAGGTTGTGCTTATTCCACCCCATAACCTGTGCATTGTAGTCTAGGATTACACTGGAGAAGTAAACTTGATTCTTAATAGAAACTAGCAATCAACTACTGCCTAAATCAAAGTCTGTCTGCCCTTGGAAGGAGTAAACACACGCTGCCCCCTTATGATAAGGATGTACTAATTTACAATTTAGAAAAATAATCACCCTTTTCTGCTGCCAAGAGCGCTATTTATTTATTTATTTACACACTTGCTAACTGCACTGTACGGTAGATGTGATTTTCCACATTGCCTTTCCGTCAATATTCCCACTGCATGTGTGTGAATATTCATAATGCTACACTTCCCTGGCTGTTCTTCGATAAAGCAGCACCTGGTGTTGAAAGGATGATAAAATCAGAGACCTTAGGGAGTGAAGAACATTACTGCTCTGTGAAAGTTAAGGGACTGGACTTTACGACTGGGGATATCTCTTCTAGTCGTCTAACCCTGTTTTAAGTCACAACACGTGTACCTGTCTCAGCAAGTAAAAAAGTACTCTGTTTAAGAAAAATAAAATAGGATTGAAACAGAATCCTATTGTTTGTACGTGTGTCTTCTCAGATAATATTTTAAGGCTTAAAATTGAGGCTTTTACAGTCCTTTGATTGTGTCATCTAAATGAATTTCATAATGATTATGCTTGAGAAACCTAAGACTTTTATGAATACGATCTTGAGCTTAGTAGAATTATGACTAATGGAATAGTCTGATGACTGCCTGAATTATATTTTAGTCGCTTTTGATAATTGACTCAATTCATACAGATTAGTGCTCATGTACACTAGAAATGAAACAGCGAAAGAGAACAGAATACAGATACTAAGCTATAATTTTCTTCTGCTGTTTTATCTGCTTCCCCTTACAGTCTAAAACAGCAGCGTCTCACGTGTGACCAAGTATCAAAGTAGTGCATTGATAATGTAAATACCATACTTGAAAAGAAAACAGAAAACAGAAAAATACAAAACAACACTGACAAAAGTATTCCACTGTTCACCAAGTACTGTTATGGCATTTTTTAAAAGCTTAGCCCAAACTGTAAAGCGTAGGCTGCACTGCAGTATATGGAAAGCTCTTTTCTAGCTGCCTTCTCCAGGTTGCATTGACAGATATGATAATTTCAGTTAGTCTTCCTTGCTGGTGCTAGAGAAGTGGCTTTGTGTACCCTTTGCCATCTTAGGTAACATGCCTCAGCGGTGGATTCAGTACCACTGACTACTCACAAGATGGGCTTGGCAGCAATAGACTCCAGATGGTGAACTAAAAAAACCTGCTTTTCTGCAGCAGCAGTAGCATCTGGGTATGTGGCTGCCTTTCTTTTTGGTGTCTGCTCAAGCTACTGGGCTCGTTTGCTTGTTTTATATCACCACAGACATCAAACAGCTCATGAGAAAGGCTCCTTTTAGGATGCATTTTCTTGTTAATGAGAAGTGATTAAGTTTTTTGATCTGCTTCATAAATTTAGAAGTTTTGGAGTGGAATTGGTAAAGTATGACGTGCGCTTTTACTGTCATGAATTGTATTTCCCATGGACTGAATATCCATTAGTCACTGGAGCACATTAGTAGTTTCACTAGAAAACACTCTGGTTTTCGTGTGCTCTGAGAATTAAGCAGCATAAGTGGGAATGATCTGGAGATAACCTCCAGCAGATTCACACTTGAAATAAAACTATGAATTTAAATTCACCCCTGCAGTTGTTCCCCAGGCTTATGCAGGCCTGCAAGAAGTTTACAAAATAAGTGTCAAGCTAGATAAGGAATATAAAGCACAACTATTCTGCCATGAAATTTGAGGTGCAGGATTTTAGGATGAAGAACACTTATCAGATATGTCATGCTGTATCAAGAGCTTGATCACGATGAAAACAAAACACCTTTTTATGTGATAATAAGATGAAGCTCTGCAACTAGTCATCTTTTCACATCAGAGTGAAAACTAGTTCTGTCATTACTCTTTTGGCAGGGAAAAAAAACATAGAATCTGTTTGTTGGTGTTGAACAGTGTCAAAAGTGATGGGAAACCAATGCTGGTCAGTCTCTGAACTTTGGTAAAGACTCTTTGAAGATGCTAAGAACATCCACACTAGCAATACAAGCCAAAGCTACCTGCAGTTGTCTGTATGCGCCACGTCAGGTCTCTTCAAAGACAAATCCCATAACTGCTGCTGTTTAGCTGTACCTGTGGGGTGAGAACAGGCAGGATACAGCCTGACAGGTGGGTCATACAGCACGTAGATATGTACGCAAACACGTGCAAAGAGGCAATGAAGAACTGCATCTTCCACTTCTGAGCACTTTTGTTGATAGGTTGAATTTGTCCACGCTTTAGGAAAACACTGTTACGAGCAAAAGAGAGGTTGTTCATACAGGGAATTCAAACTTCTTTGTTTCTTTAGTAAAACGAGCATGGTATCTTATCACCAAGTTCAGCAGTAATCTACTCTTGAGGTTCAGGGATTCAATTCTTAAATTGTAGAATCATAGAGATGAGTGTCTTGCTACTAGCATACTGGAGCCACAGTTTTACTTATGATTTTTTCTGTTAAAAATCCCAAAAGGAGCTTGACAAATCAAGGTACTCAGATCTCAAATTTAGAATTCCCAAGTTAAAGCCCAAATTCAACTTCTAAGTAGGATT
This sequence comes from Opisthocomus hoazin, assembly GCF_030867145.1. Lineage (NCBI taxonomy): Eukaryota > Metazoa > Chordata > Aves > Opisthocomiformes > Opisthocomidae > Opisthocomus > Opisthocomus hoazin. Next base: position 82,767,871 of record NC_134418.1, read on the forward strand.
TGTCATGCCTCCATGTCACAGAAAGAACCATCTGGTTACAGAACATAGTTGAGGTGCTACTCTATAATGGGAAAGGTCCCATTAAATAAATAATTAAAATAAATAAAATAAATAATAATAAAGAAATAAAAATAAATAAATTAAAATAAATTAAATAAATAAGTGTAATTATTTGTAGTACTTAGAAAGTGATAACTTTTACAGATTCATCAGGTAAAGTCTTACACTTTTTATGTGTGATTGTTTTGCAAATCCTGTCTTTGATAATGGGTCTCTATAAAACTACAAACCTTTCCTGTTAATAGACATGCTAGATTGCCTTGGTCTTATCCAAATGTTTGCTTATTGTAAGTTTATGTAATTCTACATCCCAGAAGCAATAGAAAAATAATGCATACTAGTAGACTTCATAGTACGTTTATCTCTCTCATTTATGCTGTGTGTTGCACTGGCTCAAATATTTCTTTTTGCAAAAACGTTCATTTTTTTATTTTTATGTGAGACTATATCTTACATTCTAATGTGCAGCACTAGGAGTTTCCTAAATGTATTGAAAATTAATACATACAGCTTAGATAAATCAATACTGAAATAATTCTAAATGCTAAACCTAATATTCTAAACCCAGAATATAATTACAGTTATTTAAAAGTAAGCAAGTTTGTTCTTTATGGCCACTAGTAATCTAAAATATTCACTTGCATTAAAGAACTGTTTGTATAGTAACAATTTCATGGTTTTGAATAATGAAGGCAAAATTATTTAAGATATTGGTCTCCTCCAAATGACCATGTTTATATTAACACTTTCTCACCACGTAACGTGGATGGCCCTCTCTCTATGCTGTCTTAATGTTTTTCTTAACATTTTTCAATTGTTTTGTTAAGTTCTTGATTGTTTCTTAATTTAATTGCATCTTAATAAACATTTTCTAAATGTTTTTACTGCTTAATGGGGGCATATAAGAAAGATGGAGAGAGGCTTTTTACCAGTGCCTGTAGTAATAGGACAAGGGGTAACGGTTTTGAACTAAAAGAGGATAGATTTAGATTAGACAGAAGAAGCAAATTCATTACTGTAAGGGTGGTGAGGCCCTGGCCCAGGCTGCCCAGAGAAGCTGTGGCTGCCCCCTCCCTGGCAGTGTTCAAGGCCAGGTTGGACGGGGCTTGGAGCACCCTGGGCTGGTGGAAGGGGTCCCTGCCCATGGCAGGGGGTTTTGAACGAGATGATCTTTAAGGTCCTTTCCAACCCAAAGCATTCTATGATTCTGTGATTCTTCAGCATTTCTTCAGTGTAAAATGGAATAATACGTGCTTGTTCTGTTGGAGAACGCTGCTAGAAACTACAAAAAAGGTAAAAAGAAAAAGAATAATGTTACACTGTTATGTTTATGATGGGACATGACCTTCAGGAAATTTACATACCTTTCACATGTGCTGATCTAAAGGGGGTAAGTCCTGCTGTTCTAATCAGACAAAAAAACCTGGCAACAATAAAATTGCCCAATTTAGGACTGGGCAATGGGAGTCTAATAAAGAAACAGAGAAGTGGTGTGCATACATTTCAAGCTTTTGTACGAATTTACATACTTGGGCTGCAGAGAAGAGAAGAAAGACTGGGGTGCTAAGAGGAGGGGGTGTGTCTATGCCTGTATCTGTTCAGCCCTTACAGGAGTTTTCAGTGTAACACAGATGAACATACTTATTGTAAATAAAATTACCTTTTATAGCACAAAATTGCTGTATGGAAATGCCTTACTTTTTACCCCTTCAACAGAAAATCAAGAGCTGGGGTGATTACAATCAAGGGCAGAATGACTTTTGGTATAACATATATAATGAAGTACAGGCTGTGAGTTTTTAGGTGATGCTATTGTTGCACCACAGAATTGTAGAGAAGGACCCCCGTGTCTTTCTGGAGACCTAGGCTTCTTTCTCAAAACCACTATCTGGTTCCCAACAAAAGAAAGATGATGGTGGAAATACAAAAAGATTAGCCTCCTCATTTTACGTATGAAATGAGGCACAAGAAGATTTTGAACTTTGTCCTGTGTTACTCATTTGCCTCAAAACCTCAGGGTTCCCCGAAGGGAACCTGAAATTATCGGTAACACCTCGAAACTCGGTGAGTAATTCTGAGATACACGCAAGCCAGTTGGCATCACTAACTCAGTTAAAGTCATTTTCTCCTTGATCATTTTCCCCAACAGCTAGTTGTACAAGCTGTTTGTGCTTGCTTCATTGCACCGATTAATGCTAGTGCATACTTCTCATTGCACGGCCGAAACCTATCAAACTCTGGAGTATATACAGACTTCTTTAAACTCCTAGCTCGGTGGTCACACAGGAAGAATGTTGTATCTTCAGCTAGGTTAGTGCTCAGACCTAGCTGAGAGCAGCGTAACCTGCAGAAGTGCTAACATAGGAAAAACAGGCCAGGTACGCTGGGCCAAGAGCAAGGGTGGACAGATGCCCTACAACCAGCATCAACCTACACATAAATTGGCTGCAGTGGGTTTGGTTTCTATTGAATTTCACAAAAGGAGTAAGAAACAGCAAGTAACATGTCAAGAATGGAAATAAAATGCTCATTTTATCTCCGTTTTGATCCATTTAAAGGAAGCAGAGCCCTCTTTTATCACATGTAAAACCGAGGGGATAGGCTTCCACTTCGGCACTGATCCCCTTCACAGCCCATTCCTTTGGTGCAGCAGGTACTTGCCATTGTTCTGGCCTTCAGGGAATTTAGGTTAAACTGAGGAGATCTGAACTGCATCCAAAGATGCTACTTTACTCAGAGGATTTGACAGCCAACAGGGAGCAGACAAACTCTGCAGGCTGTAGAAGAATGCAAGAGAGAGCAGTCTATGACTCTGCACTCCTTGACGTTCTGCCCCTGCTTTAGGAAGGGCTTCTTCACAAATGAAGTCGTTTTCTCTTGTGTCACCCATATTGATTTGCTTTGCTTAATGCTTCCATGTACAGCTTTTGTAAGCTGATCATTCAATTTGCATTCCAATTGTCCAGTCTAACTGCGGTAAGGGGAGATTTGGCAGAAAGCACTGAGCAGAACAACAACTCAATTAGTCATGAGGTTGGTCTTAGTGCTTCATTTTTCTGGATAATGAGTAGATTATCATAACTACCATGTTACTATTGATTTTGTTTTTTAATTGATGTTTGGAGCCTTATTTTTTTTAATTAATTTTTTTGAATAGTAGAAATGTGCATATCTAAACAGACCTCCACTGTTTAAAATTCTTGGATGTTCACTGAATCAGTTTAAAAGGAGTAGAAACAGCCACTGGTGCATGAAAATACTTCCAAAGGACTCATTTTTGTTAACTACAATAGGATTCATCTAGCACTGTTTAAATTATGTTCAGCTTCATAAAAATGCAAGTACAGTGACCTGTCTTACTAATTTCTGACAACATAGATTTTCTGTTAGGAACATCAGCTGTGCTTTTTGGGGGGGATCAGAGTATTTTGTGTTTTATACTATATCAGTGATTTGCAAAAGTGTCATAAACTTTGTAAAATAACAAAATAAAAAATAAGAAAAAATATTAGCATATGTATGGATGGATATTGTGAACTTGTGTTTTATAAGTTTAGGTGCTGTTTGTTAAATTTTCTGTGATGCCTTTTCAAGATGCCCTGAACTTAGGGGAGACTACAGCTGCCTGTTTCCTAAAGCTACTCTGAAGCTGTCATTCTGAAATAGTCTTTGCATCTGTAATAAATATTCTCAGAGAACATTTTTTGTTGTCTGGGGAAAATAATGGAAAAAGAACTGCTGTCATAGCATCATATGGTTCATGATTCTCCATCGATGGATATTTTGGGATTTTTTGAGGGGTTTTTTGTTTGTTTGTTTGTTTCTTCTTTGGGTTTTCTTTTTTTAGTTGGTTGGTTTGTTTTTTTAGTGACAGACACCACCAGAAAACTTTGCTAACTGAACCTGATTTTGTGTATTGAAAGGGGGTCAAATTCCCGCAATTATGACTCGTCAGAAATAATCGTAAAAAGGGCAATGGTTGCTTTGAGACATTTTTGCCAGAGCATCACTGCTAAAGAAATGATGTCTCCTGAACAAGTGTCCAGATCAAGGAGGTTCAGCTTCAGTTGTGAGTGTAGGAAAGGGGTAGCCTATGTTCTCCTTCTTTAGAAGTGACAGAATGAAGCTACACTTTGCCATTGTTTCAAGGTATACATGATGGATTGGTGTCTTAAAATGAATTTTTTTTTTTACCTGAACATCTTACTACTTCAACATCTTATAGTAACAAGTGTTACTACTATTCTGCCATTGTTGGCTGTGGGTTTATAGCTAAGTTAAAGAGGATCAAAGAACAACCACTGTCCTAGAGGCCAAGTAGCATACGTCTATACTACTTAGTGTTTGGCTTGTCTCCCCTCTGGATCCCATATGGTCCCCTCTTGTTCAAAAATACAATTAGTAATTTTAGGTTTTAGTTTAAGTAGTCTGAAATAATGTAGCCCATGCATACTTTTTTATAGTATGAAAGTCCGGCTGTTGCATACCCTAACATCTAATGCAAAGACATTTTGAGTTTGAGGGTGCAGAGTTTCCTTGACTTTTGAAGTGTGGTGAATAACAGGAGGATGCGACTCTTGTTCAGGCTTGTACATGCTGCCTACAGCAGTAGTCAATGGGGGCTGTGTGTGCTCTCCCCTTTCACCCTGCTTGTGTGCTTGAGTGGGAAACCTGGGAAAAACCTGTACCAGGAGGCATGCAAACAGTCACTCAGTGTCGAGGGGTGGTGGTCCAGCTCTTGAGCCAACTCCCTAGCCTTATTTAGCAGTGTAGATGTAGACATTTCTCCATATTTTTTTATAGTATATCTGTCATTACATTTCACAGTTTTACTGCTATAGCCAGGAGCACCTGAGTTGCTCATTAAAGACATTTGGGTTCGAGATCTCAGTTCAAGATATTGTTAAAAGTTTTTAAACTCTACTTTTTGGTATACAAAATATGTATATGGGTGGGGTTCATCTATTTTGGAATCTAAACTTTGCTTGTGAGTTACATAGATTTGTTTGTATTAATTAGAAATCTGTGTTTAAAGGTACAAACATCATATTTTCCTCCTATTTCTTCCTTTATGTACCGTGATCTATCTCTAAACCCAACAAGTGATTTGAAGAATTATGCAGTAATTCTTTAAGGCATGATGTGCAGTAAGCATTCTGGATTCGTTTTAGCTAATCAGGTGGTAGACTATTCATTGCTTTAGCATCACATATATCAGAAAGTAGTGGCAAACAACTTATTTAATATGCTTACATTAGTTATGTACAGAACAGATGTAGGTCCTGTTCGTAAAATTGCACCCTATCAGTACCATTCCTTGCAATTTGTTGCCAGGAAACCACACTTTTGTTCTCCATGTATTTCTTTTACAATGTCTTCTCTGTGTTCTGTTCTTAAAAGATCAGAATTGCTAAACTCTGACCACACAGAGCTTCCATTTTTGTCAGTAAGATCCAATCAACCGTGTTTCTTTCGTACACCTGCTCTTCAAGGTGTCCTTCAGAGAGGTTTAATTATGCACAATATTCTGTGAATCTGGACATTTTGCAGCACTTTTTTCCATAAATGAACCTGCACAAAAATGGGGCGATTACTTAGAAGGGTGTGGCTGTTCTTAGCTCCTGAAAGTGGCCATCAGCCAAGATATCGCTGTTTAACCAGTCAGTGAAGAGTTATTTCACTGCCACCTCATTGTAATCTTTGTCTTTCCTGTTGTGTTAATTTGCAAACATCAAAAACAGTGGGGTTTTTTATGTCTGTGTAGCAGCTACCATAAGCATTCTAAAGTGATTAGATTCTCTAACGAGTATGGTAATTCAAAACAAAAAAAGAGAAGAAAGGAGGAGGGGGAATGAATTAATCACACAGCTGGTAACAGATCTGCTGTGGTCATTTAGTCTAACTTCCCATGTAGCAGACACCAGGGAAGTACATCCATTTTATCTGTATTGTACCTTGCTTTCATATTTAGTTCCTAGGTACTGGAAATTCTAAACTAAACATCATGGTAGAATTTTTCTTCCACAGAATGGGTGTTCTCTTACAGGCTGTACCCCTTAACTTTGATTCCTCTCTGTAACTTTAAAAATGGAGCTCCCTGAATCTTTCAAAATGCAGTATAAGGTTTTGCAGTATTTTTCCTAGTACTTTAATAATTTATCACTTTTCTAAACTTTCTCTTCAATTTAGCAATGTATTTCTTTTTGACTTTCTGCTGATCTTTACACTTTGAACTTCATATAAAGAAGAAAGAGACAAAATTTTGGCTCCCAGAACTTGGCAGGTGTCTATCTCTCTGTTCCACTATGAAGACTCAGAGGAAAGTTTGCACTTCTGAGATTAACATTTTGCAGAAACTAGTTTCCCATCTGAAAGTATTTTTACTTCACTAGAACGACATATTTTGTCAGAAGTAATATCAATTATGAATAATCCTGTAATTTCATTTGTTCCCCTAACAATGCCTCAGTCGTGAAATATTCTGAATTTGAAACCTGTGGACAGATATTCGAATCCAAAAAGTGCTTTGTGTAATCAAAATAGGGAAAGCTTAATATGCAGTGATTTATTTTCAAAAATCAAGTGTTTCACTTCTAATGAAACAAGGAATGTTAGAATTTGTTATCAGCTCTGTTATCAAACTTTACAGAAGTTATAAACTAAACACTCCAAATTCATACCTACTCTTATTGTGGTTGCATCTTGAGACACAGAAAAATAAAGACTTAAAAATCGAGTAGTTATTTTTTCACCTGCTGCTGTAGGAAATAATTTTCTCAAACAGCTTCTGGGTAAGGGCTTACAAAAATTATGTCTGTCTTTGGTTTCTTTATTTACTTTTTGCCCTCTTTGATGCAGGATGATAATCTACCTAATTCACTTGAGCTGTTAAAAGGGCAGTGGTTGTAATTAAAGGTGGAAACTGAGCATAGGTACCCTTCTGACAGCGTACGTATTTTGTACAAAGTATATAGGTTTTTACAAAGTGAAGCTAGGATAATTATACCATATTATAATTCCCTATATGATTATAATCATATCTCTTTTTTACTTCATTATTTATGTACGGATAAATTCTGAGAAGTGTTTGAATTCTGTGTCATTCATCTTGTATTATGCTTATTTATGCATCATTTATGATGTTGTATTGACTATAGAAACATATACCTAGTAAGCAGATATAGTTGTTCAATATAACGCATTCTGTGGGTAAAGATGTGAAGAAGTAAGATTCTTTCTGTGTTTCCTGTGTTTATAAGCTGTTCATGAAAATATATACATTTTATATTAAAACTGAATTTAGTACTGACCAACCAGAAAGGCCACATAAGACACTTCTGCTCACTGAGGGAATGGTTCCTTCAGCTAACGTAGGAAAATCTTGGAGGAGTAGAAGAGGGTATGATTCGTAACAACAGGAGTGGAAAGGAACAGCACTGTACAACAGCGCTGATACATGACCTGTAGAAGTGTACAAGAACTTCTATACAGAAGACTTCAATAAATATATTTTAATGATTTTCATCTTTTTTTTTGTACCAATAAAATATGAAGTTCCACAGTTTTCCAGGGTTTGTTAAGAGTTATATGGAAGGAAAAAGAACTCTGTTACACTTTCCAGATCCTCAGCACAAGGCTTAGAAATCCAGTAGTGTTTTATCATAGCTGGATTTAACATGATTAAACTTTTCATCAGGTAGTTTGTTTCTGAGGTAGCTGCTGTAAGTGAACACAAGAAAGATATTAATTTGAAATCATTAGTGTTTTAGGTGAGTACGTACACATAAAAGCACATGTATATATTCACATACAAATTATAGATACAGATTTTCAGAATTTGCCCAGCTCTAAGACTGGATCAGGTTAATTTTATCACAGTAAAATGTGTTGATAGCCCATCTTTATTGCCTCCTCCAAGTCATTGATAAAACACAGGAGACCCCTGTAGCACTACACTTGTCACCAGACTCTGGGTAGAGGATGGCAATTAACCATTACCCTGTGAGTCTAATTATCCAGCCCACTTTTACTCACATGGTTACCAACCCACCCACATCCTTGGATCATCCTTTTGTCCTCTGTGGAAGATGGGTGCAACATTTGTATTTCTCCAGTTCTTGAGGACCTTCCCCAAACTCCATGACCTTTCAAAGATGATAGAGAGGGGCCTTTCAGGTACATCAGCCAGTTATCTCAGCACCCTCAGGCTCAGCCCGTTGGGTCCCATTGACTCATATGAGTTGAGTTCTCTCAATTAGTCCTTGCTTCAGTCCTCGCCCACTGCTGGTAGCTCTCCTCTTTGAACACTTTCTCTAAGAAGAGAGGCCTGGGAGACCTAACTGGTGAGGATCGGGTCCTCACTTTGTGTAACAGTTACTTGATGCTTACAAGGACTACACAATATGACATTGTATGTAACATTTGTTCTTTCATAGAGAACATTTAGTATGTCTTTATGTTTTCAGGCAAAATGGATTGTCTCTTGTGGTTTTTTTTTTTCTTTTTTTGCTTTGTCTCTGTATTTTCAGTATTTGTAAAACAACATAAATCTACTGTTTAAAATTTAACATTTACTCTTAAAATTCAGCATTTTGCAGCTATGAAAATCCCTATTTTGATGGCTGGATTCTTTGAATTTTTCATGTAACTGACTGATAGGATGACTCACCTAGTAGAATCTAAGCTAAATTGGAATTCATTACCATTGTTTGTGGGATTAGGCTTAGAGAAATGAAAGAAGAAAACAGGTTTATGTTTTATTTTTTTTTCTACTTTAACAAAGTAAATCCTCATCAGAACCCTGCTGTTAGTGATTGCCAATTACCTGTAGCTGCAGGAGCACTAGTAAAGCATTGCCTTAATTAGGGAGGCCTAAAAATGCCCTTGGGAACTAAGCAAGCATAAATGTAGCTGAAAGGTTTTGTTTCTTCTTGACAGGCATCAAATTTTCTGCAGAAACCACTGATAGGCATTCTTGGAAACACCTTCCCTGAGCTGCTGTGAAAGTGCTGTTATTTGGATTAGGTAAATTCACTATCTTGCTATTAAGATTTTTTTTTTTAATGGTACCTTCTTAAAATATTATTTTTTGAATTGTAAGCAGATATACAATGCCCCTTCATTCAGAATTACCTGCTGTAATGTTTTTGCTATTCAATGCCTATTAAAGTTTTATAAGACTTCCTAGACAAGAAGTATTTTAAAACATATATTTAGTAAGAGAGAAATGTGAGGTGGATTTTGGAGTTTTGTTCTCGGTATGTCTTTTTAGATAACTTCTGTATGGTCAAGCAGACCTGTTCTTTGCTCTCTAACTCTACTTCTTGTATTACTACAGATAGTGACTCTGGGCTATGGTAATTGAAGCGTAGTAAAGCTTTTTAGTTAGAGAGAATCAGTTTTTAAACAGATATCTCGTTTGTCCAGATACTTTTGTTACTTCTTGAACTGCATTGCTGAAAGTAAACCTCTGTCTGCTAATATGTGTTGAGTAAACTTTAGAAAAACCTTAATCATAGCTGTGTGTTACAACAGTGCTGTAGATGAGCTTTAGTTCTGTAGAGGCAATGCCTTTCTTTCTCTCTTTCTCTCCTTCCCTTGTCAGTACCAAGTAAGTACAACAGGTCATGATCGTCTAGTAGTACATACGGGGTGCTTGCATTGAGGCTGAAAAATAAAGGTTTGGTAGGAATAAGGTAATGAGTATGAGATGTCTCATACTAAATGAATTCTTCTTACAGTAGAAGTGGCTACAGTCAGCAGAAGCTTTCCATGAAAGTCCACCATTCCTGCTCAATTCAGGCCTCCCCTTGCAAGTAGGGCATTGAAGTTGAAGGTTTTTCTCAAAATACCGGTCTTCCATCTAAAACAGTGTGGTTCAACGTGTCAGACACTAGTCATGCTGGATTTGTTACCCTGTTTGTCTGCTTTCTTTAAATGTAAATGCTTTTTCTTTGGTCTTTGAAGTAAATCGTGCATGTGGACTATTTAAAACCTACTGGATTTACAGTAATACAGTAATAAATTAAACAATAAAATTATTACCTCTAACTTTCATAAATGAGCCAAGACTATTTCACTTGACACATAGTGAAAGAGAAAAGCAAGAACAGTCAAATCCAAGTTAAAAATAATGAAGCTACTTTGAGTAGTATTAAAGCCTGAAAGCGTTAGCATTGTGGAAGTAGCTAATTTTAAAGTTCATGTTTCATTGTGCTATAAATCTTGTGATGAATTATGTTTCTTCTTGCTTTTTACTTTTCCCTCTTTATGTAATGGTTGGGCTTTAATGCTGAGTTACCTTTACATATGACTCCTAATCAAGTTTTTTTCATGTTGTGTTTGCAATATTATAATTGTATTGCAAGGTTAGCATTGGAGAAGGTTTTAGTATAGTTGCATTTATAGACAGGAAACATTGTTTGTTCTTCTTTATCCAGGGCTTAAATTATTTAAAACCTAAACTTCTTTGTTTCCTAAATTGAAAATACTTTTCAAATTCACCTTTTATTGTACTCTAATATATATAGTGAAGGGCCATTTGATAGTGTTGATAAGAGGTACAGTCTCATGCTTTGATAGGCATTTACAACAGTATTTTGTTTAGCTGCTCCTTAAATATTCTCTAAACTTTCTTACTTGCTGGCTGATAGAACACTTGTACTAGAATATTTCTTGCAATCAAGGTGTGAAATGTGTCTTTCTCCTAGACTCTCCATTATATTATACAGCCCTGCTTGCGTTACTTTGGTAGAACAGTGATTAAAGCATAGATGACTTCAGAGCAACAAGAGTTTGGGTGCTTTTTATTTGTTTTCTTACCTTTCAAAACTTTATTTTTATTCAAAACTGGACCCAATTTTCACAAAGTAGAAAAGATCATCTCTTCAATGTACAGATATCTAGGTACTATGCAGTGTTTAGGCATTAATTTTTAATTTGTGACAACAAAACTAGGTTGGAGGTGATAGCTGTTTCTACAAGTGTAAGCATCCTGTGGCTCTCAGAGGAGTGGAGTGCACTGGATTTGGAGGAATGGTTGCGAAGGTGAAGGAAGTCAGCCTGATTCCAGAGAAAGAACTGCCTGACTGGCTAGGTCCTAAAATAAGCGTCTTTGACTCTAAAGTCAGAACCTAAATAAGGTGTCCAAGAAAAAATTGTCAGAAGAGAAACATCTGCACAAAGTAATTTCAGTTCATTAAAACAGTACATATTGCCATAATCTTATTTGTTAGAATTAACTCTAACAAAAAAGCTACCTGGGTGTTTTCCCCACCACTTCTGTGGTGTTTCTATATAAGCTGTGATAAATAACTACAGGCCAGATTACTCCTGCTGCTTTTCAAGGAGGAAGGAACAATTACAAGATTTTTCTTCTCTCACACAGTTTAATATAGGTTAATTTTATATTGGTAGGTCATCTGAGCAACCAGGTTTTAACTCTTGTACTAACCGTATCTGAAAGAAAAAATATGGATAAGAACAGCAGTGTCTGGATAAATTTTATTTATTGCTGGGGGAGAAGAGGAGTATTTTCCTTGTGAGGATTTCTTAATTCATAGTTCTGTTTTTTTTTCTTTTGAAATTCATCTGTAAGTAGATGTTCCTTATTGAAATTATGATATTTTTTCACGTGCAGCTGAATGACAGAAAAGCAATCTTCTTTAGAAATGAGAATAGCAAGGAATATTTCCAGAATAAATATTTCAAACTTGCTATCTTGAAGTTTCAAGTTTAAACAAACCTTTGAATATCAATCATAGTGGTATATTGTTATTGTTTGTAGACTGTATGACTTTTTTAACTTTTATATTGGCCTTGCTTACCTTGTGTGACTAAAATTTCCTTGAAGTTTAGCACTAAGATAAAAAAATAATGCAACCAAGAGCTTTCTAGCCTTTGTTTTTCTTCTTGATTTTAGGTCTTTTTGTCTCTACAGTACCCTTTCATCTTTCAAAGCATCATATCTGCAGATTCATCATGGACATTGCTGTGAAGAGTTCACTAGGGCAGTAGCTCTGGAATTTCAAATGTTCCCAGTTTCTGAAGAAGCAGTCAGAATTTACTAGGCTTTTTGCAAAAAGAGTAGGGAAGTGGAAATCTTGAATTCTGGATTTAATGGTACTTGGCTTCATGGCCACTATGGGCAGCAATGTTATGAAGAGACAGAAAAATCGGTGTCTGCAGGTTGTTTTTTTTTTTTTCTTTATATGAATTAGATTGTTAGGAGTATCGATTCATGCACTAGTGTGTGCTTTGCAAGTGGCATGGCAGAGTGGTGACTCCCTGAATAAGGGAAATCTGTTAGAGATCCTCCTAAAGCTCACTGATTTTTGGAGAAGGAGGTGTTCTCACGTGTAGCTATTGTTCTCCCTTATTTGTTATTTTATTCTGTAAAAGGATAGCTTATGAATATTTTAAGTATCAGAGTTATGAAACGTAGCAATCTCTTTATAACAAAAAACTTTGGAAAGGAGCTGGGATGAAACGTATCTATAAAGGCGAGGACTGCTGGTACAAACTGCTCAGGTGACGAATAGGTGCATGGGCTTGGTGTTAGTTTTGCATAATGCAATTGAATGTAATCAGGAAATGTTCACACTGAGTATTTAATTACACTCTATGTGTTCAATCTTGGTAGGGACTTTGCTAATTATCAAGTATCTGAGTCACCGAGAAAGTCAAAGTAATGTTTCAGAGGACTGCGCTTTGCTGGGGAATTTGGATGTGTGAGGAGAAGTGTTTGAGGTGATAAATGTTAAAGAAGATGGATGGAATAAGGAAAGGTTTAATAAATGGTTTAAAGTTAATAATGATCCCTTCCTAGGTTGTAGGAATAGTGGGTGGAGGTACAGATACATGCGTGACTGGAAATGTAGCCAAAAGTAATCTGTGTAAACTATAATTGATCATGTAAGAAGACAATGGAGTATGGTGAGGGCATGTATGTAGAGGTTAAAAATAAATATACAAGAGGGGCTTGCAGTGAGCAGAAATAGTTGAGACAAGCCCTAGCTATCCTGAAGAGGCTATGTTAACTCTGAATTACAGTCATAGGAATAACTCAGTTTTTTTCTTCTTCCTTCTTTCCGTCCTTCATTCCCCTCTTGTGCACTTGTCCCCGCTGTATTAAGCATGAATTTTATAGACTTACGTATGCAGAGTAGGCAAAGTGCGTGTAGACCTTCTCCCCAAAAGAGGGAACAGTTCCACAGGCTGCAAGAAGGGGTGGAAGAAAAACTGCAAATTCAGCATCTCTGTCTCAGCCGTTTCCCTCTCTATCCAAAAATTTGTGTAATTCCTTTAAAATATGCTCTGTTTCTATATGGACTCTATTAATGCCTTGCATTTTTTTCTGGAGTTCATTACTTACACCATCTAAGGCACATGCAAAATGCTGAATCAGTTCTCAAACATTGGGATTACGGGTTCCGTGACTCTACCAAAGAGCTTCATAGCCATTGAAATATGTTCTTGATCAGCTGCTGTGATTCTGACACCCCACCTAATTTTTTTTTGTTACTGAGTCCTCTCTTCATTGCCTCAAATATATGATTCCAGCCCTTTTGCAGTCCTGCAGAAGTCATCCCTCCTGTACAAGTGGTATCAGGTTATCACCTTGCTTCCAGTTACTGTGCCTGGTTGCGAACCTAGAACTACTGGTAACTTCATTTTGGCAGCAGTGACAGTAGTCTTTATGTAAATAATTAGGCATTTATTTGGAACATTATAACATTCCAAATGAAGCTCTGTATGAATAACTGCTAGTTTTTTCAGAGCTGCTGGCTCCCCACCCTGCTCTGGATTCTCTTCTTGTGAGAGCGCAGCCCTGCAAGTCCAGCAGTAAAGCCCTTACCCTGCGATGGGGTCTGCTTCTGCTGCCATGTCTGGGAAACCACTGGCTGGTGCCGAATAGGGATTGTTGTTGAAGTATACTTAGTAATTAGGTTTATTTATTTGAATATTTAAATTAATGTACTTAAAACATCTATGTATGAATAATTCTTCTGTATATGTAAATTCAAATTCTCACTGATGCTTTGGTGTTTTTCTATTACTCGTTTCTTGCAGTTACATTCATTATTCAATGCATATGATTTATTAGATTATGAGCTTTGTTATGGATAGCAGTTTTTTTTATTTTCTCTTGGTATAACACTAAACCCAGTTGGATTTTTACCAGGTAAACTGTTAGACATTGTTGTAACACAAGTAATAAATCAAATGTGGTATATTACTGCAGTCATGGAAGAAGTAAAATTAGTTTTGCAGCAGTTATGCAAATGACTTGTTTTTAACAGTCGGTGCTCAGACATGTTCTTCTACTCTCAGAATACTGAGGTTATTACTCAAAGTATTTTAATGGGTATTTAAGGACTTATATGTATATTTTTAAAGACACAAATACTAGAAATTTGCTTGGGAAATAAAGATAATTTCAGTAAGAACAGCAAAAACTAACACGATATCTTGTGGGATGCGTACTTCAACTGCAGTGGCTCCATTCAGAACACAGGGTCCACACTCTTCGCTCTGCACAGAACAGACGTTTGGTTACTCTGCAGAGAGAAAATAAACCAGTGTGTTCATAATCCATAGGCAGGATGAAATTGTAGCCACCAGCTGTATGCTAATTTTTAAAAAGTTTTTTTTCTTTCAATGATTTCTGCATGACTTAATCACCTTACTCTCTTGTCTCAACAGTTATTATTTTACAAGGATTAGTCTAATCTTTAGTTGTGTTGGGATCACAAGGCAATAGAGAACACAACCCCAGGAATATTTTTCTGTATTATAAAGTTCTGCTGGCGACGGTCTTCGTGATTCCCAAGCCGAGAACTGCCTATGAGTTTTACAAAATCTAACGTGGAGTCTAGTGAATTTTGGTTGACAGTGTAGACTATCTTGTGTGGTTTTTGGTTTGGTGGTTGGGGTTTGGGGGGTTTGGTTTCTGGGGTGTTTTTTATTTTGTTTTTTTATCTTATAATAATAAGGTATGTCAGGTACAGATTTGAAAAACTACAAGAAATTCTTAGAAGAAAACTCTGTCAAAGTTCATTAAACAGAATATCTCCTGTAGCTCAGAAAGTGCCATTATTTGCTTGTCTGCTGTTTCACCCTCTGCCATCCTAAACACTCCAGTAGTCAGCCAAATTATTCTCCTATTTGGGTGTTATTTTTTTTTGTTTTCTGTGAAGGTAGTGTGAAAACAGTTGCTGAGTGTCAATTGGTCAGAGCTCTAGGTTTGTTTTCTGGTGATGCATTGGATGATGAGAAAGAAACCAAGGTAAGGCAAAGGCTGCAGTCACTGTGTCTGACCCACCTGTGACATCCAGAGCTTCAAGGATATTAGGTGGTGGTGAGCTATTTTTTGAGATAATTTCCTCTATCTGTTGAAACTTAAAAATAGTAAGAAATCAGCTAAACACCGTAATTTAATTTCAAATAATGAGAAAACAGAGGTATCCTATTCTAAGTGTTACCATTGCTCAGTAGTGTACAAACACCCGTCAAAGTCACGCTTTATTTTGGGTTTTTTTTATATGCATACACATGTAACCCAAAGTTCCGAAAAAAGGGATTTTGTGCATTTCCTCTGATCAGACCCTTGCATCGAACATTGAATCTGCCCTGAAGACAGGCCTGAGGGGATGCTTGCAGAGCGTAAGTGCCTCCTCTCGGATGAGCAGCAGTCCAAGCACAAGGAATATTCACTTCTCAAACATTTTCCTTGTCATTAATTCATGTTTCAGTGGTCTGGCTCACTCTTGTCTCCCAGTAATGTTTAAATATTGTGAGGGGAAAAAAAAAACACTCAAAAGCAAATGGGAAGTTCTCAATTAAATATCTGTGAAGCTGCTTGTTGTGTGGCAATGCTTTTCCAGCTTTCACTGGTCTTCCCAGCCCAGGAGCTGGTGCTCGCTGGAAGCGAGTGCGGGTGTTAAACAGAGATAGGGGGAAACTCATTGTGGTGGGAGACAGAACTTAAGTCCCAGTAAACAAATGACACTTACATATAGCAGAAATTTTATAACTGTTACAGAAAAATAGAATCTGTGGGGCTAAACTCTTTGAAGTGTAACCAGTATGTAACAAACTAATAATTCAAACGTATTTCCCGCATCAAAACCATTGTTGAGACCGTGGTGATGAAAACTTCTTTGCATGCAAACTAAAATGCGTCCAATAAATTTTGTAATGCCTCAACTTATATATTTTCTACGAGAACCTGTCAGGCCTTGAAGGATTGTGTTAGGAAAGCTTGTGCTTAGCTGCGGTGCTGCCTGTCCTCGAGGCCTCTCCTTGTTGGTTAATACTGGTTCCATTTGTGCTGGAACAGACATTGTAGATGATCTGTACAAACTAATCGGGAACTGCTTTTCTAAAGAAATATAGGTAACTTCAACAAAGTTACTTTTTTTTTTTTCCTGAAAGCGTGTGGACACCCTTGTAACAAGGCATATTCCATAATCATCTCTCACCTAGATCTAGAACGTATAAAATAAGTCATGCTTTTTCTTAATGAATGCAATGAGTTTTAATTTAGTTGTCTTTGAGCTTCATCAGACTTAATATAGCATTATATATGGCTACTGTCAAAACAAAGAGTTCTGTACCAACATGCATTTGCCTTCTCATCGTCTCTTTTTTCTTTCTCACCTTCTTGGTGTCCTGGGTAATTCACTCCCTCTGAATTTTATAAAATTTAATTATGAAAAAGCTAAGCATTGAGATTATTTTCCTAGCTTTTTCAGTGTCACAGTGACTAATATTTTTTCTGAGGATTGTCAAGTGAACTCAGGAATAGAAAATATTTTCCCTTTGAATTATTTTCTAAATAGAAGTACCATTCTCTGTCACTGTGTGCAAAAACAATTTAGTTGTAGTCTGCAAATATGTCTCCTGCTAAAGAAAGTGTAATTTTAAATTATATTTGATAAGTTATTTCATGAGACATTTAAACAGAGTAAGTTGAATTTATTTTGTAATTCTAAGCACATTTATTGAGGTGAAATTTATTTTAATTCCTTGAATAATTTTATGTTTTTATGAAGTGTCCCCAGTGCCATGACCTCTTATATTTGAAAACTAAGCACAGCATTCATGGGATGAGAATGTTTATTTACAGGACAGAGGATCCTAGATAGGTACACTAAAAGCTTCAAACATGTATGTACTCTTTCATTGTGTGAGGGGCAAGTTACCTTGCTGAACTCATCAAAATCAGATAAAGAAAAAAAAATTCCCAAGTTCTACACGTGTGGAAAAACAAGGAAGATATTAAGTCCTTCAGAACTCTAAATGTGTATATGAGGGAGACAGAACATATAAAGATGCCTTCGCATCTTTTCTATGTTTTATGTTCAGTAACTGCAGAAATTAACAGTAACTCTTAACTTTATACTCCAGACACTAATTCCATTATCTGAGTAAAGTTATTCTTGCTAAGAATGAAAATGAGCCAGTTTTCTTAGAATCATAGAATCGTTAAGGTTGGAAAAGACACCTACGGTCATCAAGTACAACTGTCAACCCAACACCACCATGCCTGCTAAACCATGTCCTGAAACAATGGAAGGTCCTTTGTTTTCCACTCACCATTATTTTGGTGAAGGTAGTATTCTTCAAGTATGCTATAACAACTTACATGTTCAGTACTTCTGAAAACTGGAGGCCAGTGCTTAGGTAAGAAAAAGTTTTGGGATTTGTCAGGGAAGTCCTGAAAACCTGGTGAACACTATTATCCTACTCCATCCGTCTGTACCCAAATTCCTACTGCAAATATGCCATGAAGATCTTCTCATCACACTTTAAGAATAAAATATTGGAGAAAGGAATCATAGCATGGAATAGCTTCCTTATGAAGAATGGCTCTCAAACATGAAGAAGAGAAAAGGAGCTATAAAATTAGGAGTGGAAACAATTAAACATATTACTTCAAATTACTTTTAAACACATATGAATCGTGAAGATTGCAGCCGGGCAAAAGTATAAATAAATTAAAGGAAAGCCTAGACCAACTAATAGAAGATATGTCCATCACAGATCATTAAACACAAGGTCTCACCCCAGAGTCTTCAGAGCTGGGAAAGTATACTGTACTGGTCCTATCTTATTCTTTTGCTAATCGAATGCTACTGATGGCAGGACAGGGTGTGCTGCAGGACAGACCTTGGGTCTGACCCCAGGACAGCAGTTCTTGAGTTCCTCAAACTTCTTGTAAGAATATTATATTGTTAATCCTATCATTCTGGATTGATTTTTTGGAGCAGTTTCAGAACTTCTGGAGGGTTTTTACTTTGTTTTGGTAAGTCTATATTTTTAAACAAAACCCTCTTGCACCCATAACTTGATGTGTCAGTTTTGATGCTGTGGTTATTCAGAAATATTTCCAGCTTTTGGGTTGTGTTTGCATATGTCTTGATTTCTCTGATCAAAGCTTTTTGACTCTGTAAGGTATTAAGGGTTGATCGGAGCAACGCATTCAGCCTGCAATGCTTTCTGCTGACCGCCTTCTTCTGGGCATTTCCGATGGAAGAGGTGAGCTGAACAACTTACTCTGGTCACATTAGTTCGCTCTTAACACATCCATTTTCTGAGGATTGCCAGAAAATGGTGTCCAAGCAGTCTCCCCAACTCACACCCCTCTGCCCCTCCAAGGGAAGGATTGGATCTCCTGTCATTTTGCATCTACTGTACTGCATATGTGCTGTAGTCCTATGATGTGAGCAGAGGAATCCTTGTGTTCAGCCCTTCTCCGTACTTGTAACAGCTGGAGGTATTGGAGATCCTTGGACCACACAGAGACTACATCTTTAGCTCAGTTGTTATGATACATTATTTTTACCTGCTGGGGTGTGAGAGAAAATCAGAACATGATTCTACCCTCCAGGGTATCTCATATCACACATTACTGATAAGCCCTTCACCTTCAGAAGTATCAGCTGTTTGAGAGCGATGTGATCACTTTAGTTCCTAGTATGAGAAAGTAAAACTAACACTTTTTATTATTATTATAAGCACCAAAAGTGTTGGCATGGCTCTTTAAAAGCTCTTTAAAAGTGGAAAGACTGTTTTGTCTCTTCAAGTATCTTCAGTACAGAAAGTGAGACATTTATTTTGATTTTATGTGAGGTTTATGCTACTCACATAGTCAGATGTGTTGGAAAGTTGGGGTTCTCTTTTCTCTTGTTTAAGTCACCCTAATTATCCCTGCACTCTGTCAGGCACGGGATCTTCTCCTTCTCCACATTCCGGGCCCAAAAGAGGCTTGACAGAGGCATTACTGCAGTTCTTCTCTGGCCAGGCGTGTAGCATTCATAACAGATTATGGAAATGCCAGAGCTGTAACTCCACGTGCCTGGACACTTGTATTTCTGCAAAAGAATACTCTTTAAAGCTTTATGTTGCATTCACAGACCTAAGCTACCTTGTGACTATAAGTTCTAAGAATTCTGTGTAGCTATTGGAGACAGTATTTAAGACAAAATTTTACCGATTAAATTACCTATTAAATTTACCATCCGATTTACATCTCTTATCAATTACATTACATACTGTTTGATAAACTAGTAGTGGTGATCAAAGCATCTGACTTTTGACAGAATTTTATATTACCCTTATTCAAATAAATGGAATAATAAGAGATGGATTTACAAGTTTAAAAACTGGCTTGTCACTCTTGGAGCATAAATGGATGCTACAATTGCTCAGGTGATTTCATAATATTTCTATCAGTGACCTGGAGTTGACGTCGGAGACTGTTATTGAAAGGTGCTAGCTGCACATGGGGCGTAACATAAACATTGGACATGAGAAAATTGAGGGTGATGAATTGCAAACAAAACATTAGAACATGATATAGATCAAACATTCATACGAATGCATGCTAAAAGAGACAGACCCAAAACCCGAACCAACCTTAACTGAAAGTTCTCTAGTTAGGGATGAAAGCCATTGACTGTACAACAGGTTGAGAGATGTTATCTTGAAGGAAAGCCTTTAGGAAAGATCTAAAAATCATAATGAATAACTTGATGTAGCAGGTCAAGAGATTTGGTGCTGTCAAACAAACAAAAAATCAAAACAAACCACAAAACCCCCCGAAAGTCCCAAGACTCCAAAGCACAACAATAACAAAAAACCTAACAAAACAAACGAATAAAAACCTTGCCTCTCTCACACACACAACTGACTTTGAATTTAACTTGGGGTTGATGCCCCAGGAGGATTACTGGGCCGTTTGAATGATAGGACAATAGACTGGTTTGGGTTGGAAGGGATCTTTAAAAGTCATCTAGTTCCAAATCCCCTCTGCCATGAGCAGGGACACCTTCCATGAGACCAGGTGGCTCAAAGCCCCATCCAACCTGACCTTGAAAGTTGCCAGGGAGAGGGCATCCACCGCTTGTCTGGGCAACCCGTACCTCACCACCCTCAGAGTGAAGAATTTCTTTCTTGCATCTAATCTAAAAAAGCCATTCCCCCTTGTCCTATCGCTCCACTCCCTTGTAAAAAGTCCCTCTCCAACTTTCTTGTAGGCCCCATTCAGGTACTGCAAGGCCACAGTAAGGTCTCCCCAGAACCTTCTCTTCTGTAGTTTGAACAGCCCCACCTCTCTCAGCCTTTCCTCACAGGAGATGTGTTCCAGCCCTCGGATCAGAAAACCAGGGCTTGTGAACTTGAGGCTGCTCCTGTCTGTCCAGAGAGGCTCTCATACACTCGGTCTTCCTGGGTAGGTGGCCTGTAGCAGATCCCCACTATAATGTCACCTGTCCCTGCTCTGCCTTTAATCCTGACCTATAAACTCTCAGTCACTTTATTTCCTGATTAGTTTTCCCCTTCCCAGGAAAGCTGCTGGGTTACATTATGCAGTGCTAGCATTAGATTTTCTAGGGTGCTGGGATGTATTTATTTGCCCCTGATTTGGAATTTGATAGCATATTTTTGATTGTGTATTTATTTCTAACCAGGAAACAAAGGGACGTTTAGAAGTTAATTTTAAAAAGATGATCACATTTACTTACAGAAGTATAATGTAATAATATATAAGGTGTATATATATATAAGATAATAATATAATAATTTTAACAGTCTTTGAATAAATTTGTGTTCCTTTTCCTTTCCTGGGACTTCTTGTTTTAAAAATACAATATTCTAGATTATAATTGCTGCTGAAGCTAAATGATGAAGATAAATGATAATTACTAGATAGAATTTTTTTGCCTGATTATACTTCTACTTATTTAAAGAGGAGAACATCCTCTAGAATTCTTTAAACTTTAACCTGACACCTGGCCTGATGTACCAGCCAGACTGATTTTCATTTTTTGCAGTCTCTATCTGTCATGGTTTGGAATGTCAAATAGCTTATGAAACCAATCACTTTTAATTAAAGCAATGTCATTCCTGTATCTACGAGGCAGATTTTGATGCCTTGTCATCTCAATGGAGAATACTTTTTCTTTTTTCTTTTTTTTTGTCTTGACTATACTCGCAAGCATAGTGTGCTGTTCACTGCAAAAGCATCCACCACAGTCAGTGGGTGTTCCTGTTTGCTGCGAAGTGAACTCTACAACTAGGATTAAAATGTTGCTCATAGAAGATGCTCTCTGTAAATTTCAAATATCTAACCCTGATGCAAAATACGTTGAATTAGCTCGTGAGTAGGTTGTTGGCTTAAACTGAAGAGTGCAAATCATTTCTGGTAAGTTTGTACAATTTGATGGGTTTAAACTGGAAAGACACCCAACTGGAAGATTTATGACACTTTTAAATTTCAAAGGATGTACATCAAAGGAGACTTCGTATCCTTATTTTACATTTTAGGAGTTGAGTTGGCTTTGCCCTATAAATAATTAATACTGCCAAGAATTTAGCATCTGAAATGATAAATAGCACTTGGCAGTAATAATGTATTGTTTTGTTGCTAAGAGCACATTATTCCAACGGCTGGACTTCAAAAGGCACAGTAGAATAAATTGTATCGCCTCTTGATTTATTATTATGGGAAAAAAGAAAGATCCAGCGTCTCATCAAGTAGGTACTTCAGAGCTGTCAATCTTTTAAAAGCTAGGAGCTGCTTCAAATCTGCCTTTTGTGTGTGTGAGCCTTTCCACTGTTCAAAGCCTTCTCCAGGCTGACCAGTGAACTGCCTTGCCCTGCATCCTGGTAGTGGCCAGTACTGATCTTGAGAAGTATTTCAGAAAGTCTATTAGTGAATGCTCAGTTACTGAAATCCTAACTGGCTTTTCCTCCCATTGCAAATTTCTGTTGCTTAATGATGGGCTTCTATTTTGAATCACAGCGATTTCATGTTGAATTGTGACATGGAGTTCTACAATTTAGTTTCATAGATAGACTTTTTTTTAAGATTTAATTTTACTTTTGCTCCTTTCATTTTCATATGAGACAGCTATTGGTGGCACTCACTTTTTTCTGCTCTACCTGTAGCTGTGTTTTGTCTTCCTGTCATGTTCCACCTTATTCATGCCATCTCTAAATTAAATTATTTCCTTTTTTCAGCCTTGTTTTATATATGCAAGGCTTTCATTTCTTTACTCTTTTTTTGGTTCCATTTCTACATTATTTTATCTTACAGGAAGCAACACTTTTGAAAAGCTTATACCTTTCCAGTAGCAGTAAATATGTGCAGATACTTCCAACAGATTTTTTTTTTTTAGTTAGGAAGACTCACAAGAATATTTGTAGAAGGGACTTCTGGAAGTCCTCTGTCCCAGTCTTCTGCATGAAGTATCGTGAACACCTGAGCAGGTTTAGCTGGCGTCCTGACAACCTCCAAGGATGGAGCTTTAGAGTGTTTCTCAGAATCGTGATCACACAACTGTTCTTCTCTCCTAGGAAAGCAGATTTTCCTAATGTTCAGCCTGAGGCTTGCAGGCTACAATTTGTGGCAATGAATCTTCATTATATTGCCATTACTGAGGTTCCACGTTTTGTAATTGCTCCCCAAGTAGTTAAAAATCTGTGTTATATCTCCCCTCAGCCACTTCTTCACCAAACTAAACAGCTCCATCTCCCTCAACATCATCTTGCAAGTCCTGTGTTCTGGGATCCTGTCCATTTTAGCAGACCTGCACAGGAATTTCCTTGGTTTTAAACATCACTCTCGAGCCGGGGTGGGGTTGAATGAAGAACTGGTCATGTATACCTGATGTGGCTTCATCAGGACAGAGAGAGCTAGAAATTTCCTGCAGTCTGCTGGCGCGCCTCTTCCTATGATTGTACCATGTGCAATTTGCTTTACCTTCACTGAGAGCATGGTGTGGTGTCATTCGACCTGGCATCTGCTGTAACCCTTGGATGCTTTTCAGTAGGGTTGGTACTCAGCTAGTTGTTTACCAGCCTGTAGACATGTATGTCATTATCCTTCCCAAATGAGTAACTATGCATGTCTCAATATAAACTGTTCAGATTTTTCTTGCCCCTGTTCTTGCGTTTCCTAAAGTCTTTCAGGACTGAAGCTCTGCTGTTCAGCATTATCATCTCCTCACGTATGATTCTCCCCATCTAACATCATCTGCAGATTTGCTCAGGGTGTGTTCTCTCTGCTCATCCAGATCTTGAACAAAACTTTGAATAGTGTAGAACTGATTATAGAATCGTAGAATAGTTTGGGTTGGAAGAGACCTTTAAAGGTTATCTAGCCCAACCCCCCTGCAATCAACATCTTCAACTAGATCAGGTTGCTCAAAGCCCCATCCAACCTGGCCTTCAATGTTTCTAGCTACGGGGCATCTACAACCACTGTGGGCGACCTGTTACAGTGCCTTACCACCCACATCATAAAGGATATCTTCCTTGTATCTAGTGTAAATCTGCCTTCTTTTAGTTTAAAGCCATTACCACTTGTCCTATCATTACATGCCTTTTTAAAAAGTCTGTTCTCATCTTTCTTATAAGCCCCTTTTAAGTATTGAAAGGTCACAATAAGGTCTCCCTGGAACCTTCACTTCTCCAGGCTGAACAACCTCAAATCTCTGAACCTTTCCTTGTAGAAGAGGGTCCTATCGCTTTGATCATTTCTGTGGTCTCCCCTGGACCCGCTCCAACAGCTCCATGTCTTTCTTGTGCTGAGGGCTCCAGAATTGGACACAGGACTCTTGGGGGGGGGGGGGGGGGTCTCACCAGAGCAGAGTAGAGGGGCAGAATCCCCTCTCTTCCCTGCGGGCCACGCTTCTTTTGATGCAGTCTGGGATATGGCTGGCCTTCTGGGCTGTGAGCACACATTATTGACTCACGTCCAGCTTTTCATCCACCAGTACCCCCAAACCCTTCTCAGCAGTGCTGTTCTCAATCCCTTCATCCCTCAGCCTATATTGATATTGGGGTTTGCCCTAACCCATGTGCAGGACCCTGCACTTGGCCTTGCTGAACCTTATTGAGGTTCATACGGTCCCACTTTTGAGCTTATCCAGGTCCCTCTGGAA
This sequence comes from Opisthocomus hoazin, assembly GCF_030867145.1. Lineage (NCBI taxonomy): Eukaryota > Metazoa > Chordata > Aves > Opisthocomiformes > Opisthocomidae > Opisthocomus > Opisthocomus hoazin. Next base: position 82,792,380 of record NC_134418.1, read on the forward strand.
GGCATCCCTTCCCTCAGGTCTGTTGACCACATCACTCAGCTTAGTGTCATCTGCAGACTTGCTGAGAGTGCACTTGATCTCACTGTCTATGTCGTTGATGAAGATATTAAACAGTGCTGAGAGGCATCCGTAGCTCTTTCCTTGTCCACTGATGTAGTCTCTCCATCACAGAATGCCACTAGGTTGGTCAGGCAGGAGTTGCCCTTGGTGAAACCATGCGGGCTGTCTGGAATCCCCTCCCTGTCCTCCATGTGCTTTAGCATAGCTTCTAGTTGGACCTGTTCCATCATCTTCCCAGGTGCACAGGTGAGGCTGACAGGTCGGTAGTTCCCACTCTTTTTAAAAGTGAGTGCAAAGTTTCCCTTTTTCCAGTCTCTGTGGACTTCACCTGACTGCCATGACCTTTCATATATCATGGAGAGTGTCTTTGTAACCACATCAGCTAATTGCGTCATGACTCTGGGATGCATCTCGTTAGGTCCCATAGACTTCTGTATATTCAGATTCCTCATATGGTCTCAAACCTGATTTTCTCTTACAGTGACAGGGACTTTGCTCCCTCTGGTCCCCATCTTGTAGTCCATCCACTTGAGAGGTATAGGAAGGGAGGTTTCCAGTAAACACTAAGACAAAAAAGTTGAGTACTTAAGCCTTCTCCTTGTCTGTTGTTACCAATTTGCCGGTCTTGCTCATTGGGTGGTATGCCTTCTTTGATGTTTCTTTTCTGGCTGAAAGACTCATAGAAGCCCTTATCGCTCATTGTGTCCCTTGCCAAGTTCATCTCCAGCTGCACCTTGGCCTTCCTGACTCCATCCCTGCACAACCAGGCAGCGTCCCTGTGCTCTTCCCAGGATGCCTGTCCCTGCTTCCACTGCTTGTGCATTTCATTCTTGCCCTTCAGTTTGACCAGCAGGTCTTGACTCTTCTATAGTGGTCTCGGCCCTCCTTTCCTGATTTCTTAAACATGGAGACGGAGATCTCTTGCGCTCTATGGAAAGCGTCCTTAAAGCTCTCTTCTGCTCCCTTGTCCCTGAGGGCGGTTTCCCAGAGGACCCTGTTGACTGACTACCTTTTATTACCAAACTAGTGGTTTGTTCTTGCAGTTCACACTTCCTCAGGTTCCGCAGGAGAACAAGGCGGGAGGTGGTGTCAAAGCCTTTTCTGAAGTGATGTTTGTTATACTCAGAATCCATATGCATTTCCATACAGAAGTCTCTTGCCGACTACATAGAGTGTGGGGACTTTTTACATTCAGGCTGTTGAATTTACTGAGCCTTTTCTTCAAGCATATATGACTCAGAAGTATTGTTAGTTACACTGAAATTGTTTTCTGCTCTTATTGTCTGCATAAAGTGACTGAAGTGTTTTCCTAGGGAGACTGGAAATTGAATATAGCTCAATGTTCATGTTAATTGTTACAGAGTGCTCTATAAGTTATAGAATTGTTATGAAATGCTCTAGATTTTAAGCTGCCATTAATCATCAATCAAAAACAATCTACCTCTAACAAAATTTTCAAAACATGCAATAATATAGAAGAAAATATTATGATGGGGTTAATAGAGCACTACTGTGGAATGTGTAGGGGTTTTTAGCTATTATTTTTGACAGGGGCATAATATGAGTCTCATTTCTGGTACAGGTAGAAACAGAGGCTATTTGACAACAAAAATCCCCACCCATTCCTTATCTCCAACGATACTAAGGAGAAGGCTGAGTAGGAAGCCTTATGGAAACCCACACATGTAAGCGACCTTAAATATTGCCAAAGTCAATCCACTTAGAGCTTTTGAAACCCATCGTTTAACATGTATCAGGGTCACTGCTAAATAAGAATGGAGAATGAAAAGCAGATCAGCAATGCAGTAACAAGCAATGGGTCTCTGAAGTCACAGGAGTGAAACAATAGGATTAAGGGGGCATTCACTGGCAACAGAGAATCACGCAGAGGTAAATAAGGGTAAGAAAAGAAGACAATATGACTAAATCCATCTTTTGTACTAGATTTTAGGGTCTAAAGAGATATGGGAGTGTTTTTGTAGCAGCCATTTCATAATCACATCTTTTACAGGGCTGTGGAGAAATACTGTATTTCAGTTGGTGAAAGCAAATATCATGACTACATGACATTAAATACTTATACATAAGTAAAATACTTCTTACTGATGTTAGGCATGGCAGAGGTTTGGGAAAAACTCCTTTTAATCCCATTGCTCTAAGTATCTTTAAAACTATCACCATTTTTTTCCCCTAAATGGCTTTATGTCAATAAATTTTCAATCAAATTATTGTTTTAAAACTTTTGATGCAAGTGACTTAAGGATTTCCCTTTCTTTACGCGATCTTTTATAAACACAATATAAGAACATATTTGTACATTTTTTTAAAATTCCTTTTATCTCATATTCTTTGGTTTTTTGAAATTGGGGTGTATGCAGGGGAATGTAATGTGCTCCTGTCCTCCTTTGTAGATAGAATTTAGCAAATAGTGTCCCTAGTTAAAGAACTTGGATTGAGGTGAAAATTATTTTGTGTGTGTTTTATGTTTGTAGGTATAATATCATAGTGAAGTGGCATTCACTCTTTTTTCTTTAATTTTTTGTCTCATTTTCAGTGTAATGCATTTTGAAAACAATAGAGTTATGCAGATTGCTTATGGAGTTGATAAAATATGAGCAAATATTCTTTCTGCACGTTGCTATTCTCCTTTTATTCCCAGGATGGAAGGAAGAGGGAGACAAAGCTAGTTTCATTCTTCTGTTTTTTTTTTGGGGTGTCAGTTCTGTGTATAGTAATATGTAAAACCTTGTCATATTAATCATTTCTAAAGCCGTGCCTTCACTCCTTCTCTATATTTCTAGTTGATCATTAGCATGTGCTGTCATTAAAAAGCCATTAATTTTGACATATACTGATGCCAATACACAATTAAATTAATGTAATATAACAACATATAATCTATTTCAGACCTACGTGATAAATTTAGCCTGTGTCAAGGGGAATAATAAAACAGATGGACTTGCCAACAATTTTTAGTTATTTAAAGCTGGAAGCTGTGTGATATACGAATGTAAAAGAAAAAAATGTTTGACATATAATGTATGCCTATTAACATTCTTTTTCATTATGTTTCCTTTGATCTAATTTCTTACACAAGTAAACACAAACTTTAATGTCAGAACGATAGCGCATATATTTCATCTCAGAATCTGTAAAGATAAGACAACATCATATTTTTTTGAAAAATATTATAAACCAGAGTGCATATTAGGGATTAAAATGCAAAAGAGAAGTCAGGATTCTGGTAGTTCATTGCTTGTTTTAATGTAGTCTTTATTTGCTTCCTGTTAATACCTCATTTCTTGGCTAGTTTGAATTTGTTCTTTTTCACTTTCTAATAAAGTTAATTTGCAGCATTAATTCCTCACATAACTGTTAAATACTTTCTTGAAATATACTGTGGATTCTGGAATTATAAGAAAACTTTTTTGTAATGTAGGACACTTCAGCTAATGCAGTCTGTCTTCCTAGAGTGGGTGCTGTATTATAGTACAGATACTCGACGTTCTGTGACTATATCTGTCAGAGTTAGGCTTATGAGACTAGCTAATGAAAATTGCTATTAAAATCTGAAAATACGTTCTGGAAATGGTGAATGGGATTTGCCTTTCTCAAACTGTCTGTGTTCTTGTTATAACTGAGTTCTTTAAGCTCTTCATGGTGTTGAAAATCAGGAGCTAGGAGACAGAATAATTTGGCTGTGACTTTTGAGGTTAATGACATTTTTCCTACTCCCTCTTTCGTTATTACTAAAGTTGTTTATGTTGAAGATAGGGACTAACACGGTGCTGAATGTTTTCAAACTTTTTATTTTGAAAGATAGAGTTAGGAATGTAGGGTTAGGGTGCTTTGAAGTCTGCGTATAGTGTTTGTCAGATCAGTTAAGAAGTACCATCTGTGTACCGTCTTTTCATGGATCTTTTCTAAAAAGTGCATGATGCAGTAGAAGATACCAACAGAAATGACGACTTACCTGTTTCCTGGTGCCGTGGTATCAACAGTCAATACGTATCTGGGAGAAAAACTTCAAACAAAGTTTCAGGCAAGCTCAGTATAGGGATAATTGAGGAAAACTGAATTGCTGAAGGAATCAGCTCAGGTGCTCCATGTCTGTGTGAGAATTATGATAACTCCTGGGATTCTATTATATCAGTAGTAAATTGGAAATCACTTTTGAATTTGACCAAGTTGTCATTATACTGTTGATGTTTGCTTCTGGGGGAGGGGAATACAAAGCACTAGATCTGATATGAATTTCAACAAGGCCAAATGCCAGGTCCTGCACTTGGGTCACAACAACCCAATGCAATGCTATAGGCTTGGGGAAGAGTGGCTGGAAAGCTGCCCAGCGGAAAAGGACCTGGGGGTGTTGGCTGACTGCCGGCTGAACATGAGCCAGCAGTGTGCCCAGGTGGCCAAGAAGGCCAGTGGCATCCTGGCTTGTATAAGGAACGGTGTGGCCAGCAGGAGCAGGCAGGGGATCGTGCCCCTGTACTCAGCACTGGTGAGACCGCACCTCAAGTACAGTGTTTATTTTTGGGCCCTTCACTACAAGAAGGACATTGAGGTGCTGGCATATGTCCAGAGAAGGACAATGGGGCTGGTGAGGGGTCTGGAGAACAAGTCACATGCAGAGCAGCTGAGGGAGCTGGGGCTGTTCAGTCTGGAGAAGAGGAGGCTGAAGGGGGACTTTATTGTTCTCTACAACCACCTGAAAGAAGGTTGTAATGAGGCAGATGTTGATCTCTTCTCCCAAGTAATTAGCAATAGGACGAGAGAGACAATGGCCTCAAGTTGCACCAGGGGAGGGTTAGATCAGATATTGGGAAAAATTGCTTCACAGAAAGAGTGGTCAGGCATTGGAACAGGCTGCCCAGGGAAGTGGTGGAGTCCCCATCCCTGGAGGTTTTTAAAAAATGTGTAGATATGGAGCTTCAGGACATGGTTTAGTAGGAATGGTGGTGTTGGGTGGATGGTTGGACTCAATGATCTTCGAAGTCTTTTCCAACCTATGATGCTATGATCTCAGCCTTTGTCACATTTATTCAACCTTATTGTAAAACAACAACTTCATTAGGATATTAAAACTCCGGTACTGAATATTATATTCATTATACCTGCTGAAATACTGAGTATAATTACATTGGTGGCAGAAATCTCGGTGCCTTCACCTGACCCAAGATTTCTCTCACTGTAGGTACCAGGAGACTCTCCATTTCGTTGTATGCAATTCATGTTAGCTCTCTAGATTCCAGGTTTGAGTTTGAGTCTTTGACAATAAGTTCTGTTCTCTTAATGTTTCTCTAATGTAAAAAATTGAGACAAACACCTTACCTTTTAAACTTATATAAAGCCCACCAAAAACCCCCTTTTTTTTTCCTGTAAGGTTGATCAGACGCTGAAAGAAGTTGCCCAAGAAGGTTGTGGAGTCCCGGTCCCTGAGGCAGTCAAAGCCCTAAGGGACAGTGCCCCGAGTACATCTTTGAAAGTTTGGTGTCCTTTCCTGTGTTTAAGTAGTTCTTGCTATTATTTGACATCTGCATTATGTCTGACTATGACATAATCTTAATACATTTTTATCACCCTAGTATGTGTCTGCCATCTGACACAGACTTTTGCATCAATGGATATCTTCATTTTGCTCTGCATACAATAGTAGAAAACTGGATTTGTGCTCTCTGGGATTCCACTTCAATTTTCTGTTAAAAGAACATACTCAAACACATTGTTTATACTAGAATTCAAGGAAGTCTCCTGATAAAAATGCATGCCACAATAATAAGATTCCTGTGTTTAATGACACTATTACTGCCTGGTATGTTTTGAGAACTTAAGATTGCAGAAAGATATACACTCCTTCATGAATGGACTTGTATTCAGTCACCTAGTAAAACTGCAAGTGTATACAGCCAGAAGTTAATTTCTATCTGACATTGGGTAAAGTCAGCTTATAAAGAAGTTGAGTTGGACACCCAGCTCACAAACTGAAAAAACATTGTTCTTCTGGGGTTTTAAAACAACTGTTGCTGAGGTTTGTCTAGATACAGTCTTCTGCCTGCTCGAGACCATTTTATAAGCCTAAACATGAAGAGTTACAGTTTTCGTTGGCTGATAGAGGGATATAGATAGATTGGAGCATTGGACAATCATTAGTGGGATAAAATTTAACATGCCCAAATGCCGGATCCTGCACCTTGGACAGAGTGATGCCAGGCAAAAGTATAAATTGGGAGAGAAGCAGCTGGAGAGCAGCCCTTCAGAGAGGGGATCTGAGGGTGCTGGTGGGCCACAGGTTCCATAGGAGCCAGCAGCAGGCCCTCGCAGCCCAGAAGGCAAACCACGTCCTAGGGTGCATCAAACACAGCACAACAAGCCAGTCACAGAAGGTGGTCATGCCACTGCAGTCAGCGTTGGTGTGGCCTTACCTTGAATGGTGTGTGCAGTTTTGGGCACAGCAATTTAAGAAGGATGTGAAGGTCCTTGAATACGTCCAGAGGAGGGCAACAAAGACGGTGGAAGGGCTGGAAGGAATGTCTTACGCGGAATGGTTGAGGACTTTGGGCTTGTCTAGTTTGGAGAAAAGGAGGCTGAGGGGCAACATCATTGCTTTCTGCAGCTTCCTGAGGAGGGGAGGTGGAGAGGGAGGTACTGATCTGGATGAAGAGTTAGAATGTACCCTCAGAAAATTTGCTGATGACACCAAACTGGGAGGTGTGGTAGATACACCAGAAGGCTGTGCTGCCATTCAGCGTGACCTGGACAGGCTGGAAAGTTGGGCAGAGAGGAACATGATGAGGTTCAACATGGGCAAATGCAGGGTCCTGCACCTGGGGAGGAACAACCCCATGCACCAGTACAGACTGGTGCTGACCTGCTGGAGTGCAGCTCTGTGGAGAGGGACCTGGGAGTGCAGGTGAACGACAGGTTAACCATGAGCCAGCAGTGTGCCCTGGCTGCCAAGAAGGCCATTGGGATCCTGGGGTGCATTAGGAGTAGTGTGGCCAGCAGGTCGAGGGAGGTTCTCCTCCCCTCTGCTCTGCCCTAGTGAGACCCCATCTGGAGTACTGTGTCCAGTTCTCGGTTTCCCATTTCAAGAAAGATGAGGAGCTACTGGAGAGAGTCCAACGGAGGGCTACGAGGATGATGAGGGGACTGGAGCATCTCTCCTACGAGGAGAGGCTGAGGGAGCTGGGCTTGTTCAGCCTGAAGAAGAGAAGGCTGCGAGGGGACCTTATCAATGCTTACAAATATCTGAAGGGTGGGTGTCAGGAGAGAAGGGCCAAACTCTTTTCAGTGGTGCCCAGCGACAGGACAAGGGGCTATGGGAACAAACTGAAGCAGAGAAAGTTCCGTCTGAACATGAGGAAGAACTTCTTCCCTCTGAGGGTGACAGAGCCCTGGCCCAGACTGCCCAGGGAGGTTGTGGAGTCTCCTTCTCTGGAGATATTCAAGCTCTGCCTGGACAAGGTCCTGTGCAGCCTGCTGTAGGTGACCCTGCTTCGGCAGGGGAGTTGGACTAGATCACCCTCAGAGGTCCCTTCCAAACCCTACCATTCTGTGATTCTGTGATCTCTTCTCCCTGGTGTCCAGCGATAGGACGCATGAGAATGATTCAAAGCTGTGGCAGGGGAGATTTAGACCAGACATTAGGAGAAATTTTTTTATGGAAAGGGTGGTCAAACACTGGACCAGGCTTCCTCGAGAGGTGGCTGATGCCCCAAGCCTGTCAGTGTTTAAAAGACTTTTGGAAAATGCCCTTAATAACCTCCTTTAACTTGGTCAGCCCTCAACTAGTCAGGCAGTTGGACTAGATGATTGTTGTAGGTCCCTTCCAACTGAAATATTATATTCTGTACTACTTAGCAAGAATGGAATGAATGAGGAAACTACAAGGAAAAGTATTGGCTAATGTATAGTTTTTCTCTACCTGTGTGTACTTCAAAATGTAAGTTGATTTTCTTCTTTAAAAGAGTGTATGTTTCTTAAGACTGCATGAATGACCAATGCTATCTGAGATTTCCCTACAGTAAAAATTCTGGCAGGCTGATGCATAGCTGGAAATTAAGAAACTCAGTCTAAATCAGTGAAGAATATAACGTTTGCTGTCAAATTTCCAAATTAAATCATGAGACTTTTCCTTACATATGAACAAAGCAATAAGTATAAGGCTATGTTGCTCAGTTAAATTACGCTGGCCGAACTTGGAGCAGAAATGCAGTCTTCCAGTTCTTCAGAGATAACCTTTGTGTGACTGGACTCTGCTCTCTGGGTAACATGGATGAGTCTTCTGCTGATGTGCAAAAGAATTAGCCATAATCCCACTCGTCTCACATTGTCAGCTGTGAAACTGTGCAATCGTATAAACTGCCATCAATTACAAAACTGGCCAGCTGTATGAGGAGCAGTGTTGTTTTTAATGAGACAAACTTAAATAATATCTTCTGGAAAACCCGAAGAGCTTTCAGAAATTAGAGTTCTCCACACCTAAAACGGAAACAACAAATCTCAAAACAGCAGCGCTGTAAGGTCACTGCAGTAAGTTACAAAATCATTTTAAAGACTGTTTTAAAAAAGCCTCCTGAAGTATAGTGGAAGTTTAGTGATGTATAGGCAGTTAACTTGCTCTATTAGGAAAATGATTTTATTTTTAGTCTGTTTTATGTAAATTAAATTTGAGGAAACAACTAGACAACTGATTAGCATCAAAGAAATTACTGCTGATGTATGTCATAAATGTCATATCAGCATTTAGTAAAGTTCTGCCTATGTAGGTATAAACATAAATAAATTGGTCATCTTTTTAGATATTAATGGATTGAATGGTAATTGTGTAGTTTTATGTGTGTTTTTCCTCCAGTATTTTGAAGGATTAGCAGTAGCCAATCCTGCTGCTTTTTGATTGTGAACACATTTGAGGGTAGAAGAGACAGCTTAGACTCTATAACTTGTTTGAAAATGATTGTAGTACACAAATTGTCCAGAAATCTGCAGAAGCATCTTTTGCCTGTGACAAAGCCATTTATTCAAACATCTGGGCTTTTAGCCAAAGTGTTGTAATGTCACCAACAGCATATTTTTTTGTTATAAACATCTTAGTTCTGGTTCATATGGAATTGCATTTATTATGCGGCTTAAGTTCCCAGATGCCCTACTTTGACACAGTTTTCAAGATGGATTTCAAACAAATAAGATGGAGTTAGAGTAGAAATAAAATTTAATATTTGTAATTTAAATAAAAATGATGCTGTAAAAAAAAGTGATGTTTTTGATCTAAGTTGGACCTTAGTTTAAAGATCATAACTTGTATTTCAGGTTTGACTTCTATAAAAATATTTTTACTACTTGATTAATGAATCTCACAGTATTCACTGTCACAACCATGCACAAAAGAGTTATTTTATCGCTGGTGAAGATTCAAACCACTGGTGCTGTTTTTCAAAACACCAGGTAGGGAAAATAAGACAGCAGAAGGAAGCAGAAGTACCCATTATATCGTCTGTACTGCTTACAAGACAGCAGTAGAGATCTTAAATTTCTGTGCTTGCACTACATTCTCTTTTACTCTTGGAAAAAAGGTGAATTATTTACTGCAGTTGTACACGAATTCCTGATATAAAGAACAAAACATGCAGTCAGGGCAGAATGGTGTTTGCATGCAGATGACTCACATAATTTTTATTTTTTAAATTTCTTTTCCCTGCTTTCTACTGACCCTTATTTTTGAGGAAGTATTTATTGCTAGTTATTTAGCCTTCCTGAAAAATCAACTCTTGCTAAATGCACTTAATTTGGAAGTAATGCTACCAAAAGAAAATGGCTGTATTGAAATTTAGGGGGGTGTTTTGTCCCCTTTTTTTTAACTTTTTCCTTTTCCATCAGCCTCTTGCTGATGATGTAGTATGCAAGTGTACTTTCATATGCATCACAAATGCGTCAGTCCAAAAACTTGCATGTCCCAATGGATGGATTGTTTTATCTTCTCTGAAGACCAAAATTTTTGATCCTCTGCATACATGCAGATATCTTCTGAACTGCAAATGTAATCAAAAGAAGGATTCCAATGGACTTCATAGGACGTCAGATACAATTCCTGATTATGATGTGTGTTTGGGGATAGTGTATCATTTGTTCTCTTCTTAAACACAATGGAGTTATCGATGAAGAACCTCTTCCTTTAATAGTTTTAATTAATTGTTTTACTTGTTTTTGTCATACTGCATCTTTCTTCCTTACCAAAAATACAGTCAAAATTTCATTACCAGGATGTGGTTATTAAATCTCAGATGAGTCTTACCTGCGGTCATACAGGATGCTCCTAGTAGTGAAATTCAGCCATTTCATATCACTTGTAGGTGAAAGGAAACAACCCAACAGACAAGTATTTCTTGACCATTTCAAATCTATAGAGCTTGTAGGCTGTTAAGGATCTTTTGTTTCTGGTTAAAGAAAACTGTTTACTGTTTTCAGTCTGTTGTCGACCCAGTTTTCGGGACCTTTTTTGATTCATCTTCCACCCTGTATCTAAATAAGGACCCTGCTCTCCTTTCTTCTCTGAGTGATGAGGAATATGAGCAAATGAATGTATGAAAGTGTTGATGTGAATAATTTACTATGTGTTTAATTGCACTACAGAGCACCTTATGTAGGTATTCTCAAAACTGCCTTACTGTGCGCACAACAAGAAATTATACTTTTTCCATTACTCTGCTACTTCTGTCACAAAAAAGTCCCTTGCGCATATGGATTATGTTAGTCATCAAGACTAGGAACAGGTACTTTGTTTTCTTGCAATCCAGTAAAACTTTATCAGTGTTTACTGATGTTCAACAGTTATTTTGTCATAATCCTGAAACAGTCAAGGTAAAAGACTTCTGTAGGTCTTAAACCAGCTAAGGGTACATACATTTTTCTGATCAATTAAATTGGCAATAAGTGTTTAAATTACATCATATGTTAAATATAATTATTCTGTTTGGATTCAAGGCCAATGTTAGGACAAACTATGATGCTTACAACAGCTAAAAGGGCAATCACTGAAAATTCAGATATACATCATTCTTAATCCCTTAAAATCTTCTGTATTTATTTTTTTTTTCCAGTTAAAAGCTGCCTGGGAAAATATACAGATATGCTGCACTTGGACTTCTGTAAGATATTGTTTAAAAGCAACATTCTTATTTCCATTTCTCTAGACATATATTCAGTAAAGTACATTAAATACAGTAAAAATAGGAAAAAATATATTCTGCAAAAAAAAAAAGAAAGAGTTTGTATTCCTATGTATTCTACTGTGTCTTTTTATTTTTCTTCAGTTGTGTGGCTTGGATATTTTCAGTGCTGTAAAGTGGGCTTTAAAGAGCTTTGCATGCATTTTGTACAAGGACATCTTCAAGAAAGTGGAGGCAAAAATGCAATTCTGCATCTTGTGAGGACACATACTGTGTTTAATAGTCTTTACACGGAAATTTAAAAATAATTACAGACAGAATGACAGGAAGAGATTTCCAAAAGCCACCTGTTTCACCCTCTGCTGCAACATCGCTTAAACTGTACATCATTCTTGAGACGTGTGTCCAAAAATTTCTTAAAAATATATACAGATGGATATTGCACAACCGTGTAAAATCTCGCTGGTCCAGTTCTTAGAGGTAAAATATTCTACTAACACCCACCCAATGCTCTGTTTCTACATCTAAGTTCACTGTTTATTATTAAATTGTCAGTGGACGTGAAGACAGTGTTTTCATACTTCAAGGTTATTATAGTGTGCTTCTTTAATTTCTCCATTCTGAAAAACAACATCAAGTTTAGCCCTTCCTTGTAGGTCTTTTTAAAAATTATTGTTTAATGCTTATTTGCAGTGCCCATTGTTTTGTTCTTCCCCTGTTACTGGCTTTTTGATTGCTTTGCATCTCATAGATCTCATGGGCATCTTCCAGCTGCCTACAAATAGCTTGTTTGATTATCTGTTCTGGTATAGAGCTCATGGTATTTTTGAAAGAGTTCAAAGTAAGTTAATCTTTACTGCCACTGTTTTACCTTTTATAAGATGAACACTAATTCTGCCTTTGTAGTTTTCACCTTTACGGTTGCTCTCATCCATTCTTTACAGGCTCTCATAGACTTTGTAGTCATAGGCTGTGTAGTTGTGAGCTGCACAGCAAAAACTCATGTGGTGCAATCAATTTGTACCAAGGACCCAACAGCTAGACTATAACTATGCATATTTATTTACTCTATGATTAATCTGGTCCCCTGAACCAAACATTGCTGTTGCACATGTTTTTCAAAGATAGCCAGAAGAAAGCTATCCTACAAACTCTTGGTTTCAGGTGTGTAGGCTTCTCAATGTTGCTTCAGCAAGTGCCAGAGTATCCTTTCATCCATTTAGTGGAGAAGACAGGAGCACATGGGTGATCTCATGCCCTTTTTCAGGGAAGCAAGTTGTATTTTGTTCAATTTACACATAACATAGTGCGTGCTGCTTCCTGGCTGATTTTGAGTATTGGTCAGACAGGCTCCAAATGGAAGACAAGGTGTCTTAAATCTTGTGGCAGTGGCAAATGGTCAAGTGGACACCATGAAAGTAATGACTTCCTCTCAGTTGTTGGTTTGCATGAGGAAGAGGCAGGGTCAATGGGAGAGGATATGCAGAGTTTGGAGATTGGATAGATGGAAGTGCAAAGTCCTGGAGATTACTGGCGGAAGATGCAGAGCTTACAGATGCAAGGGGGCATAGCTGAGACTTGAGCATGATCTGGCACGAAGACTGCAATATATTGAATCTTCTGTGAAACTAAAGAAGTTGATTGGAATGGAAAGGTGGAAAAGGGGAATCATTAATAACTGAAAAAAAAAAAAGGCAGGTGAGACAAGCAATTCAGAAAAGCAGCAGAAATGGATACAGCAGTTGAAGGAAGAAAAATTATTATTGAGCCATAAGAGGTCTTGGTGTAGTACAAAGGAATGCCCTTAGTTCGGAGCTCAGGACATCTGTGTGAACTGGTTACGGACCTCAAGACCTTCAACCTTTTAAGTGGCTGAAGAAGTCGAAGAACACAGGTGGTCTCTGTGGTTTGAGAGCATTCTGATGGTGCATGTGCACTTGGTATTTGTTGTGGGACTTGCATGTGCTGCAGATCACGCATTGACTGGGACCTTTCTGTCCCCTTTAGAGACTGTTGCTGCACTTCAAACAGATCTTCTGATTTAGTTTCATCCAAAAAGTATCCCCTTCACGTGCAGAAAAATGCCCCACAGTCTGAGCCAACATGGAGTAAGTGGGAAAACGAGGGACTGCTGCACTCTACTGCTCTGAGCTGTGTCACTGTTATAGGCACATTTTAGGTAATCATTTCTGGCTTGCAGATTGTGGGTACCTCAGGATGAAGTTCATTTTACTCACCTAGCTTGAAAATACCTTGCTTGTACAAGTATTTGTAAATGCATTCATCCTTTCCCTGCAGGATCTTAATCCTTTATCACTGGTGCACCAGTTAAAACAGAGGACCAGTTTGTGTTGACCTTTTGACTAAAGGAGAAATTTAAAAAGCAAAAGAGAAAAAGTATAAAAAACATCAATATTCTTCAGTATGTATCAGAAGTCTTTCTTCACCTTTGGATAAATTGGTTCATTAAGGAGCTACCATTTCACTATAATTCCTTTTTCACCTTAGGCAAGTCTCCTGGGAAATCTTCTCTTAGAGTCCTTTTACTGAAGTTTGCCTTCTTGAAATACATCACTTTTAGTTTGAGTTATTATCCTTCTAATCAAACTTTGGAGAATTCCGTCCTTTTGTGACCAATAGCAACTACATGACCACTTCATCTTCACATTCTTAGCTGTTTCTTCTCTGTTGATCAGAGGCAAATGTGAAGCAGCCCTTACCCTCATGACTGTATTCATGAAAGCATTTGAGGAGCTTTCTCTTCAGCCTGTCCTGCTGCGTTCACAAAAGATGTTAGTCAGTAGCCTATGTTACCCCTGAGGTCTGTGATCTGGTTTACTCTTCACAAATACGTCATCTACTTGATCCTTCTGGCATGGGAGGGAAATCCCGAAGTGACAACGTTTTTGGTTTTTTTTTTAATTTACAACAGTCCTTTGCAGTAACTTAGCGGTTCTTTCTCCCTTTTGGTCTGAACCTCAGAATAAGCGTATTCTTTCATGTTCCCTTACAGTTCTTCCTCAACAAGATCTACTACATGAATTTGAACTCTTCCATCTCCTTCTCTCCCTGGATTGTTATATTATTACTGTGTCTGTAAATGAGCTGCATGAAGTAATAGACAGCTAGTGAGATCTAGTCAGGCTCGTGATTCTTGTTGTTAAGGATGTATAACTTCTTTCTCGCTAGCACTGGGATGGGTTCTTCGTTTGCTGTTCGGGATTGGACCATTGGCTGCTTCTCTAAACAGCTGCTTCTCTGAAGGGTATCTGATTCATCCTGCATGTCTGGTACTCCTGCATTCCTTTCCAGTCGGTCAACTTCTTCTTCACTGGAGGTTCTTATGCCTAGCGTGTTATTGATATCCTTTTGGATCATGTGGGCTTCTCTGCTTCACCACATTGCTTATGAGTCTTCTGCCACTTTCCTAAAGAACATTTGCAGAGATTCTTTCCTTCCTGGTTTCTACCTTCAGAAATGTGTAGGACTGTGTTCCCCAGTTTGAGCACAGAACGTGGACTGAAGAATTCCTCTCCAGGGATCCCATGTGGACACAACTGCATGTCACCACCCTGTATCCGCACTGCATTCTCAGAGCTGTAGACTGAGAAAGATTTCATGACAGAGATGACTTTGATGCTGTGCTTTTAAAGGGCTGAACTGTGATACCAAACTGTGCTTTCTAGAACTCCCTTCCCCAATCAGTCTCTGAAATTGCCCTGTCTGTGAGATACTGAACAGCTGATTCACAAATACAGAGCCTTCATTGTCCTTCAGTGATCAGGAGTTTAGCTATACCACAGGAAGCCTGTGATATGTGAGAACACACTATCATCCTTCAAAATGATGTGCTAAATTTGTTTTTAAGATTTCTCTTGAAATACCCCATTTACAAGAGTTCTCTCATTTACCGACATGACTGATAACTTCTAAAAAGCCTTTTGCCATGCTGAGCTATCTGCAAGAAGATTAGGTAGGTCCCTTGATCGTTGTGGTTATAACACTTCTCAGAAAAGTGGGGGTTATGATTTTTAATCTGTTTGGACTGCAGAGAATGAACTTGAAGCTATCAGTTAGGAGGCGAGTTTTCTGTTGAACAGGCTGCTAGATAAAAGAGGAGTTATTTTCAAGACACCTCGTGGCATTTCTTATGCTTTTATTTCCTTTGCACTGATAGCAGAAGATAGATCTCTGCAGCAAGCTACTTCACTCTTAGGCCCATTTATTTTATTAAGTGTATCAATAGAGCAAGGTACTGCCTATTGAAAGATGCGTCGTAGCTGTTTTGAAAAACATGCAGTGTTTGTACCGGAATATGAAGTAATGTGCATAAACTTAGACATTATAAAGACTGCGATGTTAGATAGTCACACATCTTAAAAAGTAGAATTCTGCAAATGCCAAGTTTGGTACAACACTTTTTCCTCACATTAAAATAATCACTTTCAGGTTTGACAGTAATAGGTTCCTTGGACTGTCTTGAAAATTGATTTCTTTAATGCTTTTTGCTACAGTGTGATCAAGGAAGCAGTATAAAGCTCCTACTTAATGATATTTGTTTTGTTGTGAGAAAAGCGCACTCTGCCGAATAGAAGTGCCAACCCAGGGACTTACTGAAGGATGTGCTTGACTGTAGGCATTTTAGTACCTCAATGGTGTGGCACGTGAGGTTATTAAGAGTTAAGCCTTCCTCTGTAAGGAGTATAGAGTCACACTATAAGAAAATATTTAGCAAGCTACCTGTGCCTTAATACAAGAATGTAAAACGTCAAGAAAATGCAGAGTAAGAAAGGACCTTTTGGGTCATTTTGCCTAGTTGTTATAATAAACAACCCTGAGATGAATGAATCCTCATAAAATTAGTAAATTGTATCTTAAAGTTCTAAGTGGCTTCCCTAGTTATTCTTATTCACCCGTTGTTCCATAATTCTGTTTCTTTGGGTTCTGAAATCTGAATAGGGGAATATTTTAAATCTAGGCTCAAATCTGCAGACGAGAGTCTTAACTTGCAAGGTTTTGCTTAATATGGTCCTCAGTCTTTTCTGATGGAGTAAGCAGGATTTTCTGGCAAATGAGTTAATTTTTCTCTGCTTAGCTACGGAAAGTGTTCACGAACTGTGTTTGTTCTTTTTTTCTGTTCTACTTAGAGAGTTGTGGATGAACTAAAGGCAGACTAGGAGCAATGGGAAGCATAAAGCTGGAAAATGATGTGCAAAGAAAGACTAAGTGTGATCATTTAGTCTAAGTGATAACCTATCTGAAGGACAAAGAGAAGTAAAGCAATTGCATTACAGCACTGGAGGTTCAGGTTACGCAGGAAGAAAATACTTCTAACTGTAAAGATAGTTTAGACAACATAGTAGATTGCTTAAAGAAGGTGTAGAATCTGCTTTTAAGGAAAAGAACGAGAGAAAACCAAACTGTTATGTCAGGAGTAGCTAAGTTATAGCTAATTCTGCAGTAGTGCAAGAGAATAGTAGTCTTTTGCAGAACCTCTAAACTATTCCCACCACTCAGTTCAAGACATGCTTTATCATTTTTGAATGGGAGCAAATGCTGCTGGGAAGGTTACTAATGCTTGTTTAGTGCTTGCTTTCTTTGCTGCCCAATTTTTTCTGGTCTTGTAATGCCCAGTCCTGAATTGCTTGGAAACCACAGTAGAAATGTGAGATGAAACTTGAGTTAAATATGTACTAGGGATGGGTGAATATTTTACCACAGCTGTTTTCATGAACAATAAGGTTGAAATACTTAGACAAAATCTTAATTTCTATAAAAAGTCAATACTTTAGTTATAAACTAAAATATATGAATTTTGAAGAGCTGCCTCATTGTGTCAGTTTAGTTGTCTTACATGATCATTCTTTCCTGCTGATTAGTTAGTTTATTCCAAAATGGCTTTGAAGTATTTTTAAGCAGAAATTGATGTGAGCATATAGGAGAGTTTAGTGGCAGAAGCATTGAGATTTTTGTTGCGTCAGGCTCATCGAAAGGGCAAGGTGCAAACATGAAAACCACCAAATATGTAACCCCGCCGACACTACCTACTTTGTGTATGTGACTGAAGGAATTGCATGGCATCTCCACCCAAATAACCTTTTTACTTCTCAAAATTTAGGTAACACAATGCTAGTTCACTATAAGGACTCAAATACCTGAGAAGAGTAGGTCCTAAAAATTGTTTGTGGAGATTCCTAGAGAATTGGCAGAGCCTCTGCTCTAACATTTTATTTAAGCCTTACATGTACACGACAAGGAGCGTGAGTGTACAATTTTCTTAGAGTTTCTTACAGGTAAATATTTCTTATAGATTTATCAAGAAAGATGGCCACTTCTGTAAATAGCGTATTTGTTTATTGTCCTCCAGTCTCAGTATGCTAGGCAGTCTGCAGTTTTTCATTGTTCTTCCTGAAGTCAGGCAATCACTTATTTGAAAAATAAAATACAAGGATAATGTGTGATTAAACTTTCAGCATGACTAAATTATCTTCAAGATGCTGTGTCAAAATTACAACCAAACTTCAAAGGCAGGGAAGCAGATTAAATAACCTGCACAATTTGTGTAGACTATATAAACACACCCACACCCAATAATTTATTAGTAGTCTAATTAAAATATTAGCAGTCTTACCAAAATGACATTATTAGTCCAGTTATAACGATGTTAACACTTATAATCCAAAACATACAATTCTTACAACTTTCTCCCAGTAATGATAGAATTAAAAGCAATATACACTAACTTCTGCTATCCAGTCATTTCTTTGATGTTAGGTTCACCCTTTCTGTGTATTAAGACAAGTCGCTATCATGCTTTGCCAGGAGCGGTGTGAAATTGATGATGGGGCTTTCTTCTGCCTTGCTTTTGGGACCTGTTTTAGTTACTTTTTACGTTTAATGACATAATTGGATTGGTTGATGATTTTTTTTTTAGTTTTTTTTTTCTTCAGCATTCCATAAATCCCATGTTATAGCCGAGTGGTGAAATACTCAGCTTATGCTGAAATTGTTACATTTTATATTTGTTTTCCAGACTGGAAGTCAATTGAAAAAACAATTACGTGGTCACCTTCTATAATCAGTTTGACTTCATATACAGAAAGAAAGGAATGAAAGATGAGGAGTAAAGGAATAACATTTCTGGATTTACCATTTCTTGGAGTTTGCCTTTGGATGAGGGATAGACCTTCTTTACCTCATCAACCTCGTGTCTCTGAGTGCTGTGTTTCCAGCCTGTTTGCCTATCTTTACCTGGTTCCTGGTGTCCCATAACTGCCTCTACATAGACCAGAAACCCTTCACTAGCTCTTAAGCAGTTATTTTGCTGGCGGTTACAGAGAAGAAAATGTACCATTTTCTGGCTCTGTTTTATGCTTCCATTCCACCTGCATGAAGCATGGAGTTGTAAGGAGTGTTCTGCATTTTCTGACTTGTTAAAAATTAATTGTAAAAGGGATCCCTGTATTGGGATAGAAATTATTTTTTGTGAGTCTGACCACACATTAACTGAATCACAGAGTTTTAATTTAAACAGAACATTGAATAAAGTCCTGAAGCAGACAACATACATTGAAATAAAGAAAATAATTAATTTCATGTCCAAAAGTTTAAGACATGTTAGGTATAAGATTGTTCTCTTCTATACTATTTTGTCTAGACTTCATATCGTTCTCGTCACATAGTTACTGTAGGAATAACAGGTGTTCAGTGGGTCTGAAAATCTTGTCTTTATTGTTTAAATTCCTGAAATGTCAGATAATTGGAGGGAGAAGAATTGCATAGTTAGGTTCTATATTTTTCTTAATTTATTAATTATGTTTTTTTTAAGAACACAAAAATTAAAATTTCTTGTAAAAAACCCTAGTAATATTAAATATAAGACTTCTAGGAAGATCATACCTTAATCTGGAGTAGTTTATAAGACCACATCACACAGCATTCTGCCTTTTTCTCTTGACATTAAAGGACATATCTATGTATGAATGAAGTATAAAATACCTACCCAGGGAATAAAATCAAACTTTTAAGCAAGCAAGATTCATTTGATCTTATTAACTGGTCTGAATAGGTATATATTTTTTCATAATATATGCATTTATAGACTTCTATTTTCATTTCAAGATTACTTTTAAAATTGAAGAAGCCAGGCTGTGCTCTACACACTGAAAAACCATTCTAAAGGACAGAATATATTCAGAATAGTCTAATTCCATTCAGTTTGGATGGTAGTCTGACTTTTCTTTCTTTTCAACAGCTTATCCACTTATAATCTCATTGTCAGTACAGAATTTCCACAGGTTATTTTTTCCCTTAGTCTATATCCCTTTAAACACTGTTGCACTGTACTATAGTAATTTCCTCCCCGACTTTTCCCTGACATCTACTCCTGCCTGTCATTTGCACAGTGTCAGCTAGTATTTTCAGCAGATGGATGAAGGCAGATGTTTCCATCAATCCAGATTTTTGCCGTTCCAATGTGTTTTCCTGGATATCTTTCTATCATTTTACCTTTTTTTTTTTTTTTGGCTACTGAAATTCACAGTTATCTTTCCTGGCAATCCAGAAAAATGCATGCTGTTTTCACAGCCTATACCTTTACCCTTTTTCTGTTTATTCAGGACTGTAGCTGCCTACAGTTTTCCTTTTGATTGTACATCCATAACCTTCTCCAAGCACCATTTTTCTCCAGCTGGAATTATGCTCCAACTCTGTTTATGAAATCCAGCTTTTTTTGGTGTGCGAACACAATACAATTTCCCTTTTTATCTTCCTCCCAAACTTTTGTGCATCCCTTCTATTACATCAGCAACTTCGCTGCTAATGTCTTTCATCTTTCTAATTGTTCTCATCACTGTCCCTCTACATTATCTGCCTTTTGCTCCATCATCTCAAATTCAGTATTGTTTTTGCATCTTCAGTATAATTCACCACTGCTTCATCGCTTCAACCACCTTTCTTCTGATATCTTACCCCTTTTTTTTTCCTTCTGCATAGCATCTTGTACACTTACAGACGTTTTGTCTGTGCTCTTTCATAGCACTGAAACCACATCATCCAGATGCGTTTTCATCTCTGGTCTCTGCTGTGATGCCCACAAGGCAACTAGCAGTGAATACTTACCAATTTACAGGACATTGTGTTTAGGCACTTTGATTAAACACTGTATATATATTTCATTTTTCCCTCTCCGTTTTTGGTGCCGTGCTTCCTTCTTCAGACTGAGCTTTTGGAGACGGAATCTGGATTTAAATACATGCTCAGAAAACAAGCAGAATATCAGATCTGATAGCAGAACTTTAGAAAAAATTGAATATTGTTGATAATAATGGATTTCCTGGCCCACTGACTACTTTGTGGTTCCTACTGTAAAGCACTGAAAAAGATATTTGGTCTATTTTATTATTAAGGAAAACACAAAAAACACCCATGCAAAACTGAAATACAAAATGTTATTTATTAATGTTTCAGTCAACTCATATTAACTAACACTTCTGTTTACTTTTCACTGTGCTTGGGGATGTAAATCCTAAGGAAAAAGCTTACATTTTAGTTTTCAGGGTCCTTTGCTGCCTTCTAACTGCCCACTTTGCGAGATGCTTGACAAATTATTGGAGGATCTAGCAGAACTCTGGTTTCAGCTCACTTAGTGAGAGTTGTAATTCCTGTACTGCAGTAACACACTCTCCTATTTCTTCTCCCTAGACCAATGAATTTTGAATTCCGGGGTCTTAAGTAGGACTTGTGGGTGTTTGGTCCGCTTTCACATCTTTCACAAAGCAGTACTACCCATAGATTTGCAGGCTTTTGTAATATTAAATGTATGGATTTGATCCAAGTCTCATGCAAAGAGGTTATTTCATCTAGGCTGAGATGTAAAATTTAGTTACTATCCTACAGAAAAAAATGTTACTTCCAATCGAAATAGTCCGCAGCTTGGCTTCAAACATTCCCTTTCTGTAGCTTAAAGATCTTCCGAGCCAGTACTGCAAATCCTGTCCTAGGTCCCCAGTTCTCAACGTGTATGGCAGAGAGAGCTGGCTGTCATGCAGATGGCTAACCTTGTTCTTGCATGCTTCTTGTTTATCAGCAATTTGTACAGAATTCCGTATCTACTTGTTCCTTAGAATGCCTTAGTGTTTAAATAATTTGAAAAAAAAAAAGAAAAAAAGAGAAATGAAAGCACAACATAGCACATTTTGTTGCATAGCAATATACGTGGTTTTAGATTTAACCAACCTCCTGGCTTGTTGAGAAGTATTCATAGTTCCATCATATGCTTTGCTATTTGTAGGTGTAAATTATGCTGCTTTAATAGTTTAATTGACAGAAATAGAGCATACTATATATGAAGTAGTATACCATTGTAGAGTTTTCAGCACGGTGTCAAGATATAACTTAATCTTTTTAAAGATCATCCTCTGAGTTTAAAGCCAGACTTTCTTACTCATGATTTACAGGACGATCTGAGAAAATTAATCTCTGCCCATTTACATAGCAGTCAAAGCTTGAAATACTAGTTGTTTGACTTCCAGATTTCTTTTTTTAATGTGCTCTAATTCAAAGTTATGCTCTATTTATCGGACATTTATAACAAGTATACTTTGAGATTTCACTTACTTTAATGTGGTATTTAAATACAATAAAACTATTCCTAGATTGCTGCAGTTATTAGACAAACAACAGCGTAAAATAAATGTTTAGTTTTCCTATTTTAAGGTTTTAATAGCTGCTTGTTTGAATTTATGGTGTTCATAAATGAAATGTAATGTGACCTAAGAATGCCATACAATATTGATAGTGATTTTATTATTATTTATTAATAATATCTGTAAGGTAGGTATATCTGTGTGTGTAAAGATGAGTGGTTTATTTTTTCTTAGTGTTGTGGGTGGGGAAAAGAACAAAATAAGTGAATCAGGGTCACTGTTAGCATGTTTTATCTTCTTGTGTGGGGAAAAAGGAAAAGTTATACATCGCAGAACAATCTGAGAATAATCACATATATCAAATAAAGAGGAAATAATGTCATGCAAAGACAATCACTCACCACCTACCACAAACAGACTGATGCCCAGTCAGTCTCCAAGCAGTGGCCACCTTGAAAGACAGTCCACTGCTCTGCCCTCCGACTTCTACCTCTACCACCAGTTTTCATTGCTGAGCATGATGCTACAGGAAAGGAATATCCCTTTGGGTCTTGACTATGATCCCTCCCAACTCCTTGTCCATTCCCGGTCCACTTGCTAGAGGCAGAGAGGGGGGAAGAAAAGAGAAACTTCGATGCTATGCAAGCAGAGTTCAGCACTAGCCGAAGTGTCGGTGCGCTGTGAGCCCTGTTTTAGTCACAAATCCAGAACACAGCACCATACAGGCTATGAAGAAAGATAACTCCATCCTAGCCAGTCCCAGTCTGTGACCTTAGCATTTGTTTATTGTTAGAAAGTACTGGAATAGTTCATTCAAGTGTATTTTTGCACTTGGATAAAATCAAATCACACCAAGATGCTAATCTAAGTATTCATTGCCTGGAAAGCAAAAAGTAATTTAGGCAGTGTATTTGGAAGGTTAGCAGAAGGAAAGCCTAAAATGAATGATACTAATAATAGTACATCAAAATCATATCTACAGGAATAAGCAAGTATATTTTAAGACAGAGTTCTTCTGTGGTTCTGTTTTAAACTCTTTTATGTTAAATTGTATCTTTCGGGGGGAGGTCCAAAGTTAAAAAATCTTCATGCTCATTCATGCATTAAATGAGCCAAGAAGACTGGACGTTGCTGTGATTAATCTTTTCAATCCTAATGACTTTCCAACAAAGTTACGTTACCTTTGAAAACCCTTCAATTTTTCTCTATAACAGCATAGTTCTAACTCAATGAAACAAGAAACTCTTCTCATTCTAAACCCTCTTTAAACTAGGTGGGGAATTACTGATGAATAAATCATAGTGGGCAGTGATTCTTTGAATGGGGAGAGCCTCATTAAGCCAGGTCATTGTACATGTCTTAGTATTTTCTTTATTTCAGTATTCTGTTTTATTTCATATCAGTAATTACTTCAGGAATTTACTTTCTGGAAGATAATTTCATTTATCAAGCAATTAAGGTCACAGTCACCCTGTTTCAGTTTTCTATCTAATAATACCATTTGTGGCTTACGCTCCAGAATGTAGTGCCTGTCTTCTCGTTTTCGAATAACATAATTTTACTGAAACTGGAGCTCTCCTGTCTGTCCAGAGTCTGTCTGCATTCAAACTGTTGGACTCACATAGGTGAGTAGCTTGCTGCTGAAGAACTAAAGAAAGAGGTCTTAGAAATATTGCTCAGAAAAGGGGAACCCTTATGGACGCAGTAGGCTCAGGTGTTAGTTTATTTCTGAGACTCTGCCAGTTTGAACTCGCTGTAGACTTTGACTTCCTGGTGGTGAAAATCAACAGAGAAAATACGATAAGTACCAAAAATTAGTGAACAAATAAGTTGCTGTTCTTCAGTTCCCTTTCAGTAATATAAGAACAGTATCGCTTGATATAAAGCCACCAAAAGTATTTTGAAAATTAATTAATAGTTGTGAAGAACTGTGTAACTTTTGTATTAAACACTTATGAGAACAGAAGCCAAAAGGGAACCTGGCAGTAGTGCCTTCAAAGCAGGCTTTTAACAGAGTACAGTGAATGTGGAGCAAAGAAAATAAAGAGGGGAAAGGAAAATGGTCAGTAGCTGCTGATTAAAAGTAGTGCCAACCTGGTATGAAATTAGCTGGAATTCAGGGGGGTAAATATTGCATATAATTATAAACTTTTTCACACCCATACATGCAAGATAGAACAGGTGGAATTTTCCTAGGCAACCTCAATTTCAGCATTTCCAGTCTTCTGGAAGTCTGACTTTGTGATTTTTTTTTTTTGCCTCCCCCCTCCCCCTTTTATTGTGAGTATTGTTTTGTGGCTGGCAGTTACAAACAATCCACAGAAGCAGATAAAATAACATATTGAATTTGCCTTTTCAGTTAGAAAATGTGTTTATATCCAAATCAATAAATCGGTACCTAATTCTTTTAGACTATTTATTCACAGCCAAAATTATAATATGGTGATTGTGTTTTCTAAGGTTATTCTTTCCCATTAGGATTTTATATGCTATTACTATAACATATATAGAAAAATAGGATTGCTGAAATTGAGAATTAATGAGTATTGATACAGATTGCACATTGAAAAGCAAGTTCTAGTTTCTTTATCTTACTTCCTTTTCAAAAATAGGCACCACTCTCTCATATTGCACTCTTGTTAGAAAGCCTACAAATGCCTGAGGATTTCTATTTGAAATAGTTTGTGTAGTCATCTCGTATCTTGATTTAAGAAAAATATTTTAAAATATAGCATCACTTTTTTAAGAAGCATTATTTGGTATTCCAGCTGTCATAGTGTACTGGTTTTGGCTGGGATAGAGTTAATTTCCTTCTTACTAACTCTTACTGGGTTGTGGTTTGGATTTGTGCTGGAAACAGTATTGGAGACACAGGGATGTTTTAGTTATCGCTGAGCAGTTCTTACACAGCGTCCAGGCCTTTTCTGCTTCCCACCCCACCAGCGAGTGGGCTGGGGGGACACAAGAAGTTGGAAGGGGACAACTGACCCCAGCTGACCAAAGGGATATTCCATAGCACAAGATGTCATGCTCAGCATATCAAATGGGGGGAAGAAGAAGGAAGAGTGGGTGACATTCAGAGTGACGGCATTTGTCTTCCCAAGTAAACGTTAGGCATGACAGAGCCCCGCTTTCCTGGAGATGGCTGACCACCTGCCTGCAATGGGAAGCAGTGAATGAATTCCTTGTTTTGCTTTGCTTGCTTGCGCAGCTTTTGCTTTACCTGTTCAATGATCTTTATCTCAACCCACAAGTTTTCTTACTTTTACCCTTCTGATTCACTCCCCCATCCCAATGGGAGGGAGTGAGCGAGCGGCTGTCTGGTGCTTAGTTGCCGACTGGGGTTAAGCCATGACACATAGTTTGAATACAGATAGCACTTTTGCTAACATAAAAGCAATTCTTGGATTTATGTAATCAGTTACAAGTTTTGCTAAACTTTATCTGAACTGTGCAGAGTCTGCAAATTTTTCTGGTGCTCTGTTACTTTAACAAGTATATTCTTCATTATAAATAGCCTTAGCAGTAGCTTTTTTTATTTCATATTTTCGCTGCTTTGGAAAGGAGTTACACTTATTTTCTGACTCTGGTAGTTTCTGATTGGGCAGTCATAGGCATCTAGGATTCTAGTCCTACAGCTGACGTGTGAAGGCATGATTCCCAACAGTAAATCTGTCATGGTGTGGAAAGTTTTCTATCACTATATCCTTGTTGTGTTTGGGAAATGATACCAGCTGAAATACATTATATAAAATGTAATTCTTTTTCTTGTCTCAAAGAATTACCATTTTCACAGTCTTGCTTCAGATATGGATGCAGCAGTGTCAATCAAATATCTGCCATATTGGCATCATTGTTTATTTTAGAAAGGGAACAGCTATCGTGGTATAGTGGCTGCTCTATTTTTAGATAAGTATAATATTGTTTAATTCAGTGTCTTCTATCTTCAGCTGTAGCAGCTGGGGACACTGTTATCCGTCTGTTTACAACCACCCAGCAAGGGGAGGTTACTTGTTTCACAATTCAGCCCAGAGAGCAGAAGTGCAAGTTCTCACTGTTCTGCTACACTAGAGTCAGCCATGGCTTCAAAATGTTTAAGCAGCAGTTAGGTTCAAATTGCTAATCTTGCATTTAAGTGGATCAAGTTGAATTCCACTGGCTGCACAGTGAAGAATTGTCTTCTGTCAGGAATACAGTAGTAAGCATCCAGGAATAAAAAGTCTTCAGTTTCTATCAGTGTGTGAAAAGATCCTGTCACTAAAGTGTCAAACAGATCTCTGTTTTTCCTGTAAGAATATAACTGAAGCCTTAATATACCACATTTCTATGCTTATATTTTGTTGAACATGAATCATTCGGTTTGCTTGTTTCATCCAGACTTTTACGATGACCTCTTTCCTATATGTATTCAGATAAATAAAACCAAGCAAAAATAATACTCAGCATTTTTGAAGCTCTTCTTTTCACAAGTGACATGATCTTAGTGGTTATGTGCAACTACTAACAAAAAACCCCTTTTCTTTATTCCTATGGGATATTTTCCTATGTATTTTAATTGCTGGGAAAAGCAAAAACTCTTGGTTCAAGACATAAAAATGGCGTAGTATTTTTTCGAATATTTCACTACATAAAAATAATGGATTGCTTTACCAAATGTTAAATACATTTTTAGAGATGATTAATTGTTTTACTTGGCAGTTGTAATTCAAGATCCAGCTTCAACTCTATGGTGAAGGAATACTCATCTTCTAGATTTGCACCCTTGTGTTACGTTCAGCCAAGGAGTGACGTATGCTGTTCACCATCAGGCTACACAGTTAAATACCTCGATCCTAGGTGTTGCTTTGCCTACAAATCTCCTGATCTAGCTCCTGTCCAAAATCTTGAGGACACCTGAGGACAGTGGAGCAGCACTCATTATTTTCAGATATTAGGCCACCTACTGTGTTCTTTTTACCTTGTTCTGGATAAGATTATTTCCTAAAGTGAATATATATATTATTGATTGTAGGATGGAATGGGAAATTTGAGAGTCACTAAAAAAGGAATACGGCTTGAAGGAATATCTGAATTTCTGCTTCCACTGTACGTGAAAGAAATCCATTCCCGAAAGGTAGGTGTTTTTCATCTTGTTTTTCTTAATTTACAGCTAATATAAATTAATCTCTTCAGTCTCAAACTACAAAGTTTAATTCTTACACCTCCTAAATTAGCAATCAGTAGAGGTATGCTTTGAGAATACCTTAATAGTGAAGGCTTCCTTCATGTCAAAAACAATTTTTTTTTCTGAATCCTTGCTTGCCTCTTAAAAGAAATGTCTTATCCTAAAGAAAGGAGATTTAAAGCATGTATATTTCATACTTCAAATGAACTCAGCACTTGGAATGGATCGTTTGACTCTTCATTTGATGTGAACTCCAGAAGAACAAGACTGGTGATATGTGCAAAATACAGTGAGATAAGGAATGGGTTTGTATATGCTTAAATTCTTTCTGCTATTAGCCAGTGTGATTTCTTTTTTTCTGTCTTCCCCGCTCCCCACCCCCCCCATTAGGTAGAGGCAATCTTGCTAAACTGCATAATTTCTCTGGGATTTAATTTTTCACAGCAAACTATTTTAAATGTTGCTGAAATTTGACTGTTTTATCATTTAGTAGCAGGTTGTTACAGAGGAAAATAAGAAAATCAAGATATGTATTTAGAAATTCAGCGTAGCTCATTTTAACTCATCCGTGTTGATTCAGTCATGCGGTTCATATTAACATCATCAGTGAATTAAAACCCCAATTTTGAAATACTGGAAATCTCTTAAGATCTCTTTACCATGCAAGTGATGACCTATGATCAGAGAGGAATGTTACAATGGGTTTTCAGTCAATTATCTGCAAAGATTTTTAGTATGCAGACTGCAAAAGTTGACAGAAATGAAAAGCATATTTACTCTAAATGCCTTCATGGAAAATTCTGTCTGTGGAAATCTGCCTTCTATGTAAATAAAAATAGTCTCAAGTACATACATAAATGAGATCATGACAGTTTCCCGTTTCTCTTAATTGGTTCATGCTTGCGTTAATAGGTGTGTGAGTTAGTCTTTGTCCTCTTTTTCTGTAAAACTAAGATCTTTCAATGTTTAACAGAGCAGCAATATTGTCCTAGGTGATGAAAAACTCTGTAATATTTCAGTAACAGTATATTCCCCAACAATGTTGAATTTTGATCACTTTATTGAACGGATATTCTTTTACTTTTCAACCCACCATGCATACAATTCGTTACAAAGTCTTGGTCATAATGTTTCCTTTATAATAGTAGCTAAAAATTTTGATAACTAGTGAAGATATATCTATAATAAAATATTCAGTAATGAATTATTTCTCAATAAATGCAAATATCATGTCTTTGATATCGATCAGAATTTTGAGGGGGGACGACAATGGAACAGTTGATGCATAGGTACATGGATAATCATTTACGTGTCAAACACTGCTAGCAAGAGTGAATCAATACAGCCAGATTCTGCCTCCTAAATTTGCAAAGGCATCTACAAAAGGGAACTTTGGCTGGGGGTTGATTTTTTCCTATGCCATCTTGCCACGGAACTGTGTGAGCACCTCTTAAGATAGTTTTTGTAATCTTCTAACATTTTCTTTAAATTTTGAAACTCTAGAATTCATTAAATTGATGAGAATACTTTGTCTTTTATCTACATCTAAATAGAAAACATGTTTTAAGGTTTCTGCTAGACCTTAGTATCTAACACAGCAAATCCATTTAAAATCATGTCTAATTCATGACCCTCTTTAGCATGAATATTCCAATAAGTAGACTATGGAATTGGTGTAAAATTTCCAGGCTGTATAATTTTTCAGGGAGCATATTTATTCCTAGACTTTGCAGCTCTTTAATCATGGTTTGCACATTTTTCCCAGTTCCTTTCTGCAAGTAGATGGGGTCTGTTATTGTTCCACGTCCTGTTACTGTATGTGAGGGTTGTGATTTGGGATATTTACTTGCAGAACATTAGTTCAGTTAGAGTAAACATGGAAAGTTTTATTTTAGGTGAGAGTAATGAGAGATTCAATAGGGTCCTAATTTCACTCAGAGCTGCTAGCCAATCTGAGAAAGAAACACACACAAATGTAACTACTGTAAAGGAACAGGATGCAAAGTCTGTCAGTAGCCTAGCACAAGGTCGCACTAGTCCTGTGAGGCTCATGAAGAACAGACAGACCTGTCAGTAAGTGCCCTCAAACCAGCAGAAGAAAAGAGCTAGAGTTGATCATTAGTTGGAGAAACTATTCAAACTAAAATATTTTTGGTGTTGGAGGTCTACCTACATCTATTAACACTAAACCATTTTCTATATAGCTAAAAAAGTGGTATGTACATAGACTTAGTTATCATCTTGCAGCGGCTGTGAACTAGCTACACACTGCAGTCTTCTACCGACTTGCTCAGTAGCTGTTATGGTAAATTTTCGGTTACCTGTGGTGTATGCAAGTGTGATTGTCATGAGGGAATGACGAAAAAACTCTCTTCAGCTGTATTGAGCTTTACTGTAGGGATTTGTGACGTCTCTGCATGGTGGTTTCCCTGGCGTGTGGCATCTGCATGTGGCATTAGCTGTGTTGTCACTTAAGAATTCACCTTGGTGCTGTAGAAATCTAAGTGAGCCAGGTTTCCTGAGCTCTGGTTTCAGTCAGTAGAGACAGAGTCAATACAGACAGCAGATTCTGCAGGGCTGACCTGCTCACCAGCCGTTAGTGCTTACTTTGGGTGATACAGAGGGGAATGCTTTTCCCCGCCTTTTCCATGGAAGCAGTAATGATTTAACTTTGATGCACATGGGACTTAAAATGCACCATGGAATTGAAAACTCATTTGAAACTGATGTCTTTGCAGTCTTTTACATGCATGTGTTGCTTATTTATTCTCTGAAAGGCAAATTTGGTCTTTAAGGAAGTTTGCTCATTCCTCTCTAAAAGAACACAGACATTGAAGTGACATTGTTCAACTAACTCTTGAGATGACTTGTCATATATTCAATAATAGCTTTGTGGAACGGGTGTATTTCCTCGGCGCTGGAGACATGGTTTGTAGAATGGCCGCTGTGGGACCTCCATGTAGGGCTCCCATCCCTGCAGGTCAGGACATCGCTGCTCTCTCATTCCTCAGCACGAAGCAGAGTTAGGTGGGAAGACCAGTGGTATTAGCAGCGGGTACAGCAGCAGGCATAATATATTATGGCTAAGAAGCATGAGTGGAGTTCTTCAGCATATGCTGGAACTACCTTTTAGTTACCTAGACCTGGAGCTGATAAAATGTGTTCATTGATAACACAGGGTTCACCTCTGATTCTGATAGTGAAGTACTTCAGATAAGAGTCCCGGGCAGTCTGATGAGCAGGTAGGCTGAACTGAGATCTCCGCGGCTGCAGCTGACATGGGAGGGGTGGCTAGGTTTGCTGGTGTGAGGTTCGCATGTGCTTACAGGTGCT
This sequence comes from Opisthocomus hoazin, assembly GCF_030867145.1. Taxonomy (NCBI): domain Eukaryota; kingdom Metazoa; phylum Chordata; class Aves; order Opisthocomiformes; family Opisthocomidae; genus Opisthocomus; species Opisthocomus hoazin. Next base: position 82,822,751 of record NC_134418.1, read on the forward strand.
GAAGTCACCACTTTTGCCTGCAGCACAACTGGATCCCCAAGCAAGGTCACCTATGCAGGGTTAAATGCAAACCTTAAACTGTCTTTATCAGAAGAGATGCATTGAACTTTGTATAAAGGTTGAAAAATTGCCTTTTATCTTGTGATTGCTTTGTTAAAACGCTGAATGTTAAAAGTAAATGCTAAAATACTTGAAGCCAGTTGGAGAACAAATATGCACGAATTCTTAAATACAAAACTTGTAGTGATATTTTATCCTGCCAGTATACAATTTTCTATGAAAAAGTATTAAGGAAAAATCCAGGTCTCGGGTAAACCGAATATTGGTTCCCATTTCGCCTGTGGAAGTTGTGTAAATGAGCAGGCTGCTCAGAGGGTGCCATTTCCCTAAATTCACTCCTCTTGCTTTGCTCTTTCTAGTCTATTCAGTTACTGGTGTCTGCAGAACCGCGGGTTCCTACCCAAAATCTTGTGTTTACACAAAAAAGATGCTTCTGTATTTTCATCAAATGACGTAACTGCATGTCAGAACTTGAACTGATACATCAAAACCTGAGCAGATAAGGGCTCATTTGATCCTGAACTGACATCTTTAAATTCCTGAAACAAGGGTACACATACTCTATGAACTGAAGAATTTCATTTTGACTATGCCTGATCTAGTTGTACACTTTTACAAAATTGCTAGTCTGTCTAGATTAAACTTACTTGTTTCAATGTTGTATTTTCCATGTGTATATCTTTTCATTGATATGATGCAAAGAAACAATGCAAACTACGTTTTGTGGTGTATCAGTAATGAGATGTATAAAATCAAATAACACATAATGCAGTAACCAGAATTATTATAATATTTCAGTTCTGAATTAAATTTCTTTGTCATCCTGCTACTGCATCTATACTACTGCATATGTGAATGGAAATGATCAGGGTATAGTTTTATTAGTTTGCTATATAACAATAAAAGCAGTTCTTGGTGTTTTCTTGATAGTGTTTTCTTGGCTTTATTGATCTTTTTCATTCACACGTACAGTACTTGATGATTGAAGACAATCAGATTTTCTCTGTGTTAAATTATTTCTGTTGCAGAGAAAATAAGCAACTCATTGTCCCTTAAACTAGGGAGGATTGCTTTGTTTTTTTCTGTACAATTAACAAGGTTAAAACCTGAACTTAGGGAACACGTATTTTCAAGAGATATCCTTAGAGAACACAGAATTTAATGATTTAGTTAAAAGTCATTAGAAAAAGGTCTAGAAAACAATAAACACTGGATGCATATAATCTCCAAACTGAACAAAGGAAACTCTGAAAACTCTCTCTATGTCTTGTATTTTTAAATATGCAACATATGAGAACTGAGAAATTGTACGTAGATTTCAAAGCAAAACACCTTTCACGTATACCTTCTCTCCAGATTTTCACTCTGGAGACTGAATATCCTTATAAATATTTAGGGAGCTTTATTTTCTTTTGTTTTATTTCCAAACCTTAATCAATCCTGACAAAAGCATTTCTACACTATATTTCTTTCTTCACTCTCTCTCTGTAGCCATTAACATGGAATTAAACTTTGCCAATTCCAACCATTACATTTCACATGTTTAGGTTTGTGTTTGGGCCTTATGTGCTTCTGTGAGAACCCTGAATTCTTTTTCTGAGAGAATGCCTTTGTTGAGCTTCTTTCTCCAATAGAGGGTTATAAAGCAGCAGCATAGGAAATCACATCAAAAGCCTTTCTGAAAATGAGGAAGGACATCTACTGCTTTTGTCCATCAAGCCTGACTTCTCATTGTACAAGACCACCAAATCAGGTGCTACTTGCCCTTACTAAATCCAGTCTAATATTTTTCCCAGTTACCATCCTTTCCTTCATCTGCTTTGAAGTGATTTTCAGGGGCATCTTCTCCACAACCTCCCTAAGGATTAAAGTGAGACTGATAGGGCTGTAGTTTCCAAAGCCTTCTCTTCTTGAAAGATGTTCATTATGTCTAGTAAGGTCCTGCAAGTCTGTTATATTTGTCGATTTTGAGTTTGGGGAGGAGGAAAGTGTTCCCTTGCCCTCCGCTGAAACATAGTCTTCTAAAAATTCAAGGCCAGGTTGTTTGCTATATCCACTCTATTTTCTTCTCTGTGAGATACCTCATTGCCATCCAGTAAAACTCATTTGAGAGTCTTGCAGTCCTACCACTACTGAGGTACGTAGGTACTAGGGAAACTCCAGTTAGGAGATGTCATTGCTCACCTTTTTTGTACTATCAAAAAAAATCACAAAGGCACCTAGCACTCTGCCACCTTTATTGCTCATTGTGAAGTGCAATGTTTTTTTCTGCAACTACTTGTCACAAACCTCTCAGATAAAATCTGAAATGCTCCCCAGTTCATTTTTCTGATACCTACTCTTCAGCCTTGCCCTTGGGATCACTCATCTGTCACTGAGAATCAAGTCATTACTATGGTATAAAGGACTCCTTAAGTTATTTTGGCTCTCAACATGATGTAGTTCCAATATACTGAAAGCCCAGTGTCATTTTATTGGCTATGAACAAGATATAAGGTTTTCTTAATCACAAGCTTTGCCAGGGGACGAATCACTCTTATATTTGCTGGTGGTCTCTGTAGGGACTGCCACTCTGAAATTGAGTTGGCTGTACTTGCTCTTCAGTGACAGCTAGTAAGAACTTTCATGAATCATGATTTTGCCCTTGATTTTCTGTACTTCACTGAAACCTGTCTGGGGGTCATCCAATTGTACAACTCTACCTTTTGAACACATCATTTTTTCATGTCAACCTGTACTCTGCTTATTACTTTGTCTTGTTTTTCAGTGAAGGAGAATGTCTGCTTGTTATACTCAAAATTCTGAGTTAATATTACACAAGATTTTTACTTTGGTTGACTACAGCTCATGAATAAAGTTGGGTGGATATAGGCCACTCACAATTTTATACCAGCCTAAGGAACTGAAATTGATTTGGAAACACTTCTTCAGAAGTATGTGGGACAGTTAATGAAGTAGCATCTGTTTTTCTGGGTTTTGTTCTTGTTTTCAATATCAATCACATGTTCAGTTTTCCAGGTAGAATCAGAGAATCATAGAACCATTAAGGTTGGAAAATATCTCTAAGGTCATGTAGTCCAACCGTCAACCCAACACCTCCGTTCCTGCTGAACCATGTCCCAAAGTGCCACATCTACAGGTTTTTTGAACCCCTCCAGGGATGAGGACTCCACCACCTCCCTGGGCAGCCCGTTCCAATGCCTGACCACTCTCTCAGTAAAGAAATTTTTCCTACTATCCGATCTAAACCTCCCCTGATGCAACTTGAGGCCATTTCTTCTTATCCTATTGCTAGTTACTTGGGAGAAGTGACCAACAACTGCCTCACTACAACCTCCTTTCAGGTAGTTGTAGAGAGCAATAAGGTCTCCCCTCAGCCTCCTCTTATCCAGTCTAAATAACCTCCATTCCCTCAGCCTCTCCTCGTAAGACTTGTGCTTTAAATCCTTCACCAGCTTTTCTGCCCTTCTCTGGACATGCTCCTGTACCTCAATGTCCTTCTTGTAGTGAGGTGCCCAACACTGAACATAGTACTCCAGGTGCGGCCTCACCACTGCCGAGTACAGGGGAATGCTTACTCCCCTAGTCTTGCTGGTCACACCATTGCTGACACTTCCTTCATGTAATACAGCTATGTTCCACTGGTGCAAATTTCAATGAAACCACGTGATATTTCACTTTTGATGTCAGTCATGCCGTGTGTCTGATCTTAATACTCATCCAAAGTGATTTTGGTTTGAGCTGGATTAACTGTATGGACATCTTAATCTCAGGAATGACTTTGTTTTTTGCTGAACAACATTAATATAATGTAGTTGCAGTTTACAGAGGCTAAGCAACTAGTTAGAGAAATGCTGTATGTTTAAAATGGAGGAAAATTTTCAGCAACAATTCCATAGAAAATCTGATCTGAGGCAGGAATGTAAAAGTAGATGACTTGCAAGAGACTTGAAAAGGAGAAAAAAATCTATGTCTTCCTTTATCTCTTCATGCAGGAATTTAATAATGTTTCTTCTTGGAGAACAACTTTTGTCCTTTGCATCCCATTTCGTAAACTTCAGGTAGACTTTACTGTTTGCTCCTCTGTAGAGGACAGATAAAAACAAGTGAAAGTAAATGGGAGTTGTTGAGAGGGGGAAATATCCATGTGAGCCATTAAGCACAAAGCACATAATATGATTTTATCTGCCCAAAATACAGCTAGTCAGCCCTGGCTTGAGGTCTGCTGAGACTATTTGAACCATATTTCTTACAAATTGGGCTGTGAAATACAACAAAGAATATTCATGTAATAAAATTACACATCTATTGCTGTTGGGAGTTGTCAGCATGGGTTTCTGAAGGAGACCTCATGCCTGACCAGCCTGACAGCCTTCTGCAACAAAGTGTCTAGCTTGGTGGATGAGGACAGCTAGTACTGCTAATCTCACCTTTAGCAAGTCTTTTGACCCAGTCTCCCCTCATATACTCTCAGACAAACTGATGATGTACGTGCTGAAAAGACAATGAAGTGAGCTGAAAACTGGCTAAACTCCTGGGCTCAAAGGGTTGGGACCAGTGGCTGGAGGCCACTCACTAGAGGTGTACTCATGAGGTCAGTACTGAGGCCAACATTGTTAATTTTTTCATTAATGCCCTGGACTTGCACAGTGCACCCTCAGCAAGTTTGAATACGGTGCAAAACTAGGAGGAGGACTGTACAAAAAAGTAATTTCTGGAAGCAAAAAAGAACAAGAAAAGTAATTAAAACATTGCTGTTTTCACTGTACAGAATTTTAATTATTTCCAACTCATTAATAAAAACACTCCTTTTTTTTTTTCCTAATTTTATACCAAATGAATCTCAGAAGTGTTGGGGGTAAAAATCAAATCAGAACTCCAGAGATACCACTTTGAAAATAAGCATAAGAAAGATTCTCAAAGTATTGTCTGAAACAGAAATTGATGTCCTAAAATTTGAATGTGTAATTTTCAGAAGTGCAAGCCGACTTACAAAATAAGTTTTACCCATTAGATACAGAAAAAATTATGTCTTGCCTTGAAATGAAATAGAATTACTGCAGTGTGCTTTTACTTGGTCAGCTTTGCTTTCAGTATACTTTCTGTCTTGTGTGATGTTTCTCACTCTAAAAAGAATTTGTAATCAAATTACATAAAGCAGATGATCCATTCATAATCTTCAAAAATAAGTACCCATAAAATTCAAACCCCAAATCTGCTTGTTACTCTAAAGGAGATGTGAGGGGTCAAATAAAAGTTCTGAAATCATTTTTGTTTTAAGGGCACCTGTGGTAAAGTTCTAGAAGCTCAATTCCAGAGTTTGATGAGACAGTTTATAAAAAATAATTCTTCTGCCTGTTTATGTAATTTATCAGACCTGTACTGTATTAGACTTGAGGGATGGTTGGGGTTTTTTTCCAATTAGTATTTTCAGAATTTCTGTATTGTATTAGGAAGAATAAAATTTTAAGCCAGGAAAGAAAATTGCATTTTAATTGCTGAGATATATCATCTTTTTAGGGACACTGCACACATTTAGGTGTCTTACAAGATAATAGAGAAAATTAATGAATATTCTGACGTTTAAGATGAAAAAAGTAAGAATTAGTCATACCTTGGCTACCTGAAGTGAAATTCACAGGATAAGATGTACTGTAGTCATTACGTCTGCTTTTAAGGTCCCTGATTAAAACACTGTTCCTCTCTCAAAGAGACAAAATCCTTGTTCCTTTGCAGCTTCTGATAGCTGACTACCACAAGTAAATATCAGAAGGATTGTGTTTATAGTACTGTTCGTCTCCTGTTTGAAATGGGCTTTGTACTTTCTTGCTACTCACCAAGAACTAAGTTGGATTTTAGTGCTTCATAATCAACAACATTCATTATTTTATTTTTTTCAAATGAACACACCTATATAACTTGCATATTTATGCACAACACCTTAAAATTACTTGTCAGTCTTAAGAATTGGAGCCTAGCCTTTTATTCCAGATAAGAAGCATGTTTTTTGAGTTTACACTATAAAGCCTTTGCTGTTGTAAGAAACGTATCATGCTATAAATCTCTGGTTTCAGAAACAACTTGTCATCAGCAATGAAATTTTCTGCTTTGAAAGTGCTTTTACAGAGTATTTCTTATTTATTTTTTTACTATTCCCTGAAGGAGTTTCCCATTCATCTAGTACTGTGACTTAGACTTCAGTCTCCTTTATATAATTCTGAAATCTTTCTCTCAATCAGTATAAAATTTCTTTTTTTTTTTTTGTTCTGCCGGATCATTTTCTTAAGAAACCTGATGAACTTCCATCTGTTTTAGCAAGCAATGTGGTGCAACATTACCTGTAATGAGGAATTGTGAAGTTAAAATAAGGTAGAGAAGATAGATACAAGAAGTGGTGCAAGCATTTTAATAGTGTGAATTACTAAAATATTTGTAGACACAAGAAGTAATGTATTTTAGAATAAAAACTATCCTTTTCCTTTTTCCTTTTTTATGAAGTGCAAGAAATATATCAGTTGTATTTTTTGATTATAGATCTTCAGTATATGGCTAATTCAATCCCTTAAAAAAATGCCCTTAAAAAAGGCAGGTGGAGTAATCATACTCCTTTTTAGATGCAAAATAAAGAATTACCACACTTCCTTATTTTATGGAGCATGCTCCTGAATCTTTGCTAACTTTGTTACTCCAAAGCAGTTTGAATTTATTATTTGAAGAAATAGAAAGGAAGCATTGATTATTCCATAACAAGGACCGTGTTTTGACACTGGCCTGTGTCCAAGAGTGGTGACACAAACGCCAGTTGAAAGCCTTGCTGGCTTGAAGAGCATCCTCCTCAAATAGTTGTGCAAAGCAAAACAATTTAAATTCTTTTCATTACCAAGTGTATGATCAATGATTTCCTTTAAACTCATTTTATTAGAAGAAATTAAAATTTCAACCAAAAAATTATCTGAAAATTGTGACTTCTTATCTGCAACAAGTAACCTGAAATACTATGCGTTATACAGATTAAAAAAATAGATCAGATTTCCACCAAATTTATGTATTCTGTGCTTTCTTCCAGTTTCTAACTTGGCATCTAATTATGCTATCCTTTCTCAAGTGTAATTTCCTATGGGTTTTGTAGAAAAGTATTAAAATTTTCCCTGTTCCAATTTTTGCATGGAACATTTCTATGGAATGTGAAACTTTATTTTCCCTTTAAGAATTTTCTTTCTTTGTGAGAAGTTACAGAAGTGAGAAACTGACAGAAGACACTTAGTTTATTATTTCAAACTTCTGGTTTTTGACATCAACATACTCTGCTGATTTGCAGGTGACCAAAAGTTTCAGTTGTATCCATTTTGTTCCATCGTAAGATATTCTCAAAGCTGCATCAAAAAACCCCTGTGGACTGGCTGAAAGTTTCCAGAACTTCCTCTACATGAGGATCTGTCTGACTAAATTCCAGCTGATATCTTTGTGGGTTACTTCCTCTTGACAAATTAATGCCTCACATAAATTAGTTCTTCAAGTGAATCAAAGACCCAGTCTCTCTTATCTTCTTCAAAAAAGAATTCCTATTTTTTTTAAGTGGTAACACAGTTCATTTTTCTTTTTTGTTGGCGGTGGTTTTGTATCTTTTTTTTGTTACAGCTATGCAGTGCTACCTACTTAACACCTTGAGTCAAGAGCTTTCTGTGGATTCGTATTTGTGTTAACCTTGAGTCTACTTCTGCTCTAGCAATGTAGGCGTACTGTTGCCTGTGGTACGTTTCAATACCTAGGTACAGCAGCAATATGCACTGTAGCCTGTAGACACATGAACTGTTTCTGTATCAAGTTAGACCTTAAAACCTTGATGTGGTGACTCTGGTGGTTTGCCTTGATTTTTTTTTTTTTTTTTAAAAAAAAAAGCTTAGAATTAAACTTCAGGAAAATATTTCAAGTGGTTACTAAGAGTATAAGTTTTCAAGGATAAATCTCCAAGCCATACAAAGGACTCAAATTCAAAAAGAAATCCATAAAACAGTGAACTAGTGCATTGCTCTGGGATGTATTATTTGTGTCTCATAGACAGAAATGAAGGGTAAGATATTCTATATTTTTTTAGAAATTCAATTGAAAATTAACACTGGCAAGAACTTCCAGATGTTGGAAGATGTAGGAACAGACTATAGATGTTGGAATTCATGGGTGGGACTGGGGTAAAGAAAACACGCAAGGAAAGCAGAATTCTTATAACGGGAGCAGCTGAACAAGTTAGCATCCTGTACTGGAACTGGAAATTATGGTTTCACCATTATGACTTTACAACAGACATCTGGGGATTTACAGTGAAGTTGGCTCTTGGCCTTCAGCCAGAGGCTCATTTGTATCTTCAGCTGAATTCATATCAGTTGCTCTACAAATAAAGTAACTGTAATTCACCGATTTTGTTAATTTAGGATGCCAATCTGTCAATTCTGCAACACCTACTACAGTATATACTCTTGCTGAGGTGTTTGCAAATGCAAGTGGTAATTGCAGTAGAGTGGCTGTAGGGTGGTGATGGTGAATTTTCTTATGATCTGGAACCTAAGTAATTTTTAAAAATACAAATTTCTTGTACATAATTCGCCTCAGTAAAAGTGAAATCTGTGTTGATACTAAACTTGGCACTCCAGTAGTGATTTATGGGAAAGACTCCCCAATCACTCTTAGTAGAAAGAGAAATTGAAGTTTACACTAAGAGTATAGAATGGCTAGAAAGATATTTTTTTCCTTGTGCTAGATTAATATATAAATACAATGATTGGGCAAAGATAATTTTTGTCTCTTAGTTTCTCCACTGGTATCCACCAGATCATAATCTTCCTATAAATCTGTGATCTCTCTTTCTGATTAAACTAAGTAACTACAAAATCCCAGAAGGAAAGTGCTTCATACTTGTGTCATTATTTTCATAAAGTGTAGGCATTTTGGAATGTCAATTAACTCTCCTGACAAGCTGAGCCAAAATTCTGGCACAGCAAATGCAGAAAGTGGGTCAGCTTATTGCAGGAGCGACTGCTGTACATTCTACAAGCAAAAAAAAATATTTAAAAAAATATTTTACTAAAACTATTGTTATGACTATTTAGATCTGGGATCCTACAGCCTGTTGTTTTAAGATGCAGGTGCTGCTTCTGTTCTAAGATAGAACAGAACCCCACCAGCATGCAGTAGTTTTCTGAAGCACTGTGGATCGTATTGAATAGGATGCTAATTTTTGGAGTAGCCTCATTGATTGTTCAGCATGAATAAGGATAATATAACTGTCTTCTCATGAAAGTTAGGAAAATCATATGCTAGTGTATGGATTAGTAGAACTCCCATACTGCACAGATAAGTTGCTGGGATCACCTGGAATCAGCTGATGCAAGAAGGAATTGGTGCTTCTTTATCTTACATTAAATAGTGGTGATTGAATAGTTGGGAAAAATTCAGGTAAGCATATGGAAAAGATATGTATGTTGAGTGGGAGCAATAGTGTTTATACTGAGCTGTGGCACTTAGTGTTCCTTTTTATTTCCTTAAGGTTTTTCGCCTATTAGTTGAAAAAGAATAGCCTGCAATTCTTCAAATTTTTCATACACAAACAACAGAAAAGGGATACGAATATCGGAAATACTGTCTGTAGGGTATGAAAGAGGGCAAGTCTGTATTCTCCCAACAGCAGACTGCATTTTTTCTTAACTTCATACTTTGGTCTTAACATTTATCAATTTCTCTTCATAAAGTCAGAGGAGCATTAAAAAAACTGCTATGATCTACAAATAGAGTTGGTGTTAGAATTTGTGTATTTCTGGTTGTTTGCTCTTTACCTCTATAAGGTTTGCAGTTGTTTGTTGGTCTGGGTTTTTACCTGTGGATTTCAGCAATTTGGTGTAATTGCCAATCAAAATATTGGAAGAGGCACCCAGTGAGCATGGCACAGAGGCTTTGTGTGTGATTTCAGGTGGTATAAATCAGTGCCTAGTGAGGCATTCTACAAAGAACGCTTTGTTGCATGTGTGTATTTCTGTGACAGTAACAGGCAGAAATCTGTTTTTGACCTTGAGTTTAGTGCTGAGAAGACAGCATCTATGCACATCTGTGTTACTTAATCTCTCCACCCAGTCTGCAGTTCAGGGACTGTGTATTTTACATGTGTCCCTATCTCTTAGTGCAATGAGAATCAGGTGGACACCAGCCACCTCCTTACCTCCCATGTGTCCCAGTTTCTACATAGGAACTACCTAAAGACATACAGACTACAGATGTCTGGTATGCATGACAGTTAGGCCAGGATCACAAGGCGTGCCACGTAATAGAAAAGGAGTTGCAGATGCACCCAGCATAATATAGCCTTGCTGTGAAATTCCCTTCCTTTGAATAAACCAAGTTCAAACTTGGAACATAACAAGTAGAGTCAATAGACATAAACCAAGCCTCAACTGTGGAGAGAGGCAAGAGAGTCCAAAGCCCTTCGGCTCTCCTGACACAGTAATTAAATTATCTGTTATATTAAACTACCCGTACATATTGATACTTGCTTCAGACCACCTGAGATTACCAATTTCTTCTATGTGGATTTCTGCACAAAGTGATGAGACTCATTGAATTGTACACTTGGGTCAAATTCCACTAAATGTACAAAAAGTTTGCTGTTGCATCACTTAAACATTAACCAAAGTACTCTTAAATAACTAAAAATACGAAGCACAAGAATGTTTCTCTTAATTGTAACGAGGTCAATAAACACTTTCACCATTATTTTGATGTTCTGCAGATTTATGATTTTGAATGGTTTTGCTACAGGAATTTATTAATAGTCTTCAAATTAAAACAATCATTTTAAGGACTTTTTATTTATTTCTTTTTAATAGACCAATTTAACATTTGTTCTTGAAGATAAATGGCAGGAGAATAACTTGCGTCCCAGTAGTTGGGTATAGTCTCTCAGAATTTCATCTTCATCTTGCGGTCCAATTCAAATAGTGTGGCCAGCAGGAGTACGGAGGGGATCGTGCCCCTGCACTCGGCACTGGTGAGGCCGCACATCGAATATTGTGTTCAGTTTTTGGCCCATCACTACAAGAAGGACATTGAGGTACAGGAGCATGTCCAGAGAAGGGCAACGAGGCTGGTGAAGGGTCTGGAGAACAAGTCTTGTGAGGAGAGGCTGAGGGAGCTGGGGCTGTCTGGAGAAGAGGAGGCTGAGGGGAGACCTTATTGCTCTCTACAACTACCTGAAAGGAGGTTGTAGTGAGGCGGGTGTTGGTCTCTTCTCCCAAGTAACTAGCAATAGGATAAGAAGAAATGACCTCAAGTTGCGTCAGTGGAGGTTTAGATTGGATATTAGGAAAAATATCTTTACTACAAAAGCGGTCAGGCATGGGAACAGGCTGCCCAGGGAGGTGGTGGAGTCCCCATCCCTGGAGGTGTTCCAAAACAGTGTACATGTGGCACTTTGGGACATGGTTTATCAGGCATGGTGGTGTTGGGTTGACGGTTGGACTTGATGATCTTAGCGGTCTTTTCCAACCTTAAAGATTCTATGATTCTATGAAAAGCGATTCTAGCTCTTTAAAACAGAATTTCTGCTGATCCATATCATCATATTTAGCGTTCTAATTTTCATCAAGACTGTGCTTTTCAAGTCCCTCTCCTGATCCTCTCCAAATACTGTCCTGTTTACATGTTATAGCATGGTCTTGCAGCATGCAAACTAGATTCCTTTTCTGCACAACTAAGCCGAAATACGCTGAACCTCAAAAAGACAAGTAGTATTAATGTAAACTCCTCAGCACTGCAAGTTTTACTGTAAAAGTCTGTTCTGATTGTATCTTTTTGTAGGTATAACTATTTTCTCACTTTTACTAGTCAAGTTATTGCAGTTCTTTTGCTTCCCTTCCTTAAAGTGAAGCCCAGGGACATGCTAGTTTCTCAGCCTGCCTGGAGGTTTAAGCAGAGGGCTTCATTAGCGTCTTCAGCTGTGATCTGGCAAATGCACCCTTTCACAGACACTTTGATATACCTCGATAATTAAAATAAAGTAAAACTGTTAAATCCCTAAAAAGTGACATTTCCAAACCAGAAATCTAACTGAGAAACCAGTATCCTAAAAATAAACAAGAAGCCTCTTTTTTATTTTTACTTTTGACCTCTAGAAGTTCATTAGTTTCTTAAAGCTCTTAATCATATCAGGCTTTGAATAAATGTCCTTCTTGCTTGCAATCCTTTTTTGCTTTCCTGTACAGATAAGCAAGTATTTTAAGTAAGTTTCAGTGGACAGGGAGTCTCTATAGAGTTAGAATCCACTGTTCTCAGTATGCACATAGTTTTTGACAAATTTTCACAGAGATACCTTTCCTTTGCCATTCAGCTTTCTCTTGCTGAAGAATTTAACCCTTTTGGTTTGCTTTCTATTTTTATTCAGCCTCTTTTGAGTCTTCAAGTATCTAGTGTACCTTTAAGAAACAAGTTTTGGAATTTATTTTAGAAATCACTTGAAGGTCTCAGGATTATAAAGTCTTGAGAATTTTTTTTTTATTTTCACTGTACTCATGAGATAAGCCTTTTCATTCATTTAATTTTTGGTGGTGAATCTTCTTTTTTTGATGAATGCAGTGATTTTATTTGAGTAAAATTTTTTTACTTTGCTCCTCCTAAGCATTAGACCTTACATGTGCTGTATGTGCTTACTGACGTGTGTTAGGCCTCCAGCTTAGCAAGCTTTAATCAATCTTCTTTCAGTACCTTTGAAGGCATTTTGGTAATTGAATGGCTTACTACTTTGTTTTGTTTTTTAATAAACAGAAATGCCATTCTAAACTGCACGTGATTTTGTCAGATATTGCAAATAAAAATGTGTTAATAAAAAATAAATTCTTATTTTACAAAGCTAGGATACTCAGCAAGTATCTCCCTAACCTTTTGTACGCTTTGGTCTTTTGCCTGAAGGTAAGAAAGAAGTGTAAGATTGGTAAGACACTTTCACAGTAAAGAAATTCACCTTATTTAGATGGAGATAAGCCTTTAAAGGTAAAAGATCGCTGCGAAGAATATCTTGCCCTCCAGCACCTTCACGTTTCATATCACTTTTGAGACCACAGGGTACCATTTCTAGGAGTTATGCAAATGCTTAGAATTTACACTTTTATTATCCTTATGCCATTTGTTTTTGTATTACGATGGGTACAAAGGTTAGGAGAAGAACCAGGATAATTTTTTATTTTTAAAGGTCAACAGCTTTTTCAGGATTTCAGACAAGATGGCCTCTGCACCTCAACTTCTTGTCTGCAAAACAGGGATAATAGCACTTTCCTATCTCACAGAAGGTTATATGGCTAGATTCTTTAAAAGATTGTGTGTGCTGTTAGACTACGGACTAAATAAGAATATCAGGGCATGGTGGTATTAAGACAAAATACAGAAGTATTGTATTTTTATGCAGTATTCTATATCAAGCATACTGAGATCATCCATTAATGTTCAGTTCCCTGTTAAAATTATTGTTTCCTGTCTTGAAGATCAAGCTTCTAGGCATTGTTCTAAGCTCATCCTTCTCTTATAATTTATTTCCTGTGTGTTTTGAGACTGATGAGCTATAAATTGCTCATGAGATGTGATGGTTTTTCTAATCAGAAGCTATAAAGAGTAAAGCCTGGCATTGTTTTATTGCTTTACTAAACAGTTTTGCTAATGAGGCTACCAAAACAATGTCCCCATTATAAGAAGAAATTGATAATGGTGTTGCTCCTCATTGGGAAAAAAGATAAGCAGTTTTGTTATCAGTTGTTTCTAGCAAAAGAAACCTTCTCTGTCTAGGTAAGGTAGAAAAATAGGAAGATTCAATTCATCCTGATTGTCCCAAATGTTTACTTCCACAGTAGTGCAAGTAAGATCTGACTCTCAGCGAATTTATTTTCAGCATCATAATACCATACATTTCCAACAAAAACATATGAAGTATACAACATCACTTCTTATAACACTTTCACAGGCCTGATGTTTCCTACAGCTTTGTTTTCTTGCTCACTTTCATAAGTGAATAAAGTTTGATCATAAAGAGAATATACAAAGCATATCGTGTTCTGAGCAACTGAAGGTGGCATTGACTTACCGGAGCCAGACAGCTTATGAATTACCTTCCCTTCTCTATGAAATGTTATTTTTTCTCTGTCATCCATGAGAATTCATTTTTATCCTCTGCAAGAATTAATCTAAAACTTTCTGACTCTCTGCATGCATGTGCTTCTGTGTGCGTGCAAAAGAGGGAGAAAGCGATCCTCGTTCCAGACATAGAGCTATGGGAGATGAATACTCAAGTCTTGGACCTTAGTCACGATGACTTCAGTCAAGAGGATTGTGGTCACTAACCTGGTGTTTTTTCTGGAAAGGATTTTTTTCGATTTTGATTTAAAAAATTCTTTCTCTGTCAAAATTTCATCTGAATTTATGTAACAATTCCTAACTTGTTTGTTTTCAGGCATCTCTTGAATTTCCACAGTAAGTGAGGAAGCTCTACCTGGTTCTCATGCTTTTAAAGCATGGCAATAAACGAAAGGCACTTTCTAAGAGAGCTTGGTCAGCTTAGAGATGCTGATTACAGAAAGTGTTAGAACTTTGACCAGTTTGCCTGCCAGTAGATGCGCAGTTCCAGGTTCAGGAGGAAGTTCTATACAGTAAAAAAGTATTTGCTCCTGTGAGTTTTATTTTGCCATTTGGAATTGTGAAGTTGTCGAGTAGGGTTTTCTGATGTCAGTGCAAGTCTTGGTTTGAAAGATAACGGACTGTGTTAGATGAGTCAGTCTCTGTTTGTCTCACCCTTTACTGGAGGAAGCTGCGGCTGGTTGTTGGCTGGCTTTTGGATCCACGGTCACCTTGAGGTTGGCCACGTTTTCCTGACTCTAAGAACCCATGCCTATGGTTTTAGATGTGGCTCTTTTTACATTTAATTTAGACCGCCACCACTGACTGCATTTTTTTTTTTTAATTGCTGGAGAGTTTCATGGGTTTTGAAAATGATTCAGTCTGTAGTGCAGGCATGCATATTGTTCCTCAGCCAGAGGAGAAGACAGGGTCCAGGAGATTTTCTCTTCCCATTATTATTCTCAGCAAAAAGCAAGCATACTGTATTGGCATAGAGACCAATGTGACAGTCAAAGAGCATCCATGTTGTTTCAATCAGGTAGAATTTTAGACACAAAATGTCCAATATCATTTTGATTTTAAAATGTGAAGGCTCATTCAGTGCCAGAAGTACCTTAAGTCTGATTCCCCAGTGTGCATACAGATACCAGTGTGCGTGAAACAAAATTATCAATCTAAATTTATTTTTATATTAGTGAGTGACTTCTGTGGTGCAGGTAATGAAAAAAAGTCGTTACTTCACAGAAAACTGTAAAGCTGAATTTTCCATAAAGGTTCATATGATCAGGTGAGATATTTAATTACAGTAGAAGTGTATTGGTTTTTTCCATGAAAAATTAATTATTTGTGCCCCATGTCTCAACTCTTTTATAGCCACAGTGTTGAGTGGTCATCTCTCAAACTTCAGATATCTCTCACTCCTACTCTCCTCTTTAGTAAATTATGTATAATTCTCAGAACCTCCTTCCTTTACAATGTTACAGGAAATTCTAGTCATCGTTCATAATGATTTTCTCACCTACCTCATTAGAACACACTGGAAAGGCAATTAAAAGAAAAGGAAATCATGTGCCTACCTTGAGCTATTAGTTTTACACCAGCTGAAAGCCATCAAATGAATTGAAATAGCCCAGCAAATAGACAAAATTTAAACACCAGTCATTTAGAAGTGTGACAAACCTGAGGAGTTACTGGCAGTGGGGCAGATAAATACATTGAATATCTTGTCAGATAAAGAGCTTGCTTTTTTATGTATCAACTATATAAAATAGCTCATCATACTTTTGTTAAAATCTCTGGGAGCTTGATTTGACTTGAATAAAGTAAGGATTCAGTTTAAATCTATAAAGTGTAAAGATTTCAGTGTCGGTCAGTCCCAATACAAATTCCTGACAGATCTAAACACTGTTAGTTTAAGACTTCAGAGAAATACATTTGTTACTAGTAAGTGTATCATATTGTTAGCAAGGTCAGCTAGATATTCTAACTTGCAAGGACTTGCAAAAGTTAACTATGCTTATGTTTGCATGCCCAATTAGAAAGGAATTAGAAAAGTTTCTTATTTAGGTTTAATCTTCTAAGTATTTGATTGTTGTTTAGTCATCTCTGGTTTTCATCTTAGAACTAAAATAACAAAATCTTGGAAAACAAAATAAGACTGGTATTTTGGGGGGTAATTTGAAAGGTTTTTGTTTGTGGGGGGTTTTTTGCTTTTGGTAAGTAGTAACATACCTACAGCATTCTTTTGCAGAAGGTTTGCTAACTCTAATGTTTCTCATGGATTTTAGAATAAGGAGACCTCTGTGGAGAAAGCAAGAAATAATGGATAAGGCTTAGATTCTGATCAAAATACAGCTGCTGTTAACTGAGGTTTTGAGCTAAATTTTTAACAGACTAGGGTTGCTTCCTCCTTTGTAAATCCAAATTTGTAATTTTCCATAGAAGTAAGGTTGATGTAAGAGTAGGGTAAATTAATTTATTTCAGACTTCTTAAAATATGAGATGGAAGATGCCTAAAAAATGTTAATTATCATAATATTCACTGACAATGCCCTTGAGCACAACAATTGCCGTTGTAGTTAACGCTAGTAATGGATTCGCTGTTCTAATTTTCTTTCTCTGGCATTGTCCAATACAAAAACCTTGAATCACAGAAATATTTATGATGCTTAATAATTATGCTCCTTTGGTCTTCCTATTTCTGGCACTTAATGACTGATTCATATCCCACAATATGAAGAATTAGATAGCTTGTTTGCTTTTTTTATAAGCATTATCTGTTGTAGCATTAGGTATTCTGTTTCCTTGTGATAATCTCCAATCCTTTCTTAAACTACTGTGTATCCCTCATAATTCTGTTAGATCAATTATCCGTTTTGTAAAAAACCCCAAATACATCCCCCACTCAGCCACCCAAAAAAAACTTAACAGTTTTAAATCTGTTGACAGTATGCTTTATTAGCTATCTCTTATTAATGTATTCGAACAGAAGGGAAAGAGAAGCCCAGTCTTTCTTCCAGTATGTTTTAGATTTGTTTTAGTCTTGATCCTTTTTCTGCTTAAATCAACAACAAAATTCTCAAGGGTGTATCTAATTTAGCTCCTGTGAGAAATAGGTACTTTCAGATCACTAGTTTCACTGTAAAGTGTTTTCAGTTAATATCATTATTTTAAAATCTTTAAAATGGGATTCCTGTATAAGCTACGTTTTTTATCAGAGCTTTCATGCAGTGCAACTAAACAGGAGTCAAGGTATTAACTCTCAAGTCTACAGACAGTAATACCAACATTTAAAGTGTCAGTTATTTTTTCTGATGATGGCTTGTTTTAAATAAATGTTTCTGTTGAAGAATTCTAGATGTGTCTCCATCAGTTGAGATGAAAAACCCAGCTATCAACCAATAGCTCCAATCTCCAACTTTCTGACAACTACTGTGATGTAACTTATTTATTGATTAAAAAATTTATAAACTGAAAAGCTGCAAGGCCACTGGTACCCTAAAATACTTTGTATTCATCAGCCTTATAATTTAAAGAGAGCAGTTGCTCTGATTTTAATCTACATTTATAAAAAATTTAATTCAACAAAGGTAATTCTTAATTATAAAATAAACTGTAATAGGATTTCACCTGCTGTACCTACATGCATTTATAACTGGGAGCCTTTACCTAATATTACAGGTTCATCTGATTGTGCTGGACTCTACCTAGGTCCTTAGTAATTTAATGTTGAATGTTATCTGAAACAAAATCGATAGCTAGCAGCTTTTAAAGATTTTCTGAACTATAGAAGCAGTGCCCATTAAACGTTCTAGCTTGTGGGGACACCATTAGTCTACCATCTTTATTTAAATCACAGAAAAAATTTGATCTCAAATACATTTAAGCTAATATTTTGAGAACAGTGGAAATACGTGCCCAAACCTATCTCTGATTTACAGAATCACAGAATCACAGAATAGTAGGGGTTGGAAGGGACCTCTGTGGGTCATCTGGTCCAAACCCCCTGCCGAAGCAGGGTCACCTACAGCAGGCTGCACAGGACCTTGTCCAGGCGGGTCTTGAATATCTCCAGAGAAGGAGACTCCACAACCTCCCTGGGCAGCCTGTTCCAGTGCTCCATCACCCTCAGAGGGAAGAAGTTCTTCCTCGTGTTCAGACAGACCTTCCTGTGCCTCAGTTTGTGCCCATTGCCCCTTGTCCTGTCACTGGGCACCACTGAAAAGAGCTTGGCCCCATCCTCCTGACACCCACCCTGTAGATATTTGTAGGCATTTATAAGGTCCCCTCGCAGCCTTCTCTTCTTCAGGCTGAACAAGCCCAGTTCCCTCAACCTCTCCTCGTAGAGGAGATGCTCCAGTCCCCTCACCATCCTCGTAGCCCTCCGCTGGACTCTCTCCAGTAGCTCTTCATCTTTCTTGAACTGGGGAGCCCAGAACAGGACACACTACTCCAGATGAGGCCTCACCAGGGCAGTGTAGAGGGGAAGGAGAACCTCCCTCGTCCTGCTGGCCACACTCTTCTTGATGCACCCCAGGATCCCATTGGCTTTCTTGGCAGCCAGGGCACACTACTGGCTCATGGTTAACCTGTCGTCCACCAGGACACCCAGGTCCCTCTCCACAGAGCTGCTCTCCAGCAGGTCCGTCCCAAGCCTGTACTGGTGCATGAGGTTGTTCCTCCCCAGGTGCAGGACCCTGCACTTGCCCTTGTTGAACCTCATCAGGTTCCTCTCTGCCCAGCTTTCCAGCCTATCCAGGTCACACTGAATGGCAGCACAGCCTTCTGGTGTATCTACCACTCCTCCCAGTTTTGTGTCATCAGCAAACTTGCTGAGGGTACATTCTAACTCTAATTGCATAACTTAAGCCCACAGTTCCTGTTCTCTTATTCAATTACTCTGCATTTATGCAACTATACTTTATTACAGCGTGAGCAAATTTCAGAGTCGCTGTTTCCAGAGCAGTGTGCACATTGCATACCTAGTTTTTAGAGCTGCTTCTTCCATTATTTTTTAATCTGTATTTATGAAGGATGGGAGAGGCAATCGAAACATCAGTGAAGAGAGGATAGTCTTTTGTGGACATAGAAGAAATATTCTGAAATATTTTCTGATATTTCAAAGCTGGTACAGATAGTGATTTTAGTAGACTACTAGCTGATCATCAACATCTTGTCTCTGGTTGGCTTAAATGCAATCCGAAAACAACAAATTCTGTTGTGAAAGCCGTAGTCAATTCACATTACCCTGCATGTAGCTAAATGCATGTGCCTCTGGTTCCCTTCCCAGAGTTTGTAAAATACTTTATAGCATTTTATAAATACGACTGACATTGGTGAGGTCTGGATTGTGGTATCATAAGACATATTTTTGTCAGGCAAAGTTTCCCTGACATTTTAACTTCAATTTATTTTTTTAGGTGTTTTCAGCTTTTAATATCTGTAAACAATATTACAGTGCTGTACAACATGTGCTCTTCTGTTTTCATACCTGTCTGCTAGTGCTGTTGTCCTTCCTGTCCAGTAACTAATAATGATCTCATTCTGCACATTTTAAACTTCCTGTAGTAACATTTTTCTTTACTAGCATGTGTGTATAATAACTAGGGTGGAACACACAGCGGCTTTGTAGAACTGCTGTGCCTTTGTAGTGATTTTCTGATAAATCTCAGCTTGTCCTTTTGAGCTCAGTGCTACCCCACAAGTCTTGTGCTTTTTAAGTTGTCTTACATGTTTATTTTAATGAATGCAAAGAAATGAAAGAAAATGAAACTTTTATGGTTACGATATTATACGGTATTAATGCGAGCGACAGAATTAGTTGCTTGGGTGACTATCTACATCTCTTCTTTCAGTTGTTTACTTGTTTTGAAGTTCTTCTAAAACTCAGAGTTGAAACACATTTTTCTTCACACTGGAAATGATTTCAGTATCTCTTTGGTTAAAATACCCTTGGTCTGAAGAGCTAACGAATCCTTGCTTGCATTTTCAAACTTTCTGATGGGGAGGGTGACTGTGAAATCAGAATAACAAGGTATTTAATTAGTTATGAGGCATTTTGCAGTGTCTTTCTGTCCCACTTCCCCTCTTTCTCTCCTTTTCTCTTTCTCATTCGCTCCTTTTCCTCTCTCTCACAATGTTTCCCTCTCTTTCTGTTGTTTTTTTTTTTTTTCTTTTTTCTTGCTGGGTCTGTTTCATTTTGTATAAATAATTAAATATTTCTGAGGATTGGGAGGAATTGTGATTAAGAGCTCATTAGTGTGATACCATGACCAGGTGAGCATTTGGAGCACTCACCTGGAGAAGCAGCACCTCAGTTCCAGTTCATGACCCAAGTAAAATTTCATAGATTTAACATAAACTTTGAAATGTTTTCAGCCGCCTTTAAAATTTCCTACGATGAGTTTGCCCAGATCTCACTCAGCTCATTAGAATAAATGCCTTTCCATAAATTTCCTTCATCACAATTTGATTCTTAATCCCCAGCATATGAAGGATGTATGGGGCTGACTCATCTTCACTCCGAATGCAGTTGCTAGATGATTAAAAGTGCTTCCTCGCACCACTGAAACATATATCCATTTTCTCATCTGCATGGCGGACTCTCTTTGTATAGCACATACCCCACAATTATGCTAATCTTCTCCTGTAGCAGAAATTCATACTAAGCACAAGCTGCTTCTATGTTTTGGACTGGAGGGGTTTGGTTTATGTTTGCTCTTCCTGACTGTAGAAAGCAGTAGTTTGTCTAGCTGAGTCGGATGGTATCTCTCCATTTTTTCCCAAAAATATGGAATGAAGGGAGAGAGAATATAGAGTGGGAAAAAGCTTAAATGAATAATTTTTCTCTAACAGTTCATACTAGCCTTTACCATTGAAATTATCAAGTACTGTTTCCAGTCTTTCATGAAAAGCAAGTATCAAAATCCCAAAGTAGCACAGTAGAAGCCCCAGAAAGAGATATTCTTACTACAGAAAAATGTTGCCTCCTCCTGATATCCTCCAAAGAGAGTCATTCTGTCTGGAGCAGAACAGCACTGTCATTGCATCAGTCTCTGCTCGTAGTATGGCATCTTGCGAGGTAAAGGAATTATGCTGAGAAATTTTGAACAGACTTTAAATATTTGGCAGATTGTTATCTTTAGGGCTAAAATTTTGCAGAGCAGTCGGAGATTTCAAAGTTTGTTAAGAAGAGCACAGCTTTTTCAGCTGAAATATTAACTAAGCAAAATCAAGGCTATGTACAGACAGAAACAGAACTGGCAGGTTTTATTTGAGGGAGAGGGAACGGAAAGGAGGATATAGATACTTGGATACAAAAAACATTATCATGTACTCACTTCTAATTCTTTTGGCAAATCTGTTTAGAATCCAGGCAGCCTTTTCTGGTACATCAATTTAAGTGTGAATCTAGAGGAGGAAAATACATAAAAACCCTGGCATATTGAAAAGGTCCAAAAAACATTGTTGAATCTTCAACTTCAAAATGTAAATAGAAAACTATGGCAGATGCATGTGGAGAATCCAGAGTTCTAAGGGTATTTTTATCTTCATTAGGTCACCTGTACCATTCTTTGTACTTTCCAAGAATTACAAGAAATTAAGCATGGACTAACAATCTTCTAGTGGACAGTTTTCATATATTATGTATAGACTTCATTAGAATGACACCTACAGGAGAAAAAACATGAAACGATGACGTGAATGATTGTTGTAGTAGGGTGCGGAAGTAAAGTTTTGGTTGAAACTTGCACAAGCCATGATAGTTTGGCAACCTCGTAATTTATCAACTTTGCTATGTTAACACTATTTCACTTCTTTAGTTAGGTTTCCAAGTTAAATAAACAAAAAAGCAAAATGAGAAAAGAGCTCTGTATATTTTATTATGCAAAATTATACCTGTGTTACCAAGGTCATTGTCAGGGATAGAGCTGAGATTCTTCATTCAATTTCTGTCACTTCAGCGGAAGGATTAAATATTACACGTAATAAATTCTTGACCTCTCTGTAGACCTGCCAGTAGACACAGGTAGCAAGAGCACTGTGTCAGTGTGGCTTTTGGTGATGATGACAGCACCAGCCCCGCTGCTATATAGTCTCTAGAATACTGGGTTCTATTTCACCTTACATAAGGAACATCTTTTAGAGATCAGAGGTCCTCTGTCTTCCGTTAATCTCACATCTTCTAAACACCAACTTCCTTTTCCAGTCTTGTGTGCCACCCATCCTTGCAGCAGAATTCATCCCCAGCCAGGGCAACCTCTCGTCTCAATGACGCTTTTGGATTCAATTTCTGTATTTCTATAATATATAGTTGTCACTAATTTTAAAAGAAATTGTATATCTTAAGCTTCGGTATTTTATCTCATTAAACAACCAAATAAGAATGCTATTTTTGTAATCTTGATTCTAGCAGCTGCTTCTTCCTTTACCTTTGCTCATGGACAATCTTTACAAAGCCAACCATGTTTAAAGTGTTTTTTCTGTCTTTCTGAGCATTTTTGAAAGAACAAAGACTGTAGTGGAGATTTCCTGAAGTTGCCTATCCTTTCCCAACTGCCTGTTAATACCACCAAAATATGTGATATCTACTCGCAGGTGATTTGGACACCTTGCGTTCACATCCTTCATGGAAGAATATCTGCTAATGGGAGTGCTTCCCAGGGATTTTGGCTGGGTATCTTGATGTTTTGAGCGCCCCATGAAGATAATATATGCTTAACAAATATTGCTAAGCTCATAAGCTTGTTTGGATGTGTGTGTACGCTCTCCTCTCAGATCTGGAAGTGTATGCATGTGGCTTGCTGCAATTTTAATTAAGACTCTTTGTGCTTCTCAAGAAGAGAGAAAATTTTATGATGACCAAGAACAGTAGGGATGATACTGTTATATAACTTAAATGGTGATCACAGTTTTAAAAACTGGCTGGGTAAAACATACAGTAAACTGAGATTCTCAGAAACCTGTGGGCATTTACACTGAGTCAGTATAGTTTGGAAAATGTGCACCGATTCAGATAGGAATCTGCTGAGAATTGAAATATGCTTTCCTAGGTACCGTAACTAAGAAGAAATAATTATGTAGATTAAGGCTGCAGCCTTTAAACAAATGTAATTATTTTATAAAAAGAGAAAGCTATGAGCTTAATCTTTTGAAGCTTGGAGAGATAATGATGTAATGTCCGTAGTGGTCTTCATTTTAGTTCTTCTTTCTCTTCAGTGTTCTTTTTCCCATTTTCTTCTGTGCTTGCAAAATATAGAAGTCCACTAAACTGATTTTTTTTTGGGGGGTTGCAGTGACTTCTGTGAGGCAATCTTTTGTACCCTGTGGTACTCCATTTTCATTCACCACTTAAGCAGCTTTCAAGAGACCTGTTTTATTCTATGGGCACGTTCCATCTAGCTGCACATAAAAAAAATCTTCAGGGAAGACCTCTGAGATAATTTTTCTGAGAATTCCAGCCCTAAAAGGATTGGACTCTTCAGAGTTTTAATCCTACACTATTCCTAATCCATATTTTAAACACTACGACAGTGGTTACTTCAGCTTTTCTTGGAAGTAAAGATAAAGACTGAACAGCTACCACAGGTACCACAATGACATATTTTGCAAAAAAACCTCCAGGTCGGTGCACTCATCCACTGGATCTCATCCCAAGCCATAGAGCAAACCCACAAATGCCCTCAATGGACCTTAATTATTTTCGAGTAGATGGTAAGAAACAAGTACTTGAAACCAAAATATCTGTGCTTTTCCCCCATTTCTAGACGTTTATTTGATTAAATAAATAGAAAAGGAAATTTGCCTCTCCTGTGCTGATCACCACAGTACCCAAAGATTGCTGGATACTTGCGGCGTATGCATGTTTACTTTGTCTTATGCATCAGTGCCAGCACGTATTTAGAACTGCAGTGCTTTTACTAAAGGAGGCAGCTTACTCAGTCCATGGTTGGAAAGGTGCCTTCTGGTTTCTTCATAAGAGTATCCACCCATGATTACTGTGACTCCGCAACACAACCAGACAGTAAACTCATAGTGGACCACACTGCAGCCTTTCAGTACCTGAAGGGGCCTACAAAAATCTGGAGAGGGACTTTGTATAATAGCATGGCATGATAGAACAAGGGGTAACGGCTTTAAACTGAAAAAGGGTATATTTAGATTAGATATGAGAAAGAAATTCTTTATTCTGAGGGTGTTGAGGCACAGGAACATGTTGCCCAGAGCAGCTGTGGCTGCCCCCTCCCTGGAAACATTCAAGGCCAGGTTGGATGGGGCTTTGAGTAACCAGGTCTGGTGGAAGGTGTCCCTGCCCGTGGCAGGGGGGTTGGAACCAGATGGTCTATAAGCTCAGTTCCAAGCCAAACCATTCTATGATTCTGCAATTTCCAGGGCCTTAGCTAAGTAATGCTTCCCAGTTTTCTCCAACAGAAGGCTAGTGAATTAATTATTTCCCCCAAATAGTAGAAATCTGGAATTGAATAAACAAATAATAGTAATGAATAACTAAATTCTAGAGAAATAGAATAAATCTGGGGCAAAATAATCTTTTTTTTTTTTCAGTTTTGTATTGCAAAGGGATTGAAATGGATAAGAAAATACTTGTGCATTCCTAGTATATCCTGTGTTTCAGATTCATAAATTCAGTTGTCGGTTGTGCAGTTCACTATTCTGAATACTACAAAATTGTAGTTGAGATTTCTGGGTTTGCTAGCTTGTACTAATGTAATTGTGCTTTTTCCATTCATCTTATTTTTGTTTTGCTTTGTTAAATTTTTCTTTACTCAGATCAGATTTTTTGAAGGTATTTATACATGAATATTGCCAGGCAAAGTAATAGGAGCAGAAATCCAAATTCTCTGAATCTTCATTTTATACTATTTTATATTCTGAACTCTATTTTTTTCTCAGAGAGTAGAACTTGAAGCGGTAGTTCACTATTGATGTTTGTAGTAATGATCTTTAAATTGTGCTGCTGCTATGAAAACCATATTTGTTGTTAGTGATAGCATGTGGCCATAACTCTCAAAAAGACTTTTCAGTCTTTGCTACTGTCATATCAATATCAGAATTGCAGTTAATCAGCATGCTTATTGATATTACTAAGTATAATTTTGTATGCCTGCATTAGAACATCTAAATTAAATATTGTGGCTTAGGTATAAATAATAACAAAAAAGGACTGCTCTGAATGTAAGGTCTTAAATGGTTATTGTTGACCATATATCAATTAAGTAAAGAATTTATTGATAAAAATATAAAAATTCATTTTTGTGATTATTTAAGATGAATTAATAAAATCTTTAAATAAACTAGTGAACCTTTTAAAATCTTGTTTCATGTTTTCTTCGCGTGAGATTAGAAAGCCAGTTGAAAGCTTATACAGCAACCTTGTCTCTAGTGGAAGCCAAAAGCCATCAGTAGTTCACAGCACGCTTAGGTCTGGAAGGAGAGAGGAGTTTGGTGTTTGCTGAAGTGTCTAGTGCTTAAATATGGGTTTTGTGCATAGCATCTTTATGAGATTGTGTTGGACTTGTTATAGATGTTTCCAACTGGAGGCTTAAGGGGGTGACACAATGAAACTTAGAAATCATTCTAATTATTGAGTTATAAAATTATTATTCCCATCCTCCCACAATGAAGTGTTATTTTGTTTTATTTTTAGTGGCACAGCACCAGCATTATCTTCTTGCTCATAGCCTGGTTGGCACAATTAATGGGAAAATGAGAAGAGACATTTGAACTCCCTCAGGCTAAAAAGAGAATTAGACCATATCTCCTACTTCTTGGACAAATGCTCCAACTATTAAACAACTGTGCAAAACCTGGGTGGCAGCACTGACTAAATCAACACATCGAGTCTCAATGCCGTATTTCTGGGTTGATGTTAGAAATAGCCACAAGCAGTTAACAAATCCCAAATTATTTTTATGAAGACAGAAGCGCCTAAATAATCCAGTTCAAAGAAGAGTGTCACGTTTGTAGATGGACAGGACCAAAACTTTCAATAGGTTAAGTAATTATTTCTAAAAAAAGGAAAAAGCTGAAGGTACCTGAGGTACTAGAGTAGATTGTACAGATTTTTACAGGATAGTTTTGATTTCATATTAGCCTTCACATAAGACATCTTGGTGCTTTTTTGCACCTCACCTTTAAATCCTGAGATAAATTTGAACACAGATTGTCAAGGATTGTAAAAATTTTTTTTAATGTCTTTGGTACCAGTTTCAGAACAGAACTGTATTTTACTCCCTAACCATTCCTATAGAGAAATAAATTAAATAAAAACAGACAAAGAATTTCCTTGCGAGATGTAGGATAGTTGATTCGTCTAAAAAAAAAAATTCAGAACATAGCCAGTCTTTCAGACCCTGTTATCTTTATCTTTCCTCACTCTCCATGATGTCAGTTTTAGTTCCAGTCTTTCTGCCTCCATTCCCTTTCTCTTCTCCAAAAATCGTAGAGATTTCTCATCAGGAGTAAAAGACGATATAAATCTCTATTGCTGATTTCCTGCTGAAAACATAGTTGCATCAAATCCCTGTATAAGCTTTTTTGTAATAAAAACTCAAAGTTTATGTGACATGTCTTGGGTTTCATATGTTGTAATAAGAGGGTATGTTTAAATAAGAACAGTATGCTTTTTATATTTCAGTCAATGTTTTGAAAAAGATATACAAGACAAAACCCTGGTAAATAAATATACTTAAACTTTTTCAGATAAAGATATTTAAAAAAAGAAACATTCGAACACTACTTTAGAACAAAAGGCTGAGTTACACTGAATAAATATTTTTAATATTAGTTGATTTATTAGTATTAATAAATAATGTACGCTTGTAAATTGATGACAGCATGACGAAATACGTGATGCAATTCTAAATTACCAGGCTGTTGTGTTCTTCAGAAACAGGAGAGTTAAGTTTTGTAAGAGTTTTATAAGTAAAATATGTATATAACTAGACCAAATAAGACACTGCCTGTTTCTGTGAAGGGCAGCAATTTTAAGAACAACCTGGACGTTCTTTTTGAGTACAGTTGTAAATATCTGTCTAACCCACGCCTTTTTTCTCACTGATAAATGGTGTCTGAGAGTCTATAACGCAGTCCTGGAGGAAAGCTTTTCTCCACGGTTGCCACCTGGAGATCACATAAGGTTCCAAGAGATATACTTTTAAAGAGCTTCTCACTGAGGTATGGCGAGACAGTAGGTTTCAAGTAAAGGCAGGTCTTTATGAGTGAACAAATATGTGAACTCTCCTTGATCCAGATTGATTTTTTTTTTTTTATCATGTTATTTAATAATTTACTTCTGAGGAAAGAAAATGATGTCAGCTTTATTGGGAGTCATGTGGGGACCAAAGGAACAAAAGTTTCTATCACTCGGTATTCATTTACATTCATAGAATCATATAATCCCTTCAGTTGGAACGCATCTCTCGCTCTCTAGTCTAGCTCGCCTGCTCAAAACAGGGTCAGCTACAGCAGGTCATTCAGGATTGAGTCCAGTCAGGTTTTGAATATTTCCAAGGAAGGAGACTCCAAAAACTCTCTGGGCAACCTGTTGCAGTGCTTGACCACACTCAGACTATATATTTTTTTCATATGTCTGAATGGAATTTCTGCTGTCTCAGTTTGCAAAAATTGCCTCTTTACCCATCACTGGACATAACTAAGATGACTGTGGCTCAGTCATCTTACTCCTCTCA
This sequence comes from Opisthocomus hoazin, assembly GCF_030867145.1. Classification (NCBI taxonomy): domain Eukaryota; kingdom Metazoa; phylum Chordata; class Aves; order Opisthocomiformes; family Opisthocomidae; genus Opisthocomus; species Opisthocomus hoazin. Next base: position 82,850,659 of record NC_134418.1, read on the forward strand.
TCAAGTATTTGCAGACATTAGTAAAATCCTCCACTGCAAGGAGCCTTTTCTTCTCTTTTTCCTTTCATATGAGGGATGGTCCAGTTCTTTCATCATCTTTGTGGCTCTTTGCTGGAATCATCCAGTATGTTTATGTCTTTCTTGCACTGGGGAGCCCAGAACTGGTCCTAGCACTCCAGATGGTTCTTACAAGGGCTGGGAAGAAAGGGAGGCTTCTGTCTTTGACCTGCTGGAGATGTTCTTTGTAGTGCATCTCAGAAGGCTATTGACCATTTTTTGCCTGTTGAGGACCCTCTGAATGACAGCACAACCATTAGGTGTATCAATCACTCCTCCAGTTTTGTGTCATACACAAAGTTTCTGAGGATGCGCTCTGTGCTATTGTCCAGGTCATTAATGCAGGGATTAAATGCTGTTGGCCGCAGTACAGATCCCTGAGTTTTACTCCTAGTGGACTGGCCTCAAGTTGGGCTTTGTGCCACTGATCACAACTTTTTGAACCCAGCTGTTCTTAACCAGCTTTTAGTCCACTCAATTGTCATTTTATATAAGCCATCAGTTTGTCTATGAGGATGTTATGGGACAGGGTCAGAAGCCTTAGAGTAAGCAACAGCCACTGCTCTCTCCTCATCCATCAAGTGAGTCACTTCATTGTAGAGGGCTGTCAGTTTGGTCAGACATTTCTTCTTCATAAATCCATGCTGACTACTCCCAATCACCTTCATCAGCTTTGGGTTGATAAAACTGTTTTGTGAGTGTAGTCCTTCAGTACCACCTAAGTATTTGTGTGTGAAAGGGAGGTGGTGGTGTTTATTCTAAGTGATCTAAATAGAAGAAAATAGATTAAGAAACGTTCATAAAAATACTGTTCCTTTAAAGTTTTTACTTAGGTAGATTGTTGCATACTTTGTTTTCCCCACAGAAAGATAAAGAGAAATGTAGAACATCCCTTATCAATCAGATAAGATTATATTGAGCACTAATATAAAATGTATTAATGAATTTTACCACACTGGATAATATTTCAGAATAAATAAGGCAAAAATATGACTCAAGATGTTGACAGAATTTCCCTTCAAGCACATTTCTAATGTAACATCAGCAGGGAAGAAGGCCATCTGTCCATGTGTTTTTCTGTAAGGATATTCAAGCTTGTTTGGAAAACAACTAGACCCTGTCCTTGTAGAGGCTGGCAAATCTGATGTAAAAATGGAGTAATTTAACAGATTGAAGGGTTTTATGCAATTCAAGAGACTAGAATAACGGGGAAGGCAATTGTCTCAGCAGTAAAAATCGGTCTATGCCCTGTCCTCATCAAATGATGATGATATTACTTAGTGCTTGATAGCTCTTTAAATGTTAATATGTACAGTAAACCCTAAACTAAGGCAATATCAGCTGCTGCACTTGCTTTTAAAGTTCTTAGCAGGTATATTCTGAAATGTCAGGGAATGATATGGATGGGGGGGGTGTTCTCCATTACTTTGATGCTTTCAGTCCTTCTATATTTCCTGAAATGTGTTCTCTTCCTAAAGAAATCGAAAGAGACATACCTGTGTGGCACCTGTAGTTAGTATATTGAAACTTGAAGTTACATCAGGAATTAATTTGAACTGTAAAACTGATCTAGAGATCTTATGCAGTTTCTCTGAATACAGCAGTCTTGTTAAATACAAGGGGAAGTTTTCCTCATTTGAGAATTGTACCATCAAGCTATTTGTGGTAGAGGTGTTCCACTTAACAGCCCTACATTCTCTCACCTGACAACCTCTTCAAGTTTGTTACTAACTTACAAAGCCTTGAAGGTGTACAAGAATGTTACACGTTGCTAGTAATAGAACTAAGGTTGCCCTTCATAAATATATCTTCCAGCTTTCAACTCTTCCTATATTTTGTTTTCCTATATTTGAAATTTGAAGTTCTTTGAGAAATTTTGGCCTGCATTGATATTTTAATACACATAATTAATTTTGGTTAGTTGGGAAAGAGCATGGTGGTTTGCCTGAGTGATGTGGGAGAGGAATCAATGCAGAAGTTACTGACTTAAGGCTATGTGGTCTACATTACACTAAAAGCCAGATTAATTAGCAATTTAACATTTTTGTCTCTTGCCAAAGAGGCAAGACGTTAATTTCATAAATATCATTGGACACATCCATGCCTCAGACTGAGAGAAATGACTTTCCCTCCTCAATAAATTTTGGCTTACAGATGAGCTGTTTTTCTTGGATATCCTTGGTGCTGCATGCTGTTGTCATGACATACAGGAAGAGAGAATACACTATGTAAGATTTAATTTTAGTCTCCAGATTATGTAGAACTTCATAGTTTTACAGCAGTACCATATATTGTGCCCAGAAGATGAGAGTAAGCCAATTTAAAATTATTGCGATATGTTCCTTGAGGATAAAAGGAAGGGAAACTGCAATCTGCTGTTGTGGTTTCAGCTTCAGGACCCTGTAGAGCAAATTCAATTCAGCATCAATACCATAAATGCCAAAATTGTTTTGGGAAAGACTGGGCCTAGCAGGAGATCTTGCAAATAATAAACTAGGAGCAAGTGAAAAAACTACCTTCAGCTCCTTATACTTTAGAGATTTGAGCACCAAGAGCAAGTTCAGGAATACCTCTCAAAAAAGAACAACTCTAGATGAAGAACAAATCAGATATTTCAGAGACTGAAATTTTAAGAAAAAGGGATTTTTCAGATTTTTGGTTTTTTAGTCTCTCTGGAACAGCCTCAGACCTGATCGAAAAAAAAGAAGTCTGTGGACTACAAATTAGGAATTCGTAACATTTATATATTTATTGCCTAATCCAGATAGAAATGAAACAGTCAACCAGATTATGGTATATACAAGATATATGAGCATTAAACCCCCTTCAAATGGTTTTGACATATTAGGCTAAAATTACTTTTAAGCTCAGTAACTCAAAAATCAGGAGACTGTACAGCCAGTGTGGATACACCAGACTCATTAGTGCAACAGAAAGTAAAAGTTTGTTTACTTGGGGGTTTTATGGTCTTTTTTTAAGGGAAGACAAGTGAGGCAGGAGGATCAGGAGTCAACATTTAAAATAAATTTCTGAACAGATCCGCTATATAGAAAATTGCTACCATTTTTTAGCTGATAAAAGAAATTGAACTGCCACATTATCTGTGGTTTCTGCTAATATTTCATGATGGAAAATATCAGTTTGGAGTCCCAAATTAGACAATCTTGTGTATTACAGATGTGAAATGTGTATTGTTTCATCTCAGTAGGCATAGAATAAAACAAGTTCTTGAAAGCAAAAACAGAAAAGAATTATAGGAATTGAAGCATTCGGTGATATTGTTGTGTTTTCTTTGTTGGACAAATCGACTCATCTTACTCTTCTAAAAGACTCTTACACTGACACTGACATTTGGGCTTTTATATCCAAAGTTTGTAAGTTTAAAGAACAAACAATCCCTGACAGCTGGCCTTGTGATAAAGCCTGGCTTTGTCTTGAGAAAGAATGCTTGAAAGTGATTTATTGGCCAAAGTAATTTTCTACTAAATTGTGGCAATTAGAATAAATATGAATTGTCATTATGCCATACAATTTTGCCTTAACATTTTGAAATCCGTGTACAAGTGGCCGTACAGAACAGCTGAAGCAGTGGCAGCGCAGGCACGCTGGTCTGAAATATGATTCACTGTTATCTCACTCCCAGTAATGATAGTATTTTAATAATTCAGACATGGTTCTGTGAGCCCTGACACTTACCAAAAATATTCAAAAAATATTTAAACAATTTTCAGCACTCCAGGAGTGAAGCAGAGTTCCTTATACTTGACTATTATGTTTTAAATGAGTCCTAGGTTAGTCAATGGCAGGAGAAATGGAAGAAGAGCTTGCCTCAAAAAGGGCCAAAGGGGCCTTATTTGCTGTGCTACCTAAGGGAATCATAAGTGTCTGAAACACTGCCTGAGTAGATGGACACTTATATGCGTCTGCATGGATGAACAATGAGCTCTTGGACAAACTCAAACACAAAAAAGAAGCCTACAGAGGGTGGAAGCAAGGACAGGTAGCCTGGGAGAAATACAGAGAAACTGTCCGAGCCACCAGGGATGAGGTTAGGAAAGCTAAAGTCCTGATAGAATTAAATCTGGCCAGGGATGTCAAGGGTAACAAGAAAAGCTTCTATAGCTACGTCAGTGATGAAAGGAAGGCTGGGAAAAATATGGGGCCTCTCTGGAAGGAAATGGGAGACCTGGTTACCCAGGATATGGAGAAAGCTGAGGTGTTCAATGACTTTTTTGCCTCAGTCTTCATAGCAAGTGCTCCAGCCACACCGCCTAAGTTGCAGACAACAAAGACAAGGACTGGGAAGATCATGAACCACTCACTGTATGAGAAGATCAGGTATGAGACCATCTTAGGAGACTGAAGTTGCACAAGTCCATGGGACCTGATGAGATGCATCTGCGGGTCCTGAGGGAACTGGCGGACGAAGTTGCCAAAACCCTCTCCATCATATTTGAGAGGTCGTGGAGGTCTGGAGAGGTCCCCACCAAATGGAGAAGGGGCAACATCACCCCCATTTTTAAAAAGGGAAAAAGGAAGACTCGGGGAACTACAAGCTGGTCAGTCTCACCTCTGTGCCTGGCAAGATCATGGAGCAGATCCTCCTGGAAGCTCTGCTAAGGCACATGGAAAATAAGGAGGTGATTTGTGACAGCCAACATGGCTTCACTAAGGGCAAATCATGTCTGACAAATTTGGTGGCCTTCTACAACGGGATTGCTGTGTTGGTGGATGAGGGAAGAGCAACTGATGTCATCTGCCTGGACTTGAGTAAAGCCTTTGGCGCTGTCCCGCACTACCTCCTTTTCTATAAATGGGAGAGACACGGATTTGATGGGTGGGCCATCGGTGGATAAGGAATTGGCTGGATGGTCCCACTTGAATAGTTGCAGTCAACAGCTCAATGTCCAAATGGAGACCAGTAATGAGTGGCGTTCCTTAGGGGCTGATATTGGGTCTGGAACTGTTTAGTAACTTGGTGACATGCACAGTGGGATTGGGTGCACCCTCAGCAAGTTTGCAGATGACACCAAGCTTTGTAGTGTGGTAGATACACTGGAGGGAAGAGATGTCATTCGGAGGGACCTTGACAGGCTTGAGAGCTGGGCCTGTGCAAACATCACGAAGTTCAACAAGGCCAAGCGCAAGGTCCTGCACACGGTTCAGGAAATCTCAAGCACAAATATAGGCTGGGCAGAAAACTAAATGAAAGCAGCCCTGAGGAGCACTTGGGGGTGTTGGTTGACAAGAAGCTTAAGATGACCCAGCATTGTGCTCACGCTGCTCAGAAGGCCAACCGTATCCTGGGCTGCATAAAAAGAAGCATGGCCAGCACGTCGAGGGAGGGGATTCTGCCCCTCTGCTCTGCTCTGGTGAGACCCCACCAGGAGTCCTGTGTCGAGCTCTGGAGCCCTCAGCACAGGGAAGTCATGGATCTGTTGGAGCAGGTCCAGAGAAGAGCCATAGAAGTGATCTGAGGGCTGGAGCACCACTGCTGTGAGGAAAGGCTGAGAGTTGGGGCTGTTCAGCCTGGAGAAGAGAAAGTTCCGGAGAGATGTTATTGCAGCTTTCCAGTACATGAAGGGGCCTACAACAAAGCTTGAGAGGGACTTTTTACAAGGGTGTGTAGTGATAGGACAAGGACTGAAAGAGGGGAGATTTAGATTAGATATAAGGAGGAAATTCTTCACTCTGAGGGTGGTGAGGCCCTGGCACGGGTTGCCCAGAGAAGCTGTGGATGCCCCCTCCCTGCCAGTGTTCAAGGCCAGGTTGGACGGGGCTTTGAGCCACCTGGTCTGGTGGAAGGGGTCCCTGCTCATGGCAGGGGGTTTGGAACTAGATGGTCTTTGAGGTCCCTTCCAACCCAAACCATTCTGTGATTCTATGATCTGTCTTGGAACTAGGTTTATATCAGAAACATTTCCTCATTTTAGATGGCAGTAAAGTGTAGCTAGTACAGATAGATCATTGCTGCATACAGATACTGACAGGCTGTTTTGTAATAAGCACAGACTATCAGAAATATCTTGTATAGCAATCCCTGTGTATACACTAGATCACTGTACCTGAATCGGCGTGAAGAAACGTATGTCATCTCTAGCACCAATCTTTCTATGGTTGTTATTAGCTATTTACACTTTTCAGAATTGCTTTGCAATACTTGAGCACGAAATAACCTCTGGATAGTAAAACCTCTTCATAAGATTTTTGTAAGTCGGCTACTGACTGACTGGTGTGTGCCTTTATCTCTAAGATCAGCAAAGCCAAGCCAGTGATTTTTCTTCCACCTTCAGAGCTGGTAAAATGCATTATGATCTAATCTATGTCAAGGAACTGAATGAAAGACTTAAGAAAACATTTCAAGTTGTTAGCAGTCTATCACTTGGTGACTGGACTTCTCATTCAAGCAATCTAAAATTGAAAATTAAATCAAACTTTAGTAATCCATTGTGATTAACACTATGAAACTGATTACTTACATTTTCTGAAGGGGAACCTCAAAATTCATCACATTGTGCAGAACTTGATTTTAATTTTAAATTCCATGAAATTTCCATCATATTTATCATTCTATTACAAAACTTCAAGAAAGTTTACCCCTAATTACACCAGTCCTGCTGAGTTATGGCTTTACAAGAGTGTCTAGATATCAGGAATCACTGGTAATATGATAGAATTGAATGACTCCAACTAAATCTCTATTAATAAAAGACTACTGGTAGATTTTTTATTAATTTTAATGTATTATACAATACTTTAGGGGAAAGAAGGTATGGGGAAGAAGATATGAGGCAATAAAAGACAGAGATATTTCAACCTTAAAAGGAGGCTGTGGCATTTACGGCATCTTCTTACAAAGTTAAAGCAAAGGTTGAAACAGTTGATGCAAGCCTGTTTTGCAGAAGAAGGTAAACTGCCTACATGAGTTAAATTTCAGTCCTCTTCTGTGGAAATCTGTTTTAAAATCATCTCAGATTAAGCCTCTTGCATTAATATCTAATAAAATTTGTGTTAGGTCATGGCTACTTTGGAAATGATTTCTTCTGAGTGTGGCACCTCAGTTAATGAAAAAACATGACAGTGATGTCTGAAACGTGTAAGGCATGTGAAAGTAAAAATCTTCAATCTTCAATTTAAAAAAAAAAAGAAAAAAAAAGTTACAACCTGGGACATATATTTGTGTTGTGCATAGCATTTGGTATCGGGTATTCTCTTCTGTCTCAGTTGCAGCAAACTTCATCTGGAGCATGAGCTTGATTTTTGCTCCTTTACTGTTACTTTAAGATAATATTTCCTAAGTGTTGATACTGAGCTGGCAGTAGAGAACATTGATTTAGATGCTGAATGAACTGGAGAAAAATCAGCTTAGACATTTATGGCTGAGGAGAAGGGGACTTCCATGGCCATGAAGGACTCCACCTTGACAATGAAGTCCCTCAGCAAGATTTCCATCCACCTTGAGGGAACTGGCAATTTAGTCACCTGAAAGAATGATTCAGGGGGAAATGGACAGAGTGACATACTTAGACTTTTTTAAAACCCCTGTGCAAATGGTGCCAAATTATAGAAACTTTATGTTTCCTTTAGCATCAAACTGGGAAGAAATTCCATGGGAGTCTGGAACAAATTTCGGAACCTGCCCTTGAGACGTGCAGTGGCAGCTTGCAGCTCAGCTTGTCAGGAGAAAAAGCTGGTAGAGAAATGTACTGTGAGACTCGGAGTGCTTCCCAGGTCTTCGGTTTTGGTCTTCTCTGGTTTTGACTTCACACTGGCATGAAAGCCAGACGAACTGCGTCTGTCACTCCTTGCTCACCCCTCAGCAGTTGGAAATCCATATGCCTGGGCCAGGGAAGAAGCAGCTGCCCTCAATGACTCCCTGGAAAGGGAGCCAGGGCTCTGAGCCCTGCCATCTAGATCACCTGCCTTCTTGTCTGCACATGACATAGAAATGGTTCGTACTCCTGAAGAATGGTTCATACTCTCTCTTATCTCTGAGAGATGGCGAGATTAAAAAGCTGTGAGTCTGTCTCTGACTGTTCAGGAATTAGCTGGGGCATTTCAAAGGAGGATCATATCAAAGCAACTGGAGAGACATTTATGTGAGCGAGTGTGTAATTCCTTCTTGTTTTGAGTGCTGGGAAATTTCTATTTGGTCAACCTTTTGTTGGCAGGATGTTGTTTTGAAAATACAGCCTTCCTGGTTTTGAAATGGGATATTCATTATTTTTTATCAATGTAGCATATGAAAAGAAATCTAGAAAAACATAAAGAAATTGAATGTCTCCTTGCCGATTTTGTGTAAGAATGAACTCTTTCTTATGACACGGGGGAAATATCATAGGTTTTGAAAATCTCCATTTCCCACTATATAAACTGTGGCTAGTGTACTTGTCCTTCTACAGCTAGAATTTACTTTTTACAATTTACGAGACGTGAAAGTAGAGTCGATAATGTAGGTTATGGTTATATTTTCATTTGCCTTCTATATTCTTTTTCAAAAATTTTGCCTGAGTTTTTCTTACAGTAAGCTACACAAACATAGACTGAGGGTAGAATTGTTCCCAGCTCGAATTCTTCCTTTGCCCTCAGGATGTCTGACACTTCAGAACTGCTGACCTAGAAAGAACACACTGTTAAAATACAGTTTGATGACAGACACTCAAAAGAGAAACTGATAGATGACTAGCATTCAAAGCCTTTGGCTGAGGTAGGACTATTTGCTGATAGCTGTGTGGGAAACAGATGAAATTCAAGCTCAGGAAACTGGGAAATGCAACTGTGTTTCATCATGGCTTTTGTAGCTGTATTGGTTGAAAAAAACAATCCACTGGCTAATATTAGTGAGATGAAGCAAAACTAATTCTAGTGCAGTTTTCCAACATCAGATGCATAGTTCTACTTTTTTTTATATATATATATTTAATTTTTTATTATAGACAGATGAAAGTGTTGCATTTCATAACTGTTAGCACAGTTATTGAAGTTATTGAATGAGAGGTATGAAGAGAACTTAGTTTTTTCAAGGTATCACGTTCATATTGGAATATATTACGTAGATTTATTGCCAGGCTATTAGAGGAACCATAATAATTTTCAAGATATATGCATGATTATATACTTTTTCATTCAAAGGTCTCCTGGTGCAAGGTGATTCATCTATATATAGCAGGATATCTCATCTTCCATCACTCACTGAAACGTTACCACCCTGGGTAAAAGGTTAATATTTTCAAAATATAATACAATATAGCATTTTCAGAGGATGAAAATGGAACAATTCAGATTTTCTTATGTAAAGGTTATAGGTTAGCAGAAATATAACTACAATTAGCTGAAATTTATTTTTCATTGACATTTAAGCAAAAAACATTTTCTTGTTTTCTTGAAATAATTCACTTAACCTTCCCACCCTACCCCCATGGCATTGACACACTAAAACAGCAAGGTTGATTAAAAGAAAAAATTTAAATATTATATAAGTGTCAGCTAGGATTCTCTTTAAAAATGTTGAATGTTGCCAATGAAGGCAAACCAGTTATTCCAAACAGATGTTTCATAAAAAACTTACCAGGCCATTTTTTACAAGAAAGAATATTTAACCATAAAGCGAGAATCAGTTACAGAACTTGACTTTAAAAGGCTTTCCACTTTATTGCCTGGCAATCTCATGTACTCGGGGTGCTAACCATCTGCATAATCCCCCATGGCAAAATGTATGAAGGAAAAACGAAAGAAATGTGCTCTTCAGGGGAGGAATTATCACGCAGCCAGTTACCAATTAAGAAGCAGTTACAAACATATTAGATTCCAACAGGCCTGAATTTGACTGGCTGGAAAGTTTGCCTTATAAAAGCTGTGCTGCAGTTTAGCCCAAAAGCTTTTGCAGTTAGCTAGTTAAAATTTGGTTTTGCACAAAATAGTATTTTATATGGTCTATAAGAACTTCACTATAAATATCACCCGGATATAAACCCATGGAATTATCACTGATTTAAATTAGTGTTGTATGTTGTTATGTGAAGGGAAACTGGAAGCCTGTAAATCAATTCCTGTTGATCTCTGCTACTTTGAATACTTACTATCTGAAGTTGGCTGAAATCCTTCATGAATGTGATGAACTCATGGTCACGTTCTAACAAAAAAAGGTTCTGATTTAGTTTCTCCCACTCTGCCATAAACTATTTGGACATAAATGATATAAATATTGGAAGATATCAGTGCAGTTTCACATTAGATCCTTTGGTAGAGATATATTCTCAAGCATAGTTTAGGAAGTCTCTACTCTTCACTACCCCTAGTTGGTCAACCCTATCCTCTAATTCAGGACTTCCTCATTGCTTCTATCAGTTCAATTGTTTTAGTCAAGCTGCAATGAAAACAATGAAATTAACTAGGTAAACTATTTAAACTCTATTGTCTGATTTATTTCTTTGATAAGTCAGATCATGAGAGTGATGGGATGAAGGCTAGAGGTAGAACCGGTGTGAGCTGCTTCTTTACTGAGAAGGAAAAGATAGTGCAAACTGCATCCTGAAGAGAAGATAAAACATCGTTCCTTTAATTTTTGTTAGCTGGGTTTGGAGAAGCTGAAAATGCAGTCTTATATCATTGAAACCCAGCACTAGGAAATGTTTTAGTGCTGATGCCATATCTTTCTGGTTTTGTTTCTTTTGTTATTTTCACTTTTACTGCTGAATAAGTAAAAAAAAATTGGAAACATTTTCAATACAAATTTTAAATGTCTTTAATTATGTTTAATCTTCTGAGGACTACTTTATTCTTTAATATTATCTCTATAACACCTTCCTTTGAGTCTATTTTGGCCTTAAAATTCTTGAGACTTGTTATTCCCGTCAGTAATCATTGTTAAAAAGAGTCACAAAGCCACTTCCCTACATAAAATGGTCTGTGGAAGTCTGTTGCTGAGAGGAAAGGTTTTGTCTGAGGAGGTTTGGTGTAATTGTCTCTGAGAACGTAGACCAGCTGGTAGATTTATTTGTTTTAGTGTTAAAAGCAGCTTAACAAACTAAAATTGAATATATGACAAACTAGTAAATTCTTTTCACTGCCTTGTAGAGTCAAATAGGAAGATACATTGGTTGAATTGCAATACTAAGAGTAAGAATTTTATTAATTTTAATATTTATTACAATGTGAATTAGTAGCCTGAACAATATCTTTGCATACCTCAATATTGGCTATGTTCTCATTACAAATTTTCTTGATTTTTATTTCGGTTGTAGGATTGAGTTTTAAGATAAAATGTTTAAGGTCGCATTGGGTTTTAGTGAGCGTAAAGCTGCAGAATCCTGGCAGGGCTGACAAGACTCAAGGAAGATAGAAGTTATTGGACAGGCTTCTTCAAGTCCTGTAGAAATTTATGAAAAAGTTCACTGTTAAATACTTTATTATAGTGTCGCACATACAGATTCTAGAGTACATGTGGTCAACGTTGGCATAATTTTTGTATATTCAAAGACTTTGACAGTTCTGAACCAAGGACTTTATCCTTTAGGGGAAGCATTCTGTGACAAGCATGAACCAAGCCTAAATTTTGTTAATTACCTTTGCTCAAAAGCCAGAGCTCAAAACACAAAACAGAATTTTTTTCGCTGCTCATTAGTATAAATGTGGGGAAAAAAAAAATTTAGAGCCTAAACTTTCACGGAATAGTAACTAAGGTGCACTAGGAATTTTTTACAGAGATTTTAATAAGATTATATTGAGGAATATTCATAAGATTATAATGGCATCTTAAGTATAATGTTTTTTTCTGACAATTACAGTAATATTCCAATGCAGAATTACCTGGAAATGTTTGATCAACCTCTTGCATTTAGTAGAGCTTCAATAGTTGCTAGAAAAACAACATACAACATTAAAACCATTATCATGCCAGTAATGAAGAAAAAAATGCAGAAAGAATTCGTAATTTTTTGGTATGCCAGCATGTGTGTTATTTTCCTTATGCAGAAGCATGGGAGGAACTCAAGCACTAATGTAAGCCTGAATGACATCTTTTTGGTAGTTTAACACTGTTACTAAGTAAATACAACCATTTTTAATTTCCCATATTGCTCTCTGATCTTGAATTTAAAAGAAATTCAGTCTTTAGAACTTTACTGATTAATTCTGCAGGGTGCGGAAGTGATCCAGGTCCGTGGCATTTCTCATGCTGTTTTAATCTAAATGCCATCTGTAGAAAACTGCAAAGTCAAGGAACTGTATTTGCTGTAGTCTCTGTCAGTGGAGGCAAATTTTCTGCGACATTTTAATATACGCAGTGGAGAAGTGTTTAGTATGGAAAAGTTAGCCTGTTACTGAATCAGAAATAAATTCTGAATAGCTAGAGAGTAGAACGGAAAGCCAAATTGTTAATTATATCCTTTGGAAAAGATCTGTGTTATTAAAAGGTGGCAATTATCTACAACTGCAAAGTTGACACTAGTGCTGTTCTCACTGGAAAATAATGTGCTTCCCTGAAGGGGCATGTGCTGGCTCTTTTCCTGAACCATAATCCTGTATACAGAATTTTATTTCCTCAATTTTGACCTTCACGACAGGGCTGGTGACTAGTTTTATTCTGTGATTGGCAAGTCTCAAAGCAAATCATCTAACAGAAAAGCAATTTCTTGAACCACAAAGTCATGTGCTACAATGAAGATGGGGATAAATATCTCCTCTCCACAGATGTCAAGTTTTAGAGGAGATGTAAAACAAATTCTGAGCTCAGATATTGGCCAAGTTTGTGTCATACTAATGACAAAGCTTCTTATTAAATATTTTGCAAGATTAAAGAATGTAGAACAGCAAAACCTGAGGTAATACTTTTCAAGGTCACTTTCTAGCTGTTGGTATGTCAGAATGAAAGGCGAATGCCTGATGTGAAGGGGTCGTTTGCTTTTTTTCATCTTGAAATACTCTCTTCCATCTGTTATGTTCAAGCTAATGTAGTTTTTGTATTGATTCTTCATAACTGATTGTGGTAAGTTATATAGAGTTTATTAAAAAATAATAATTCAGATGAAGGTCTTATAGTGATTCTGCCTGGAGAACTGGAAAGTGAAGACTCTTCTGCCTTACTTCTTAGCTGTTCGCATGCCTATTCAAAAATTGAGGAGACTGTACCAACCAAATAGGTATGAGGCATCTTAATTCCTTTTTGTCTGAACAATTTGTGTTAACAGAGGATTTTGTTGTTGCCTTTCAATATGTGACAATCACACTCTCCTCCCTCGGGTGGGAAGAAAAGTTGCCAGCAGATGTTGTTTGCCTGGGAAATTCAGAGCAGCCCCAATCATAGAACCAGGAATGGTGTGTAGTAGAGAGAGGAGGAGGAAAAAGAGATTTTACAGGTGCCATGTCACCTAGGGAAGCCTAACAGCCAAGAAGAGAAAAGGATAAGAAATCATGAGACTGATCCTTTCTTACAAGAAGATAGGAAACTTCTTGGACCCCAATACTTTTGGTCCTGAAAAGACGACTGGGACTGACTGCAGGGAGTATGGAAAGGTGGAAGTCATGGTTCCAGAATTACAACACGAGTTAAAAATCAGCTTCTCCTGCTCTCTTGAAGTCAGAATATGTGGAAACTTATCTGACCCTTCTAGCTGTACAGCCAAAAGTGGACTAACACCACTGATGTTATTTTCATGACAGAAATGCAGCAAAGACATTTTTGGACTGAATTCCTGCCCTTAGCAGCTGCTAAAATACTTACGGAGACATTTGCCGTAAATACTGAAGTCCTCAGCCCCGGGCTATCATGATATAGATGTTTTCTGAAAATTTAGAAAAGTATACTTTTCTTAATAGGCATTACTAAAGATAATTAGTGGATTATCTGTAATTCCTGTATTGCCCTTCTTATTCTCATTTTTTTTGATGCCTTGATCAAAGCCTCATTATACCTTGTGCTAAATATCCATGGAACTGAGAGTGCTTGCATTAGGCCAGTGCAATAACGAAGCCTGAAAACATCTAACAATTGATTTAACAAGTTAGGGGTGTATGCAGGGGAAGGTTCAGTGAAGTAACTATAATAATAACCCTTCTTTTTTGGTAGAGTGTTTCAGTGTTCATTGGAGATACGAGTACTTCAGGTTATTTCGTACAGGAACAGTAGAGAGAAGTAGCAATGCAGAGTGCATTACCAAGGTAATTAGGATCCAGCAGCAAATGATCTTTCTTGAAGGAAGGCTTATCAGGAAATATCAATGTTGTACAAATGAAGATAGCTACGTGAAGAAACAAAAAATACAGATAACCATTTCTGACTTTTGCTATTGAAGCTGCTGCTAAGACTAGTGGCCTCCTTTAATAGTATAGGTTGCCACCACATTAAATTTCTATAAAAGAATAAGTTTAATAATAATATAAAATAAACCTTCTAAACATGTTTAAAATTAGTGACTAGTGTTGCCTTACTTTTATTTTTTATATTTTTCTTTAACATATTAATTTTAATATGCATTAGACTTTTAAATATTTTTTATTAATAGCAAGTCTTTCTTTGCTGCTTTGAGCCTTACTATTAATGCCAGATTTCTGCCACAACGTACGTATTTCTGAAAATCTATTTTGTACCTTAACCTATCTTTGGAATTTGTTTATCCTTCTTCAGCTTTAGAATTTGAAAAGTTCTATCATAGAAATCATAGTGAAAAAAAAGCTAGTGGTGGAAAATATTATTTTGCTGGATATCTGCAAGGTGCCACAGAAGTGGAACCCAGAACCTATTGACACGCTGGAGAGTTCACGTTTTTCAGATCTTTTATGTCAGATTTTCCATAGGATTAGGTAAATAAAAGAAGTTCATTTTGGCTACTTTTTCTTTTTATAATTTTTTCATTTATCAACATGTAAAATTGATGTATATTTCCTGTTATGCATTTAGTAAACAGGAGCTGACACACTTTTCTCTGTCATAGACATCTCAGGAACTAGGAATCTGGTAAAAGATTTACATATATCCATGTTATTGGATCACTGGCTACAGCATGTTGTTGATTTTTGTGTTTTTTTTTCTCTCAGCTATTGAGTCTAAAATAAATGCAATTCACATTCTGTACAGAAATGGTCCCTCAGTAGGGAATGCTGGGAAATTACTTTTAAATGTGTAAAGATACTTTGATTTGTATAAATTTTCATGTAATATCTTCAACATCTTCCTGAAATTAATTGCTACCATATTTGGAGTTTTAGCACTTTACGTTAAAATGGCATGAGAAACACACTCTTGTTTCTCTGCCATGGTATAGCATGGTTAACATCTGCATGCAAACAACTGCTTTCAAAGATTTAAAGTAGCATAATTAGACAGTTAGATTATTGTAGGGCTTAATTTTATTGGCAAAAATCCATTTAATAACTGATATACCCACACCACAAGAAATTATGGTTTGAAAGGAGTGAAGTACAGTGATTCCACCCTTCATGTTTTGGCTTCAGATTTTAAGACTTGCATTGGTTTTTTGACATTTGTCCCAATTAAAATTTTCTGATGGCTTTGCAGCTCAGTAAAATACAATTTTACTTGCTGTGTCACAAGCATAATGGCTAAGGAGTGAGCTCTGGGTGTTTAACAAGCTTCCTCCAAGCACATTTTGTAGTCTTGTTTTATTTTCAGCTGGGATGTTTATATCTAAAGTCCATTTGAAGTTTTGTTGGATGTTTAAATCAATTGCAGAATGTCACATCTTTTGTCTGCTATTTAAATATCTGCTTCTGCTTTATCACCAAGTTTTTCTATGCATGACTGAATTCTACCGTAATAAAAATTTCACGGTTCATTATACGAGGAAGTAAAACAAGGGAGTTATTTGTGTCTGGAGGTTATAGCCATGATCACTGTGCAGCTTGAACAGCGCATGTGGCTCTCGGGAGCACTATGTATGAGTCTCGAGGGCTATGCCTACATTACTTTGGTAGGTATAACCAAGTTTGGGTTCCAATTTGCTGTGTCATGAAGCTGGATGATATCTGTGAGAAGCTGGATGATATCTGTGATTGCCTTTAGCATATAAGAAAGCTGACATGGAAACAGAGCAGATGTTGGGAACTGAGTTCACATCCTTTGATGAATACAAATTCTCTAGAAAGTATGCTCCTTGAACCTTGTCAATACCTTCAAGTATGATATTTTTTTCAGAATCAGTGTAGTTTTTTTCCAACTATTCTTTTGTGCTTTGTTTACCTGTCTTCCAATGATTTTCATTTCTTTGGTGAGTCAATCAAATGAGGTATTTCTCCCTCCTTGATTTTGAAAAATAGAGTTTGTATCTCACTGAAAATGTGGCTCTACATCAATATTTGGGTTATTTTTAGCAAATCAGTTTTGACAAAAAGTCAGATCTGTTACTCATGTTACCAATGTGCCATATAAAATAGTTGATGAATTCTTTTTTTCTGCTTGCATTTGATGATTATTATATGTATGTAAGTCTTGCCATGGACAAATGAAATGCATTGACCTAATAGTTTACTTGAATACTTTTCTGAACCTCCCTAATGTGCAAAACTGGTGTGGAAAAATTACTGATTTTTCAATAATATTTAATCAAGTTTTTACAATGTCTAGAATGTTTCCTTAAAGCAAAAGTCCAAAGATGTTTATTGTGATTTTGCATCCAAAGATGTTGTGATTTTGGAATCAGCTTCCTGATTCTGAGAGCAGTTATTAGGGATTAAATTGTGACTCTAAGGTTAGAAAGGACAATCGGGCAGGGACAGAGAATACTAAAATCAAATGTGAAACTTTATGCAGGAATGTAGAAAATAGGTATCTAACTTAATTGGATCAATACTTATAGTAACTTTTCTCATCTTGGAATTGTCCACGAATGACTTGGACAATAAATTATTCACTTCTCCCCATTTGAAGTACCCCTTGCATTGGATACTTTACTGTCCTGACACCTTGGGAAGATTTTTGGGAATATACTTGAGAATATTCTTAGAAATATCAAATATTTGTAAATATTGATAAAAAGGAATATGGAAATATTATTGGAAATAATATCTTGGGACTATTCTGGTGAAGAATATTTTTTTTTAATTTGTATTTTGACAGTCTCATGCTCTTTCAAGCCTCTGACAGTTTTAATGGACTTCAACATTTTTAAGTACTCAAGAGCTCAGAAATTGCTGGCATCTGTAGGTCTGTTTTTTTCAAATCTTTCCTTCTGCAAGTTGCTTCATGTTTGTTTAGTGCTAATAATAAAGTTAATGAGAGAAAGTTTGGCTCTGATACTCCTCGCCTTACAGATGTGTGTTTTCTTAGTCCCTGGAGCTTTTTCTTCCGCCTCCGTTATTACCTCGTTATTTGCAAGGAAGATTGCTAAGAAACACGCTGATGTTCTGGTTGTGGGTAATGGGTAAACGGCTAAGGAATGCTTTCTCCATGTCCTCACAGCTCCTTTGCTCTGCTTTCTACCCTTCTCACCTGACACTGTCTGCTTCATCTTCTCCTTCCAAGCTTTTTGCAATCAATTCCTCCAAAGCAGTCTTCACGCTTGTTATCCCTCATTTGCCTGAGCTGCTCTCATCCATGTAGTTATTGCAGAACTACTTGGTTGTTCTTTGACTCCCTTGGGCTGCTGGACTAACCAGGGGACTGAGTATTTGCTGTTTCTTTCGGTTCTCGTTTTGTCGCTGTGGTGTGGTCAGACAACCCATGTGTTTTTGGTGTTTCTCTCTCGGTCATTGACCAGACATAGCTGATCAGCTTGTTCACTGTCAACCACAGCGTGAGCCCTTAAAGCTGTAGAGAAATGGTGGGGCTGTGCAGCAGTGGGGGAACACATTCCTTGTCTTTGCTAAAGTGTTGCAATGTACAGCCAAGCACTGTGTGGTTGGACATGGGGAATGCCGTGGTAAGTTTTGCAGCAAGCCGAAGTCTAATACTGATATTTTTATTATTTTGGGGTTTTTTTTAATGCAAATATACCTCAGAAATACGATAGTCATTCTGAATCCCTAGTTTATCAGGGTAGGTTTGTTAAAAGAGCTCTATAAGGAAATGTCCTGCCATAACTCTATCAGCTGCCCATTCTGGGGATGGGCTCAAAGAACCAAGTAGTATAAACCTTGCATCCTCTTACAAGCTGCCAATAGATAAAGCTGGCAGATCTAGAATCCTGCCTACTTATTGCATTACTTTTTACATCTATAAGACACCTGGAGGTCCAGAAACCCAAAGAGGTGCGCTTGCCCAAGCACAGCAATCAAATCACAACAGTGCTACCGCTTGCACGACAAATTATGGCATACGTATTGCTGCTATTCCTAAGAGTGTCAAAGCGGACGGTGTTATCATAATTAACTGTGTTCTGAGCATAACTCTGGGATTATGGTTAATTATATAGTATACCATCTTACCTAGAGTAGATTAATGTTGTATTAAACTAACTGGAACTAAATTGCTTTCTTTAAACAGTTTCTAATTTAAAGGGTTTATTTTGGAAATACTCTTCAAAACTGAGTTAATTAGCTGGGGTTGCCTATTTGAATGGTGTACAAAAGGTATGAAATTTATCCAAAATATGTTGAAAATAATTGAACCATCTGTAAAACATGAGAGTTCTGCTCTGATTGCTCAAGCAGAATACTCTTTAGTAAAATGAATTTATAAAGCAATCTATCAGCCTTTCATTACTTACAGTAATCTGCTCATCTAATTCTAAAAATAAAAGTTGATATTTATTAGTACTGCGCTGTGAGCCTTACTCCAAAAGAAAGCCAAACCCGACTTTTTCCCCCAAAATTTCTGTTGTATCTATAACCGGATTCTGATTCCAGAAAACTTTTGGAAAATATCCCCTAAATTCATTTGTTAATTTTTCCTTTTATGAATCCCAGCTGCAAACTTGCTTCAGAAAAGAAGTGACTGTAGTAACATCGTGTTCATCTGGTTTGCCTTTAACACACTACTGAAAATCTTGAAGTTGTAACATTTCAGGGCTTATAACAGGAGTAACCCCATACACTACCATGAGCATCAGCTAGTCCTTAATGTCCTGATAGCTATGAGGGAGCAGCGAGGGTCAGCTGCTCCCTAAGGGACGGGGGAGTGAAGCAGAACCACTCTGCCAGGAGGGCTCAGGCTGGAATCGGCCCCTCAGGGGTGGGGAAAGGCCCTGGAGAGGTTGGGCAAGGCTGGTGAGGGCTGGTGGTACCCTCGTGACCCTGACAGCATTCCTGTATATTATTTTAGTTAGTAGCATATTGCTGTTAATAAAAGCTCTATGTAACTGTAAGAATGTTCTTACTCTGTTGCTTTTTGCTATCAACAGTAGAATTTTTGAAATGGCATCATCAATAATTTACTGCCTCTTTTCTGCAGACCAAGTTTACATAGCAGTGCAGAAATACAAAGTTCAAGTGTTCTGTTAATGAGCAGGTATATATATAGGCTACTATGCCTCATATAAAAGTATATCTGATTTTTTTGAAGAAATTACTAATGAAATAGTAACATCAAAGACATTTCTATGTTAAAGTGCCATGCATTAGATAGAACGGATTATACTTCACTACAGAATTTAAATTAGCAGAAATTATATATGAGGTGAAAAGGTCTTACTCTGATACCTGTGATTCACTAAGGATTGGGGAAAACCACAGAAAATTGCCTTCCCCACATAAAATCTTTTGCCTCAGATGTTTTCTTCTAAGAATTTTACCTTAAAATAAAAGACCTTTTCCAGACATCGGAATCAATATTTTATTTTGCACAGCTGAAAGATATTCCCTGTTAAGACAACTGAGTCCAGAAATCATTTCCAGAAAAAAAAAACCTGACATAATTTCACTACCTGAAATTCTTTGTTCTTTTTGGGTTTTTCTTCATGTATTTGCAAAACAAGCTTTCCGTTGTACTCTAAATGGGTGGTATAGGTGAAGGAAAGCAACTTTCCACTGAGGAACTGGCTGCCATTGGTGTGCATGGAGAATACTGACAAAATCCTCACACGACCTGTATGATTTGTTCCACTTAAAGATTTTTTCACTGGCTTTGTAGTACACATGAAAGTATTCCTGTAAATGCTTAACAGACACAGGTAATCTCAGAGCAAATTTGTATAGCACACTAGCTGCTACGCTGAATTCATCGCACATTCTCGCAGTTCGAGTTAGAATTTCAAGGAGTGGGAAAGAAGCCATGGTTGTATGCATGCTATGAAGTTTTTCATGAAGAAACAAATCTGAATTTCCATGAGAAAATGAGGAGGAAAAAGGTCAGCTCTCTAGTTACAGGGTTCTTGCGCGTGTTTTCTGTGGAGGAAGACTTCATAATATAGATTTCAGATTACAGTATTGGATTTTAGTGACTACTTTTCTCCAGGATGGAATAATACCAGTAATCTGAAAGTCGTTTAAGTTTTCTGTACCTCAGGAAACTCCCTCTTGAAGTGTCTCATCCCTGGAGGTGTTTAAAAAGTCTGTAGATGTGGCACTTCAGGATATGGTTTAGTAGGAATGGTGGTGTTGGGTGGATGGCTGGACTTGATCTTAGAGATCTTTTCCAACCTTTATGATTCTATGAAGTTCAGGCAGCAAGAACAGCTCCTGAACTCAGGGGACTGGGGGTTGCAAGTACGGCATGGCCTTTCTAGGGCTAGAAATTTTGGAATGAGCAAGAGAGACCTGCCTTTTTATTTCTTTTTCTCATGCGTTCAAATTAACTCTGTGTTGAGAAATAGTATTAGTTGATGAAGAACTTATTCAAGGAAGTTTTCTGGAGTTGCTCATGATA
Source organism: Opisthocomus hoazin (assembly GCF_030867145.1). Taxonomy (NCBI): domain Eukaryota; kingdom Metazoa; phylum Chordata; class Aves; order Opisthocomiformes; family Opisthocomidae; genus Opisthocomus; species Opisthocomus hoazin. The sequence goes on from NC_134418.1 coordinate 82,871,471, forward strand.
AATTTTACATTGTATGTATAAGATTACATTCTAAATATGGAGCATATCTTTTCCTGATATTCATAACACTGAGCTACAGAAATACACGGAACTCATTTTATAGCACCATACTAATTTATTACCTGTAAGAGAATATATTCTTTATGTTCACCTCTAACGGAAGATCTGATATACAGCTGTATAATTTCAGCAACAAAAGTAATAGATCTTTGCCCCCTTTTTCATGTGTGGGGTTTTGTCAGGTATAATCTAAAGGCTTATTCATCAAGTAAATATACAAAAACTATTAACTAATACACCAGTCTGTTTTTTTGTACTTTACCAGCCATTGGGTGACATCAGCCAAGATAATTATATCAAGAAAATAACTATGCGTGTTTCTAGGCTCATCTGACTTCAGAACAAATCTTCTTTACATTGAAACCCTTCCACAGTATTTGAAGAGCTTAATAATCCATTTCTGTTCTATTCTTTGTGTTTATATATTCATCAAAACAGTTTTTTTAAATTTCCAGTTTCCAGGAAAACAGTGTGATGATGAATTTCTAACTCTCTTCAGACATCTGAAAGTAAAGCATTCTGTGGATTGTCAAGTCTATTAAATTGCAAGCTGAAGTTCACATCAAAAGAGCAGCAGATCTGGTCACCCAGAGAGAAAATTATCCAACATTTTTATGCTGTAGATAAATGTTAATTCATATTCATATGACTGACACTCATCTCAGTTGATACTCATCTTGCAGATCGATAATTCCACTGATTTCAGCTAAGTCTTGTATCAGTTGCTAACTCCTCTGAGTAGACTACCTTTGAACACCTTGAACCTCTGTCTTTAGGCACTGCCTGTAGAAAACAGAGGTGCAGGTGAACAGTGCAGGTAGATAAAATGCTAGGCTGCTTAGATTGATAACAGTTTTGCCACTGGGTTTTCTCTGCTCCATAATTTAAGCTTACAGCTCTATATTTGACATCCAGGAACTCAGGAATATAGATTTACGTTCTTAACTTCTTCATCCCTCTTTTTATCTTGTAAATAAGACAAGGAAAGAAGAAGAAAGAAGGCTTGGTTCACCTGATCTTTTGTGATCCTCTGCTTCAGAATTTGGTACCCAAGGTCTTCATTACAATTAGAGCCTGAGCACAAGAAACCTGAGAGGCAGATTTTAGCCTCAGAATCTTGTTAAATGTTTTCCTAAGGTGAAAGAAAACAAACCTTCAGATCAGACTATGAACTGTATTTGGAAGTGTAAGTTACCAATCCCTTAGCTGAGCAGGAAAAAATAGACATGGCAGTACCCTCCCTTGCTAAGGGTGAGATTGTGCTAACTGAGAAGACTCTTCTCCAAATACTGATTAAGCAAAAGTGAAAAGGGCTCCTTAAAAATATACTTGGGCCATGCAGCTGTCTGGCAGGACAATCTCCTTTCCCAGAGCAGCAGTTGCCCAGACTAATGATGTTCAAAGGACCATAAGGAAAGTGGAAATCACATCAAGTGCTGAGAAAAAGGTCCTTAGCAGCTGCTTTTGTTGCCAGAAGCTCCCTTGATTGCATCACATGTTTAGCTCAAACCAGTCACACTGAACACAGTGTCTCACTCATAATTATAGCTTTTTATCTAGAAAGATGGACAAGCCAAACAGGGACTTTCCTCTGCCAGATTCCGTGATGCAGAGCTAATTGGCAGGATGTTAGAGAGGTCATATCATGGTCCAGTGAGAGATGAAGCACACCTGAACTCTTAGAAATCAGCTCAGAATAATTTCAGACTTCCCATGGAAATGAGTATCATTTAAAGTTAATAATCACAGTGAAAACCACTGGGAAGAGTGTTTCTTGCAGAGGAAAGCCCTGGATTCAAAGGGAAGGATTGTAAGGTATAGAAACTTTAAGTGCAAGACTATTGCATCGTTCAGGTAAAAATAAATCTTATATATGGCTCCTTCACTCCTTTCTTTGTCTTTTTCAAAAACTTTCATTAACAGGAAGAACCAATATATGAAATGACACACACACACAAGAAGTCCATCTAACCTAATGTGCTCTATCCAGGAATGACCAATAATGGATGCCAAGGGAAGAATAAAATGAGTATTTAAAAATTTTCAGAAATATTTTCCTAGCCCTTAGTCATTCCTACGTAAAGGCATTTTCCCAGCTGTTCCTGCAAGGTGTCTTAACGGTGTTGGATAAACTTACCTAAGCTTAGATAAGTGCAAGCAACCACCAGAATCATGGCTGTACCCATGTTCTCACCGCAGCCTTCAGGGGAAGAACAGTGTCATAGCAGGTGATTCCAGGGAGTAAAGTGCCTCTCTTCAGCAGCAACCACCATCCTAATTTTCCCTCCCATCATGCACTCACTCCACTGATCAGTAAGCTCTTTTTTTGTTTTTAGGCTCACTTCCTCCTGAATCTCTGTTGAAGCTTTTCCCCTTTCCCATGCATTTGTCCTTCCCCTGGAGGAGTGGATCTGGCTCATTGTTCTTCAAGAAGCAAATTTATATTCTATCTTCATTTCTGAGATTCTATCAGCTGGTTTTGGACATAGGATGTGCCTACTCACGTATATGTAAACATTCGTCAAAAGCTTAAACCTAGTAGGATGCTGGTAGCAACGTAGTTATGCTGCATACTGACTCAAAAAATATTAAGACCGTACTTAACATGATAGAGTGTTTGTTTTTGTGCTACATCAGGTTGATCACTAATAGTACTATTGATACTATTGGTGGTGGCTCAGGGTTGTCTGTTATATGACGTCACTTTCCAGTGATCTTTGCCATTACCTTTTGAGAATAATGATACTTTTTACCTTCAAAGAAATGCATGGCTGTGTTTGTATGGTTTTAGTAAGTGCTGTCCAAATACTACAGATTGTACAAATTAATAGAATAATGTAATACAGTGTTGGTTAGGTAGTCAGAAAGGTATTTGTTAGCAATATACAGAAAAGGCTAACAACACTTGTTAATGCTTTTTGAACTTGTAACTTTGTAATATCCTCAGGAAATAAAACCCAATTTATATAAATTAAGTTCAACTCTGATTTCTAAAGCAGGGATTCTATGTGCAAAGCTCTTAAGCTTATAATATTATTCTTGTTGTCCTTTTATATTAAACTCTGACTTGTAAAATGCTTCATGAAATTATTAAAAAGGCTATAGTATTTGACACAACTCCCTTCTCAGCATGCAAATTTGTATGTAGTCCTAACTTAATTCTACCTCAATATTTTTGTTCTCTCATTTATTGTCTTATACATGTTTCCCAGGATAGCCCACTGGTCTTACAGTCTGACAGAAATGTAACAGTGAATGCAAGAAATCACATGGGACAGTTAACTGGACAACTGACAGTAGGTGAGTGTTCTTTATTGACTGTTATGTATACAAGTTTAGCTTTATAACTAGGTTTCATTAATTAACACTGAAGATAAAATATTACTGAATAGTTGGAAGAAAATCTCATCACCATGCTCAAACAAAAAACAATGTGTACAATGGATCGTAAGAGCATGATTCAGCATTCTCTGAAAGCAGAGAAAGTAGAAGTGCCTCAAAAGAGTTAAAAAATAACTGAATGAAAAATTATTATTTCTGAGACAACTGTAACAAAACAAACTAAAGAAAACCTCAGCAAAACATGTTTCAACAACAATTTCAGCAGGAAAATAATGATCATTTTCTCACAAGTTCTGTCAGTCTTCCATTACTTCAGTGGGAATTGATTTGTCCCCATTATTCTTGCAATGTATTTGTATCAGCATATATTGAAAACAGTTGGAGTAACAGAGTGTAAAAAATCAGAACAAAACAAAAATCCAAATGCTTTCCTAGTCACTACAAAATTCTCATAGAAAGTGATCATACTGCCAGTCATTCATTAAAATGGCATCTGATATTTTGCAAAGTATAAACTACAGCAAAACAAAATTTCTAATGAAATGGAAATTAAAAAAATCTGCATATCTATTCCACTCTTCATGTGTTTTTCCCTGCTTTTATTGATTACCATGTTATACTGCATTTTTAGAACAAATGGTACTTATGGTGTTAGTAAATATGAAGTAATATTTTTTATATTTTCAGCCCTAGGACAGTACTGAAGATATTCATTACATTTTAAGAATATTGGCCAAAAAAATCAGCACAAAGTAATGCTTTAGATCTGTTAGAAAACAATATATATTGACTGGGAATGTGATGAAAAATACACAAGCATTTATGTGTGAGATACTAATCTATACATAAATTTTAAGAGACACCCCTTAGACTCCACGTCTTTTCATTTTTTTCACTTCTGGGTTAAGCTCTATTTTATCCACTCTTTTTCCTCAAGGGCCAAAGATACACTTACAAGTAGTTTTAATTTAAACTCTAGTTGTGATCAGCTCTGAGCTTTCGTACTGGCTGGGGACTGTGGCTTCAAGTTGTCAAATACCTTTGGCGAGCGCATACCGAGTGACACACCATCTGCACTGATTTCCCTGAACGACCACATCACATGAGTGTGCAAAGGTAACCAGACTCGCTAGCAGATACAGATGAGGAAAATTAAGCTAACACCTGTTCTGGGCAGATTGTACTTGCCCAGTGTGTTTATGGAACTCAGTTCTGTTTCATGCAGTAGCTATATTATTAAAATCTTTCACTTCATCTGGTAATTGCTAAAAGGTGAGTTGCCCACAGCAAACATTCACATTGGCTGAAATAGATATGATAGTTTGATTGCTGACACCGTTCCTGCTGAGTGAATCCAGCACTGAAAATGTATGCATGTCGAGACTGACCTACTTAAAGGCATCGCACTAGAGGTTAATATTCTAAGAACATAAAGGCCTGAAGAAAACATGTGTTCTTACTTTACCACCATTAGAGTGAACATCTGTAAGCTTCTTGGTGTGCAGCTGGTCCAGTATTTAAAGAGTGGAAGTTTGCTAAATTGCAATATTATATTTACATGATTTCTTATTCTTTATCTCCCTCTTCATTTTCATAATGGCTATATGGCCTTTATTCTTTCCTATATTCATATAAAAATGTGGTTCTTTATTTTTTAGAAATTTCTCATACAGTCTTGAATGCATATTAAAATATTACTTATTTTCTTGTTTATTATTAAATATTTCTTACTTAGTGTAAGTAGTTGTAACTGTCAGCACAATCAGTAAAACCTGAACATTCTACTGCTGGAAATCAAATAAATTAACAGACACTTACAAGTCAAAACATATTATTCCTGCCTTCCCTTCCATAAATTTTGATTGTGTAAGGTAGAGCAGATAAAGACAAATTCTTGACTTTGTTGTAGGTAAAAACGTGGAAACATTGGCTGAGAGAAGGGAGGGGGACTTTCCTATACCAAGCTTGATGATATCAGAAAGTATTTTTTTCCTGTTAACGGTAAATATACTCTGGAAAGTCCCTGTCTTCAAAAATACTCTTTGTCCCTTCACCGGTGCTGCATGCTGAAGCAGCTGTACGTGTGGCTGTCCAGTGAAAGGGATGAAAATAAACACTGGAGGAAGCAGCAAGGAGAAATATTTCTAAACTACAGAAAAAGCAGATTATTATGCTTTGGGGAAAACAATACCGAGTCAACAACTTTGAAAAGTTCTTATCTGTTAAATTCTCTAAAAAGTTGAATAACAATAATAATAATGCACGTCTGTGTGCATCACAGGAGCATTCTGAAAAAAAAGAAGGATGCCCATGCACTTAGGTGGATGATAACACACTTCCTATATGTGTGATATGGTGCCCAGCGACAGGATGAGGGGCAATGGGCACAAACTGAAGCAGAGTAAGTTCTGTCTGAACATGAGGAGGAACTTCTTCACTCTGAGGTGACGGAGCACTGGAACAGGTTGCCCAGAGGGGCTGTGGATTCTCTTGCTCTGGAGATATTCAAGATCCGCCTGGACAAGGTCCTGTGCAGCCTGCTCTAGGGGGGGTTGGACTAGACCCACAGAGGTCCCTTCCAACCCCTAACACTCTGTGATTCTGTGATATCATTGGCATTTTATCTGTATTTCACAGGAAGTAAGTGATGTTACAAGGCAGTGAATAGGCTGGTCTCTTGTCTTCGAGCTGCAAATTGCTGTCAGTGGTCATGTCAAATTTTAGGACATCAAAAAATATTTTCTGTGGTATGTGGAATTTTGCCGTGCGAGACTAAGACAGTCTTAAGAACATCGAATTAAAACTGTTAATGGGGGGTAGATTAATGTAAAGAAGTGGGGTGGGGCTGGGAGGAAGAAAACTTTGTGGTTACCCAGGGAGAGAGAAGAACAGTGAAACTCTTGATAACAGGCACTCCGTTCTGTGAGTGACTGTGGAAGGCAAAACATTTCTCTAAAGTGCATCGTTAAGACATCTTGGAGCGCATCCTGATTAAGAAGGAGTGATGGAAAAGTATATAAATATATATATATATATATCTAAGAATACTGGGTGATTCAGTGGTTATACGTTTCAAAAGTGTAAAGCCAAGTTGTGGCTCCAGGTCTTACCATACCCAGGGTGCATCCATCGTTAGAGTACAATGAATTTATGCTGTCACTGAAAACTGGAAGGAGAGAGAGTCACAGGTGTAGCAATGCTTTCTGTTGGGATCTATACCAACTGAGCTGGAAATGTTTCGGGCTTCGGTCTGTTTGTGACATGTGGTCAGGAAACTACAAGGTTTGTATCTGGCTCTCTAAAAGGACTCCACAGCCTTCAGTTTTCAGAAATGCTACCTGAGACCAACAGAGCAGATGTAGCACAGACATAAAGGAAATCTACAGAATGAAGATGTAAACATGATCATTCATTGATTTTTTTTCTTGCATCTGAGCTAGATAAGGGAAAGTAACCACATCCCTCCGTTTCCAACCCTTCCTTAGCGATATGCTTGGCATTGTGCATTCTACTGAATTACCTTGACCCAACCTTTTCTCTCCCTTTAGTCAATGACTGCATAGTTTTAAGCTGTATGTAAAAAGATGGACTAATTTTCTACCACTCTTAGAATTGCACAACAGTTGCTCACTTCAAGCCAGAAGTCTGTCATCTCCATGCTGTCTGCACAGATTGTGCATACCTCTGCCTGGTTTTGTGGAGGACATTAGGTTGAGAAGTGCTAAAAGGATCAAAATTAAATAAGGCTGAAAGGAGACCTTTGAAGCCCACTTATGTATTTACTATAACATCAACTACAGATACAATTACTACTTTGCCAACTTTCTCATTTTTTCATGAGGTGTGTTTTGGTTTGTTTTTTCGCTTGCTGCAAGAATTGCTTCTGACAGGGATTTCTGCTGTTGCTTGACCCTTTCACGTTCATAAAGATCCCTGGGGATATCTGAAATCTTTTTAGAATATGACATAAAGATAAACGTGCACTTCATTTTTGCTCAGCTTTGGGCTCTTTAAGGCAGAATCGTAACTCTCATAGAGGTCCAGAGCTGTACAAGTCACAGCTTTAGCAAGCGCCTGAACCTATAGCTCTACTCATTGAGATCTCTACAGCCAGGCGAATTGAGAAAACTGATTTGAATGCTAATTAAAGTTATATCACACTTTTGCAATTATTTTTTGAAAATAGCAGATGAATGTATAATTTTTAATTACTGCACTGGTAAAGGCTGATAACAGTACTAACAGTTATAGCTTTTCAGATAACTTGTCAAATCTGATGAGACTTTCCGTCCATTTACCACAAAATTTTGTTGTGTATTCAGGACTATTTTTTTTCTTTAAAAATGGGCTTGCTCACTTCTTGTGTTCCACCAAGAGCACATGGAGTAGTGCGCGGAAAATGCTGGACATTAGAAACTAAAGGTATATAACCTAGTGGGAGTGGAAATAGTCCCCTTCGTCATTCTTAACTATATCACATATGCCAGTCGTCTGTGCCTATGTCTACTGATGCTTTTCCAGCTAACACAACCTGCTGCCACTTCACTTTCGAGGTGATCAAGGTAGCTCATTACCTAAATGTCGCTTCTTCTGTGAATACCTCAGTCCATTTCAATGTAGTATTGTTGAGAAATGAAAGAAAATCTGAAGCAAGAAACAGCATTCAAGTATTCTTTCTTTTAAGATTACTTGTGTAGAACTTCTGATAATATGCGTGCACATGGGCCTCTAAATCTTTGATATTTATTGCCAGACATCTACATATTTAAGACTATTATGAACTTGAACTAAGTGTCTCTTAAGGCAATGGAAGTAAAATCATGCTTAAGTAACAATGGACGAGAAATACTTCTATATTTTTTAATCCTGTTTGCATACAAGTGAGGTCATTTCTCCTAAGTGTTGCAGGAAGAGGGTAGGTTCTGAGTGGCCGTACACATGTACCCTTTCCTCACAGTAGGAAAACGGAACAAAAAGTTTCAGCTCTGCTTTCTCTGATCTGTGTGATTGTTCTCGTATTGTCAATGGAAGGTTGCTGGGGAGAGAAAGAATGATGTTTTACAGTCCTTTGTTAGCTGCTTCTAACCTTCAGCTGGGCTTCAATAACTTCAACTTCAATACAGATCAGAATTTAATTGTCAGGAATATGTGAAATAAAGCTTTCCTCCTTTCCCTTACAGTGATGTTTGCCTACCATTACTCCCAAACTGCTGTAAAATTTCAAAAATCAAAAATATATTAAACATTCTGCTAGTTTAATTTTCGCATTAAAGCAATTGTTCTTGTAACCACTGTGGTGTAGTAGGATTACGAACATTGTTAATACAATGTGTTGCAAAACCAAAGTTAGATGAGTGAGTTATCCATTTCTCAGCATAGTATGAATTTGTGTTGCTTAACTAAAATACAGACTGAAAATCCTCCAGTTTTGGTCCTTAAAACCTCTTTAATGTGTGGAAATCAGAAATGCAGACCCTTCACTTCTACGATACATAGGTGAATTAGTAGTCCAGTTTTTGTAGCAGTGTACAAACAGGAGTACTTTATATTGACCTGCAGACTGAATATGTAGTAGCTTAAAATCTTCTTTTGGGGGATTTAATCAGACTCTTCTCATAGTAGCCAAGGTTTTTAACTTCTAGTTAATTCACTCCCCCTTCCTTTCTAAGCCAAGAAAATGAACACATAATCTGTAATTTCTGTACTAAATTACTTGCTTTGCTTACATTTTTTCAGAAGTGTTTGCACCTTATATGAAGTTTTCTGTTGAAAATTACTCTGTTGTCTAATATTTTCCCTTGTTTTAATCAGTTCCATGTCATTTCAGAGAATATTTAAATAACTTACACAGCAAAATATTATACATTCTGAGTATACAAATTTTACAGTATAGTGTTTCTTACCAAAGTTTTATAGCCAGCTAAAGACTTTCTCCAAGTATAGGAATATAAACAATTTATCAGGAGGTGAAAATACGGCTCATCTGCTAGTCTGTGGTACAAACCCATTGTCAGATCTTTCAAATGGAGATAGCTTACCCTTTTTTAGTACAGGTTATCTGCCTTTTACTTAACTGCAGAGTTAAAGGAGCTCTTTCAGCTTCAGGAATCACTGCAAAAGGTATGAAGGAGCGGTGCCTGGGAGGCCATATGGCTTTACATCTCCTCCTGGCAAAGCGTGCGAGATGAGCCAAGAGGCGGTCAGAAAGCGAGCCATGTTGCTCATAACAGTTGAAATGTCCAGCTGGAATCTGAGTCTCATCCCTCCTTGTAATTTACACTGCAGCGTGACACTGTCTCTCTTTCTGTCTGTCTAATCCCTGGAAAAGGCTTTTTACAAACCATCTGGGCTAGAACAGGTTTTGTAATAGTAGCTCGCATAAAATAGATTCAGCTATACTCTTAATGACTTTGGCTAAGCTATCACGAGAACCTACTCCCATTAATTAAATATTTTGAAGAGTGGTATTAGAAAAATATGAAGCTCTGAAAACTGGTCACAACTTCAACCTCTTTGCCAGCACTTTGATGGGTCTGCCAAAGCAGCCTTTTAAAATTTAACATGTTATTTATTTGAAAATGGTCCACATTTCTCCTGCAATTCTCTGTCTAAGTCATCTTCCAATAATATAAAGCCCCTTGACATGTTTGTCTTCATTCAGCGTCAACAGGCAGTAATAGTTAGCGGACTAATAAAAAACAGTAGCAAATAACTGTTTTCTAATTTTTACTTCTATTTCAATTTTAAATTAGTTGCATCATTCTCTGTGTTAATCTGCATATATACATCTGATATTCAGCAGTGGTGAGCTTAAGCTCTTGTGACTAGCCCTTGCAGTAAATGGATTGAAAAACAATATTTTTTATACATCCATTACATAATTAACTTATAAAAGTATTAAATATACTTAGTATCTTCATCCACTTTGTGCCTGGGCAACAAGATCTCTTAGAAAGCGAGAGGTACCTTAGACAGTGCTTCAGATTGCTTTTAATCATTTAGGTACATTTTCAATTTTTAAGCGATAACTTTCATATCTTTATGATATCTTGTTATGTGTTACGTGCAAACATAACACTATGTTGCTGTTTATTATTTGAAATACCCTATGGTGTGAAATGTGCCTTGCATCTCCCCTACGAATTGCCACATGAAAACCATGCTACAAAAACAGAGTAGTAAGTTATTTCCCCATCATTTCTTAGGACCAAGGGGTAATCCTCCGTGGTAGATACAGACATCATCTAACCTGAAACCTCCTTCCTGAAATACAAGAGTATACACCAAGAATTAAAAATTCCCCCATGAATAAACACAAATACTAGCAGCATTAGGACAATAATTAAATTCTGTGCAGTTTCTGTGTGGTTATTTTAGAGCCAAGGGTGCCTGTGCATTGTTGGTTCTGAACCACCGTAGCAAAGAAGGTCTATGCTGTGGATGTAATATCCCTTACTTGAAGTTTTATCATCCTCACTAGCGTGTTCGACACAATCTTCTTTGAATCTTAAAAATCATCGCTTTTTGTTAAATTATTTATGCACTGCATCAGTACTTCCAAAGCTGGTGTCTTGATATCTCTTCCTCTTATTTCTGTGTTCAGTATAATTTTTTCTTCTTTCTGTCTTCTTCAAACTAAAAGTTATTGACGTTTGAGTTTTGATCCAACTTTTCTTCTTTTCTTTTTCTTTCCCTCAGTCTGAGCTCAGGAAGAGTATTTCTACCTAGGATACAAGGTGGAGCTTGTGTTAGTCCTTATCTGAAGTTGTATTGATCTAATGTGGAGAGGACCTTTTTCTCTCTGTAACTGACAGACAAAGAGAAAAACATACTTTGTACTTTTATAACTAGCCTGATGCTTCTTGCTATAATATTTGTAGCATAGACAAAACACCTGCAGGTTATTTTCTCTCTCTTTTTCTAAGTTTATTTATCATCTGTGTCTGGAAGGAGTTTTGAGGTCCAGTACCTGTTTTTCTTTCCATGATCTAGAGCTGGTTTGGAAAGGACAATCACATGGAGGAAAAGATGACTTTTCAAATTCACAATATGCATTCCTAAGTTTGGACTTTAGAAATCCTCCAAGGTATATGCATCTACTGGGTAGTGTGCTTTCTTTTTTTCTTCTGCAACTGCTCCAGTTTTCTTGCATATATCCCCTATAAATCTTAATTTTCTTTGAGCTGCTGTTATGAAATTGAACACTTTTTCTTTTACGTGAGGAAAAGGTTTGAAGCTTCATCGGGGAAGTTCAGATTAGATATTAGGAAACAGTTCTTCACTGAGAGGGTGGCTGGTCACTGGAACAGGCTTCTCTGGGAAGCAGTCATGGCACCAAGTCTCTCCGAGTTCAAGGAGCACTAGAAGGACGCTCTTCTTCATATGGTTTAGTTTTAGGTAGTCCTGCGAGAAGCAGGGAGTTAGACTCAATGATCCTTATGGGTTCCTTCCAACTCAGGATGTTCTATGATTCCTTCAAAGGGGTGCGGAATAAACCCATGGGGGGGAGGAAGAGGGACAAGCAGGAGGTCTTCCTCGGCCAGCCTGCTGGAAGCCAGGCTTCAAGCAAAGCCTCCTGTCCCTTTCTGTACAGGCTTGGGGTGGACCTGCTGGAGAGCAGCTCTGTGGAGAGGGACCTGGGTGTCCTGGTGGGCGACAGGTTAACCATGAGCCAGCAGTGTGCCCTGGCTGCCAAGAAGGCTAATAGGATCCTGGGGTGCATCAAGAAGAGTGTGGCCAGCAGGTTGAGGGAGGTTCTTCTTCCCCTCTACACTGCCCTGGTGAGGCCTCATCTGGAGTACTGTGTCCAGTTCTGGGCTCCCCAGTTCAAGAAAGATGAAGAGCTACTGGAGAGAGTCCAGCGGAGGGCTACGAGGATGATGAGGGGACTGGAACATCTCCCCTACGAGGAGAGGCTGAGGGAGCTGCGTTTGTTCAGCCCGAAGAAGAGAAGGCTGTGAGGGGACCTAATAAATGCTTATAAATATCTGCAGGGTGGGTGTCAGGAGGATGGGGCCAGGCTCTTTTCAGTGGTGCCCAGTGACAGGACAAGGGGCAATGGACACAAACCGAAGCAGAGGAAGTTCCGTCTGAACATGAGGAAGAACTTCTTCCCTCTGAGGGTGACGGAGCACTGGAACAGGCTGCCCAGGGAGGTTGTGGAGTCTCCTTCTCTGGAGATATTCAAGACCTGCCTGGACAAGGTCCTGTGCAGCCTGCTGTAGGTAGGTGACCCTGCTTTGGCAGGAGGGTTGGACTAGATGAACCACAGAGGTCCCTTCCAACCCCTACTATTCTGTGATTCTGTGGTTCTGTGTCCCAGCTGCTCACTGCTGGTGCTGTCAGGAGTAGCCAGGCACGCAGAAGACAGGCCGCGTACTGGCTTCACACACAATAACCCATGGAAAAGCAGCAGCTTCAGGACTCTTTTGTCGTGAGAGGGCAATAGTTAATGTCTGTACCCGCTGTCACTTCAGAGATGAAGGGAAAAGGATAAAAAGGAACACTAAATCAGTGACTTCCAAGAAGTGATGGTGGACGGGGAGCGAGAGTGCGGTGGTGACCCTGTGCAGAGCGAAGTCTCGTACACTAGGTATGAGCCTCAGCTCAGTGCCTTCGTGTTTCATCTCAATGCTAACTTTGACTCCAGAGCATCTCCAGTGAGACTAGATATGTGCTGAAGTAGATTTCAGTCATCAGCGGCTGTTTTGTGCGTGGTACAGCAGTCCTCTTCTTACCTTTCTGCTTTATAGGCTTTTCATTTTAACTTGTATTTTAAACACAAGTCTGGATGTTTCCATTGTTTCTGGAAAATTGGCACTGAAAGCCAGCAAAAAAGATATACTGTTTCAATTCTCAAATATTTAGTCCTCGTTATTAATTTTTTTTTTCCTGTACAATACCAGAGGACATGGAACTCTAAGCAGTGGTTGGATTTAATTGTAGAAACAGAGTCTGAGCGGGAAGAGGTCATTAGTGGTTACTAATGCATGGTGATACAGAAGTGCTAGTGTTTAAACATTAATCCATTGCCATCTGTCCTGCTGTTGTTACCCAGATGCTGTTGGCCAATACAGGCAGTGTAACTACAACCCAAATGTTCAGAGCAGGGAAGAAGTGATTTCCTTTTGTAGGAGAGACATCCCCAAAGAAACAGATGTTATTCAGAGGTATTTGAGCAGGTTTAGAGGGATACAGCATACATCTTCAAAAGATGGTTCTTAGTCTTTAGCTTTGTCGTCTGCTATAATACTTCGTTTAACTGCAAAAACAGTTGCTGTGCATGCATTGTGATGTTCACAAGGCTGCTGCTGGGTGCTAAGCATTATTAAATTACCTGCAGCATCTGGACCTTTAGCAAGTCCCTGACAAGACATTAAGATTTTATTTTTACCCTTTTTTTTCCTGATGTTCATACAGTTCATTAATATTGGTAAGAATATAGGAGTGGCTTAGGTAGGACAAAATAAGGGCAAATGGAAGCCAGTTTTTAGCTTAATTAAATAAAAAAAAACCAAAAAAAAACAAAAAAAAAGAGAAATAGAAGAGCAGTGAGCTCTTTCTAATGTTCTCCTTTACTTCAGAGCCACAGAGAACATTTGGAAGAGGAATCTCAATAGCATGCTGCTGCTGTTAAAGATGTTGAAGCGACAGCAAAGAGATTTATCAAAAATATGGCTAAGTAATTTGATTGTAGACTTGGAGTCTTTATTCAGCTAAGTTATCTTTTAAAAGTCTGAGTTCTATCAGTTATCTTACTGAGCCAGCTGTGGGAAATTAACCTGTTTCTCCAAGTGAAAGAGATTTTTGCAAGTGGATAGTCAGGCTTGGAAACATTTGTCTATTTGTCCACGTAAATTATTTATCAATGCAAGATCACGAACCTCATAAATCACAAACTCTATTTCATATCTATTACGTGACTCCTATTAAAAAATGTAAAACCTTCTGTTTTCTGGAATTTTTCCCTCACGTGTCTTTGGACTATCAGAAATTACAGCTCACTGTTATATTGCAATTATTGTGTGTTTTTAAAAGCACTGTTGACCTTTGCTTTCTATTTATTGTACTGCTTTGTCCGAGTCCTATAAAACTACGCAGTTCCAAAACCAGATTCCATGTATGACACTAAAACTTTAATAACAGATCGGAAAATATCAGTTAATATCCGTAAGTAGAGCATAGCTGGTTTGCTGTGCTTTTTTGTCAAGCTAATGGTGTTTGTTTACCTTTTAATTATTTTGCCTTCATTCAGACCAGTATGGAGTTTCAAAGTCCGTGTTATGCCAATACTAGAGATGTTCACTTGTGCCATTTGTAGATGGGCAGAGCTGTCTTGGTGTGATTTGTCTCAAGTATGTACAGAACATTTAAAGGTATATTTAATATGGATTTTTGAAATTTCTGTAATACATAAATATATCTCTGAAAATAACTTCTTTTTCCTTAGGTTATTTTTAGGGTGATAAATATTGCATTTGCAGCTGAATTATGAACAGATGGCACTGAATTAATGATTAGCTGAATATTTTAAAATTTCAACAGTATTTCTTTCTGTGAAGAAAAGCATTCCATAAATCTGAAATTAATTAGTCGCTGGGAATAGTTATCACTCACTGAATCACTAACATCATTTATAGATCAAAATAATACAGACTAAACATTTTTCCAAATCAAAATTAAGGGCTACGTTGCCCTTAAAATCAGTTATGCCAATAGTAGAGTCCCAAAAGTTCATGAGTTTCCTTTTGTGATGTTTTGGACAGATGGTTTGATTGGAGAAGCTGTTTTGTTGTTCTTTTCTCACATGTATTAGCAAGGTAACTGGACTCTTTATCATTTTAAATTTCTCAGACATTGAAAGCTTCCTACCCATTTTCCTTCTGGAATGAGGACAGTGGGTTTTTATCAAGGAAGAGATTGACAGGACAGTTCTGACACTGACCCATTTTTAAGAAGGAAGGTGAAATTTGCTCGTCTTCTGTCTCTAGTTTGGTCTTTTCTGGATCTTCATGTGCTTGTTTTGAGTGTTTGGGTTTGGGGTTATTTTTGGTTGGTTGATTTTAACTACTTTTCTCTGTGGAACTTAAGTACAAAGCCAGATGCTACTTTTCCACATCTACTTTCTCTGTGATAGTGATACTAGTTGGCTTGCCATATAGTCAAAGCCAAAGCTTTCAGCAAATGCAGATAAAAATCCCACCTATGCTGCAGGTCTTGCATCTGAATTCATATAGCCATCTGCATCTAGGCTAGATTTCTTTCCAGATACAAATACATGCATTCCTTTGATTACCCTTCAGATTTCCCCATGATACTAAACTTGTTCCATTACTGTAAGATCCTACTTCTGAGGTTATAAGTATAACCTTTTTAAGTGGTATATTTGAAAGGTAGACAATCTGGGAGTGATTCATATCACAGATGAAGACACAATTTAAGTGTCAGCCAGGTAGGAATCTGGAGTAGGTGTCTTCATCTGTGAATTGAACTGTATCTTCTGTGTTACAAATCAACAATGAACTCCATTGGGAACTTTAATCGGAAGAGACGCTTTCAGAAGCTAAGAGCCTAAATCTGCTTTTATCCCACTTCTGCAGCTTTCCTGGCCCTTGTCCCACTGTCAAGGGCAAGGAGACAAGTAATTCCCTAAATGGATAATAGAAAAATCATGAGAGATGGGCTAAGCCATCATCGTCTTGTGCTGTCATCGCAGTGGATGCTAGGTGTTTGGAAATCTGCAGATGAAGTTCACTGATCTACCAAGTAGCAAAAGGGTTTTAAATCATCATTTTCTGGCCATCAGGCTATAAATTTTTACTCTTGTTTTACTACACAGTAGTACCGGGTGGTACCTTTTTGTAGATGACCCCTTTATATCTTTTAATATTTGGTATGTTTTATTTATTAAATCTTTCTCAGAGAAAGCATGATGATATGAAATGCTAACACCTTTTGCATAGATAGCTTCAGTGTATTTGTACTCTCTAGATAAAGCAGATAACGTGAGAAACAGTCACTTCGGAAAAACTGATTTTCTAGTCCTCCTTATGTTATAGCTATCAGTGTTGAATTAATTTTATAAAAAATTTAGGGCTTTTTTTTTAACATTCCTTTTCCAAGAAAGGTTCTAAGTAGTCTGGCAGCTCGTATCCTTTGTTTCAGTCCTCTCCTCTCAAAATGTGAGGAATTCAATTATTTACCTCAAGAAGTTTAAATTGTGTTCAGAATCCTTTTAGCGGTCTAAGTCAGTACATTGTGAACAATATTATATAGTATTTTCTAGTCACAACAGGTTCTGTTTGAAGTCTACGAAAAACTGCCAAAAGCATCTGGAAAAACAACTTGTATCTTTTTAATAACTTCTGGGCAGTGGAGGAAAGGAAGATTGAAAGCTACCCTCTGAATAATAAGCATATATAGAAAAAACAAGTAAAAATATGTGTTAGCTTTTAATTTATGTTTATAAACCACCAAAAAATTTCAAAATATCTGCAGAGTAGACTCAAATTTTTGAACGACTGTGACTAATGCTTAAAGAGAATATTCCCAGTAAAAAAGACAAAATGTTTTTCTTTTTAAATCTTCACAAAGCAAGATGCGTAACAGTTAGTAAAAATGGTTGCAGGGTAAACTCAGGAAGAGAAAAGGTAAAGAACCGTTAGGTGACACGAATGTATTTCACTTCTTTCAATCTCTGTTCCAGTCCAGTTCACCTCAGAACAATAAAACAGGCAGCAGAAAGGTGCTTGCAGTATTAGCAATTATTTTAGAGAGTACGCAGAGGAGAGAGAAGGTCTCCAAGGATACAAACAGGTCAAGCAGCAGATCTGTTTTTAAGAAAAGAAAAAAGCAAGGTTGTAGAGATTTATAGATAAGTAATTTTAAATAGAATTTCTGGGAAATTTTTAGAACATTCAATAGGAAATTCAGACTAAAAGTCTGACCTGAAGGAAATACATAATGATAAGTAGAAACAGTTTTAGAGAGGAGTGAATGACCTTATGATCTGCAAGCTGTTATATTTCCCAAGGACAAATGCAACATTCCTGTTTTGTCTTTAAATATCATCTATGTAATGAAGAAATTTCATACTCCCCTCAGTCTTGTGTGTTCTCTTGCTCTTTGATTTGAATGTGCTGTTCATTAAGCACAGCTTGTAGTCAGCTATATCATACTATGATTGTTCTGTCTTTTTTTAACTCTCATTTCTTGTCAGTGGAATAGGTAGTAAATAATGTAATTCGGTTACTTAGTAGGCAACTTTGGATTTTCATAAAGCATGTAGTGGCCAAAGGACGTAACAGTAATCTCATACCCTAATTCAGCTGACAAAGACAATGGAACCTTTCCCACTGATTTTGTATGGAAATGTAATGCACAGACTGCTTCAGTAACCTTCAGCTTCCAAAAGACGTATGACAGCTTTGTAAATGATTTCATTTATAAAAACCAACCACATCACAGGAAGCAAGAACTTCCAAGGTTGAGGATAATGCTGAAAACTTGGAGAATTCTCTTAGGATTTAGTACTATTCAGGTGGCATGCATCAAGAGGAAGAAAATTTTAAAAACTTTCCTTTCTACTCCCGTTCATGCCTTGGAATACTCCAAAAAACAATAGACGTATAATTAATTTGCATTAATCAGCTGGACATTTGAGCTTGTCAGTGAAAGCTAAGTTGGTAACGGCAGCTGAAAGAAGAATTTAACATAGCATGGCTATTTACTGGTGTCACAAAGAAAGATTCCTGGACAACAGAGGAAAACACCCATAGGACAGATAACGCAATAAGGCTGGTAAAAGAAATTTAAAAATTTATGATTTCATATTTTTATTCTTTACATTTCAATATATTTCATTTAATAATTTGATTAAAAATTTAACCATTCTTATGTATTATTACATATTTGAAATATATTTATATTCTATACATTATTTTTGTATCTTTATGACATATTTATAATATATGAGAAGAATCAGTCAGCTAGGAAACTCGTTATATTCGCCACAAGCCTCAACTGTCTAGCTCATGTTTTGAATAAACTAAACCTAATGTGATTATAAATAGCGCGAAAGTCTGAAGTTTAACAAACACAATGGGTGTCTGACATATCATCCTTAGGCTTGCTTGGCTTTCTTATCTAAGGTCCTGTATAAGCAATGAAGATACTAAAGTTACAACCTGTCAACTTAGCCACAGGAGCAGACGATGCATGTGCTCTTTGCCGTTACAGAAGCAAAATAGGTGTGTTAACTTAAAGCTCAAGCAACAGCACATTTTACTGTCATTCATCCACATGTATTGCTCATTGCTGATGAAACCTATGGACAGTTGTATCAGATCAGAACGAGGGTCTGTTTAGTCATGTAATTTCTGAAAGTCTCCAAAAGAAAATACCCTGTGATGGGGATAGCAGGAGGGAAAGCACAGGTTTGCACTTGTGCAGGTGTGGCCTCGGAGAGAAGTAGCATGGAGAGTGCTGTCTGCTGCAGCTTCTGTACAACTTTCATACATATTTTCATACCAGAGTTTATACCATCAGGATGCACCAGGAATGCAGACTGAGCGAAGGATGCATTCTGTCCTTTGCAAAGGTGACGGGCAATGTTTTATGTGTGTCTTTTCATGAAGTTCCTAGAAGTAAAATATGCCTGGTAGGGCAGAACTTTCCTGTGAGCTTCCATTTGACCAAGTACTAAGCCTGTCATCTTACCAGTCTTTTATGGATGCCAGTGAGTCTGTAGATCATGACGAAGGAAGAATCATACTACTGCCATACTTGTTGTCTGATTCAGATGATTCTCATTCATTTCCTTTGTTCATATATTTATTTCTCTATACAAATGTGTGACTTATTCCTATATTGATAAACTGTGTTGACAGCTGGTATTATCCACTGCACTCTGATGCTAAAAAAGGTAACAAACACTTGCATCTCTTCTTCTGGCCTAGCACTTGCTCCAGTTTCCCTTGCTGATTAGGTAATCGTTCAGACCAGGAAACCTCAAAGGTCAACCTCTCCTAAAAGTAGTAGCCTTCTGGATACCTCCATAGCGTGGCCATCAATTATCAACAAGGCTCATCTGGGGAGGGGTTAGATGCCACTTTCACCCTTTTCTGATATAAAAAAAATGGTCCCTTCCCTTTCTCTGGAAACAGAACACAGAATATGTTTCGATTGCCATGAATGTTTGCTTGTGTAGATGTCTTACTCTCAGCTGAAAGCTCTCTTTATACAGATTCCACAATGCTTCTGTTCAGCTTGTATGAGTCTTTTATTTGCATTATTGCATTTGCATTCACTGAAAAATTTCTGAGACCTCTGGTGACCAAAATAATATAATATCTAACATGGCTATGAATATTAACAAAATCCTATCTAGGTGTGTATTTCAAAAATATTGAATTTAGACATGGCTGTGTGTCGAATCTTTATTGAAAATGGTTATCTCTTTTATCTCCAATCTCAGAAGCATCAACACAGTCTCATAAAGGTAACACTTTTTGTCACACAAAAGTATTCTGCACTTAATAAATGTTTAAATAACTCATTTTTCTTTGAAGAATCAGAAGACAGTACATTTAATTTCATTATGCTTTATATTTACAAAGATCATAAATTTGCGGTAATTCCGTCTGAATTCCAAGCCCTACATTTAATTTGAAGTGGTTGATTTCGTATCTATTTCTATATCTGAATTTGTTGTCTGCCAGGTGGACAAAGAAGGTGATTTAGAAACAAGAGACAACTGCTAGTGTTCTTCTATATCTGATATAAGCACACAAAATGTCTTTATAAACAGAAGAGAAAAAATGCAACTTCTCATGTCTTTAGTATTGTTGATAGTTACTGTTCCTCATGCATCTCAGTTTCATCTTACGTTTCAGTAAGTTGAGAATGAATGGAAATGGATAGTAGATGGCTGGAAACAGGCCAGAAGACAAAGCAAAGAAAATGTTAGCTTCACCTTATTTTTAAGGTTTGTGTCACCTTCATTATTGTTAATTTGAGTGGGAGTGGAGCGCTTTAGTGCTGAGAAAGAAAGAACATATGATCTTAATATTTAGGGTTAAAGTTTTAAATGTATTTTGTGTACTAAATGAGTAATGGGCAGTATTCGATATACTCCAAAATCTAATCACTAAGTCTGTTTGGGTAAGTCTGGGTAAATCTAAAAACTAAATAATATTTGGGTGCAAACTATTGCAATTAGAGAAGTTAAGAATTTTAGTTCATCTGTCTTGTCTCCATAGTAAGGACTTCTACATCACTTATGTTCACAAGTATCATAGAAGCACTGTTAACTCTATTCTGTCGTTTCATGGAAGATTGGAAGGGAGAGGAACTTTGTGGAAAATAGGAAAAAAAAGAACCTCAAACCTGAGTGTCTTTTCCCACAGCAAAATCATGGTACAGTGCAGTATAAAGCAAAATGTGCATAACCACCGAATCAGTTCAGAAGAGGTTCAGCCTGCTGGGAAGGGAAATCTGAACTGGCCAGCAAGCTGTAAGGACTGTACACGCTCTACAAGCAGTGACGAAACCTACTGTATGCTACCCAGGATGAGCAGCAGTTTCCACAGCAATAAGCTTTGTGGTAATGCCAAAAAAAACCCCACCCAAAACTACCCATGAACACTTATCACATATGGAAAATTTGATCTCATATCTTAATAAAACCACCAACAGTTTACACATCTGTCGTGTGATTATGGTATTATACAAATCAATATTTTTACCCGATTAGCATTAAATTGCGTTTTGCAGATGGAGTGTTTAGCCTTTCATCTTAAAAATCATATTTTTAGAACCATATCTAAACCTTGGAAGACTGATGAGTTCTTGGTAGTACTTATTATAATTCCATGTAGATTTTATAGTTTATTTTCCTGAATAATATAGTAGTAGAAGGCTTCATTGACTTTAAAAAGCAACACATCACAAGCATGCATTCTTCATGGTTCTTATTATGGTATTACTTAATAAATAAGTCAAGCAAGACACTGTACAAATTCAAAACAGACACAATTCTTCTCCTGAAATTCTATTTCTAAAGAGTGCTGATATGGGTTACAGTACTAGAATTCTGTGGGTCTATGTTGTATGTACTGCCCAACATTTTCATTTAACACATCTTCACAGTAGCTAAAATGAATAATTTTATGCTTAGTACTATTTTTAATGCAGCTGGTTTAACGATAGTTTTGATTATGGAACTGCTGTGCAACAAGCATGCGTTATAAACCATCATTACATACAATGCATGGATGAATACGATGAATACTTGTTTCATCTATATATTTTAAATGAACGGAATTTCATAGAAACTTAATAATTTAATTCATTATTATACAGTGGAAATTACAAGTAAATAATTTTCCTGGACACACGGTGACGAGACAGTTTGTCTTGGACTTCCCTTGATCCTGAGCAAAGCTATTGAGCAGCTGACTGCATCTCCAGTATGGAGTAGGTCAGTAGTACAGTATAAAGTAGCACAGCTACAAAACTTTCCAAACAGTCGTATGTTTGGTAGAAATTACCTTTACAAACAGAGTTTAGAAGGTACATTTTCTTGTGTGTTTCTCTGGACTGAGGCATACGTGATTTGTTGAAAATAAGCATAGTGGATCATATGATTGCTCTACGAGTTCGAGCTAAATATTTCCAAAGGTTTGCTTTGTTCGTGTGTGATATTCTGAGAGGTGATTCTCTCATTATTTTCATTAGCAGTACTGTTAAAGATTCAGGCATTTTAGGAGACATATATGTTTGTAGAATGTTTTTGGAAGACAGCAATTTGCATTACAGCTACGAAGATAATATACTAATACATTGCACTTGCAACTGCTTACTCTTATTTCAATTGGGAAATAAAGATGTAATGAAGCAGGATTCCATTTTGATAGCATTGATTACTCAGTAGGCAGTTTAACTTTTTAAAAAGATTTTCATAACATTCACATCTGATTCTACGTCAAGGAGACAAACTTAACACATACTATGTTTTGTTAGTGGCTTGAATCCACCAACCACTGTTTCAGCAATAGGTGAGTAATGCTAACTGACGCACTGTTAAGTCTCATTTCTTTTAGCATAAAAAAAATAGAGTTGTATCCGGTAATGATATTTTGGACTAGCTGTATTTTAAGTGTACTTTTACAGAATGTGATGCTGAGGAAGCACAAACGCTGACCATCTAAAATATAAGCAGGTCTTTGTTCTGTAAGTCGTTCTTCACAAAAAACTATGTTATCCTAAATATATCACAAGTTTTAAAAGGCATTTATTGAAACCTGTGCTGTCATTTGCAGTGATATAGAAGCAGTAAGAATTTGGCAGGTCTTTTTTCTCTTTGATTTCTCTCACATTTTCTGTTAATCCCTTTGCTTTACAGAGCTAACAATTTTCACATGTGTAAATTAACAGCATCACAGTCCTTATCATGCCACTTACTTTTAGGTAGCAAAGCTATCATCAGCTCTTAAATAATGATGAAACAAATTAGTATTCAGTAATTTGTGATTATCCTTTTGTTTCTTGATCCGTAACTATGGTTGCAGGACAGTGACAGGTCCAACCTTCCATCCTTTCTCAGCTTTGCTTTCCTGTCCCTGCAGGATGCTGCTGCTGTTGGCAGGCAGGCAGCACAGTGGGGTCGACTCTTGCTTTGCAACCGATCAGTACTAAAAAACAAGTCTCCGGGGCCATGACAATAAACACGGATTGCATTGTATTAACTTTTTTCTGATCAGCTGGGTGTTTTGTTTTTCTTTGTTCTGTTCTCATTACCTGTCTCCATTAAATGAACATGGTGTTTTTACAAACAGCTCTCCATACCATGCTTCACATAAAACAGAATGTCCTCAGTCTACCGGGGTTTATTACCTGCTAGAGCACAAACATCCTGACTGACCTTTAGCTAGATGCCGTAGAAGGGATTTTCAGCCGTTTGTCCTCAGACTCTTTCCCCAAAACTCGACCGCAGTATGCTCTCCGACTCTTGAAGTGAGACACAAGGGCTCTCCCTCCTCCTCCTTGATGCAGTTTCCCTCCAAAAGAAACGTGAGCGCTCGGACAGGCTGCCCAGCAGGCACGCACACCAGTACAGGGCATGCCACACCAGTA
The DNA here is from genome assembly GCF_030867145.1 of Opisthocomus hoazin. Taxonomy (NCBI): domain Eukaryota; kingdom Metazoa; phylum Chordata; class Aves; order Opisthocomiformes; family Opisthocomidae; genus Opisthocomus; species Opisthocomus hoazin. The sequence goes on from NC_134418.1 coordinate 82,895,006, forward strand.
CAGGGCATGCCACACCAGTACAGGGCATGACACGCCAGCCTGGGGACACCTGCAGGGGGACCAGATAGCTCCACAAACGCACTGACTGGCAGGAACTGGCTGCATTTTAGAGACTCGTGGTACCCTCGTGTCTAGCCCAACATGTTTTCCTCCTGCAAAATGGGAGGAAGAAGACTACCGCGCTTCGTATATAGTGTTGTTTAAAGCCTTTAATGCGTGTGATCTTCTGGATTGTTGTGATAGCCTACCAACTTCCACGTCTGTTAATATGTTCTGGTAGGCAAGAGGTTAGCACAGAACATTCTGGTAGTTTTTAAGCAACCTGAAACTATGAGCTTGTTGCTTTAAAACACAATTCATATTTCTTGTTAACTGAAATTTTCTTCTGCGACAGAACTCTTATTTACACTTTCTAATACTGATCCAAAATGCAGCCCTCATGAAGTGGCTGTTTTAAGACAGGTCTTTGAAGGAAAGTCACAAATTAATTGAATACTAGGCTTGTGCAGAAAAATAAATACACAATTCCAGAAGGGCTTTGAGATTTTAAAATCAAACTTGTGACCAAAACAGGAAAAATTATTGCTTCCAGTTTTCCTCAAAGGAATGTATTTTAGGCCCATTTTATTATTGCTTTCACAAATCTTGCATTAAATTAATGCTTTTTAACTGTATGTCCTGTAAATATTTCAAAATAAAGAACACACATTTCCAAACCAAATGTAAACACCATTCCAAAAGTGTATCTAAATGCAATGTTTTGATAACATTGGAATTTTTTGCGATTCTGAGAAAAATTTCAACAGAAGCAGTAAGAAAATATATACCCATGGATAAAAGCTAGACATTGTAAAAGGCTTGTGTGAAATGTAAATGGTATCTGTGTTTACCATTGTAAGGCTATTTGATTTTGAACTTTTCAATGTAAGATTTAATGACAGCAACCAAAACAACTTAGTAACACGCCTGATTTTTTCCCCTCCAGAGAACACAGTGGCAAAATATCTATGGTACACACAGAGGGTACAATTGTTCTTCCAACTATAGCACAATGGTTAAATAGTAGCATGCATTCTTATTTCATATAAGAAGCTACCACTTATTTTGTCACCGTGACTATTGTGTATCGTTCTGAGCACTGAGTCACGGTTGTGTGTAAATTACCAGTGCATTGCATAATCTTCAAAAGTCGTCTATGAAAGGTCATCTGTAATCTCTGCAAGTGTTTTAAACCAGTCTATAATTTATTATATTTTCTCCCTCTTTCAAATGAATGAAATAGTAATGTCATCTGTTTTATTATAGTTCTTACAGTAATCTGAGTTACATGGTCATTCCAATTGCAGAGAGTAACTGCATATAGTCAACAACAGTATGATTTATTTTCTAATGGAAGTGTTTTGCAAAACAACATACAAGCTTAACATTTGCAAACTAAGAAGTAAAACTGAAAAAAATTGATACATTTACCTTCTAATTTCCTCCTGTGTTCATGCCACTGGACAGATGCACAAGAGTCTGTTCAACTCACCAGAGGCCTGATAATGCCTAGATCTCACTGGGTTTCATAAAATATGCATTCATATAACATATAAATATAAATAAAAATTTAACAGTTTATTAGAAGTAATCTTTACCTGTGATGGTGCAAAAGAACAGAGTATGATTCCCATCTGTATTGCTAGCACATATCCCTAGCTAATGCTAGCACTTTGAACAACTAATTTGGATGTGGATGGGGGCAACGCTATCAGGAACATCACCGTTGACTTTTGGAAAGTATTTAAGAATAATGGATGAATTCAGTAAGACAGCTATGTGTGAATATATACTGTGATGACATTTATCCTGAAGGACAATTAGACTTTGTTATACCTTTTATCAGTGAGCATCCTGGAATGTTTGCAAGATGTAGCATTTACCCCATAGTTAACACTAGGTTATCTGAAATGCGTCCCTGTCTGTCTTCACAAATATCTAGTATTTTTTCAAAATGAAGTCAAATACCTGATTATCACATTTAAAATAAAGTTCAATTGTACAGAGAGAGAGAGAGGAGAGAGAAAAGATCACTTTACACTTTTAAAGCAGAAAAAACCAAGTCGAACTTCAAGAAAATGGGGCATCACAAGTGTTTTTATAATTCCTTTTCATTTTCTTTTTACAATCATGAATTAAAAATTACCAGAAATTTTTCACAGTATGAATGTAAATTTTTCCATAAGTAAGAGAAATTGTTGTTTTGATTTTAGAGCTGCTTCTGCAAATTAAGATCTGCTTTTCCACAATTAGTTGTCACAGCTTTTATATTTCTTGTTACATAATCTGATTCATTTACACGTCATACTGAAAACTTCCACATTATGGAACAGGTTTTTTTTACAAGCCTATAAGCCAGATTGATAAAAACTGAAATGATATACATGGATTTCTTTGTCCATAAAGCCTTCTGCGTAATTTTACCCAGATAGATTGATGGGTCATTCCAGATGTACTTTAGAAATCTAATTAGGGACCAATGAGAAAATTGTCAGATGATTATCCCCTGAAATCTTCTAATTTGCCTTACAGTTGGTTGTGCTATATGTAGTTCATTGATTTTTGACAACAATTTCAGAACTAAAATTTTACTTTCACTTATTAATAAAATAAAATAAAATAAAATATTTTTTTCAGAAATAATTTAGCACACGAAACACTGAAGAACAAGGAGAAGACCTCTAAATTGAAAAGCATAGTAATTTAACAGAGTTTTGGTATCTGCAAACTTTTTTATTGCATTGTTTGATGCAATTCCGTACGTCTGATTTCAAAATTATTTTAGGGTTCTGCAGCTTTGAGACATTAGGGAATTTTGTTTCATAGAATATGAGATAAATTGTGATATCTAAGTTCATCTTTTTAATTTTTTTTTAATGTTTTTCATTTTGTTATTCTGCTTTTCAATTTCACAGTAGAACTGAATGAAAAATGCCCTTTTCTGCTGTGTTGATTTCGTGGCCTTTGTGGAATAGGCTCATATGTTATCCTTTTATCCATCGGCAAGAAACTGCAATTTAAGCTGAGCAAACTCCAGAAAGCGCTGCCTGAATTGGCATTTCAAGATCTCGGGGTTTAAGTGCATTCCAAATTCTTGTGTTGGCTTCCACACATGACACTGAAATAGAAGTAATTCATAAATATTTTAAATTCTGTCCTTCTATGCAATAGTGAAATAGTTACTCTGTAAATTAATTTAACAATATTTTGTTTCCAGAAAGAGAACTATTTTATAAAAGCCTTTTGTATTCTACGCGTTCTGGGTTTTCCATGTCTGCTGATGATTACTTTTGATCTTACAAAATATCTTAGACGAAACATTCACTTCCTTAATTTCAGGAGCTGATGCTGTGGAAGCCCAGTGTAAGAGATTTGAAGTAAGGGCAAGTGAAGGTGGAAAAGTATTGTTTTCTGCAGATGAAGATGAGATTGTCATTGGAGCTGACAGATTGAAAGTAACAGGTACAGTAATAATAAGGTTTCTAAATGGATGTAAACTTATTTTTTTTAATAACCTTAGTAATAAGCAATCTATCAGTATTCTACAAAATATTCATCTGCTGGAGGGGAAGAAGTCTTGTCATCATTGGTGATTGCTTGATCAACAAAAAGATATTGCATAATCTGAAAATTAATTCCTTTAAAGGTAGATTTGCATTTAAACTCCGCAGGACCAGCTATGGTACAAATCACCCTTACCACATTGATTTGGTTTTTATATGTTAACATTAATAAAGCATTTTTTTTTGGTACCTATGCCTCTTGTTTAGGTAATGTCCCTTCACAGTGATAAAAATTATTGTTATATACTATGACCTTTGTTTTTTCTGTATACAAAGTATCAAGTCTAACTTCTTATGAATTAAGGGTTCATACTTTGCTTCACTTTAGGAGGCTCAGCTGAAGTGCAATAAGTAGAAACCTTGTCTGGCCTTGAGCATTTGTTCTATAGAATAAGATAAATAATTCTTATTGGTATTTCACTATCATTGTTACATGCATATATATATCAGTAACTCACTTCATGTTAAAAATGTTTTAGCTTATGAAAAAAAACAGTTACCTAAGTTTGGTTTACACAAATGCTTTAACTTTGCTTAATAGACTCTTATATGAACTTGGACTAGACTTGAGTTATCTAGAATAAGATACAAAAGATACATAATCTAGTATAAGATAAAAAACTCTGATGGCTTCACCAGTCAGGGATGTTTAGCTTTAGGTCAGTCTATATCTGGGGATGCGGCGATGCCTGAGTTACAGAATTTGAAATCAACCAACTAGTTTTGAAATTCAGAACATATAAGATGGTTCTGGTGTACGATGGTTATGATAAAATATCCCTTCCTGGTCTGTAAAACTAAGAAATGCGTTACTAGCAACTTTAAGCCTTTTAAAAAAATATATTAGGTAGTACTACTTCTGCGTAATGCCAGATACAGCATTAAAACAGATCCAAGAAGTCCAGGGTCAAGCTCTGACTGAGCTTTCTTCAGAAGCCTCACGATAGTTTCTTGCCAGTATATGTGGGATAACTTTTCATCCCCTTTCATTCCTATCTGACCTCTGTCTATCTTCTCTAGCCAAACAGTCTGTTTTAATACTGCTAAACCACAAGGAAAGGCTTTTAGAAGCAGGCAATCTAGTGATGTTGCAGTATCCAATATAACACACTAAATTTTATCAGTTTATCAAATTTGGAGTTAGGAAAGGGAGACATCAGCGTTTTGTAGAGTCAGCAGCCTTCTTCGTAGATAGTAATTGTACAAGAGTTTTACTGGAGTAAAACCTAAGACAATAACTGGAATAACACAGGAAGAAAAAAGGGAATCATACTGAATCCTGTTAGGGTTCAAACTTGATCAGAATATTTAATACTGAGAAATTTAATCTTAAACATACAGTAGACACAGGAGATTTCAAAGCATCTATCATAAGTTAAAAAATAAAACATCTTACAAGTGGCACTGAGGGTTAGTTTTCTTCCATGAATAAACGTAATCATAAGTTGTAGATGTCATGGTAATCTTTTTTATCGGACTTCAAAAGCAAATCACTGCTCAACATTCTTTAACTTCAAAGTGGCTGGAGTTCCCACAGCACCCGTTGACATCCGTGGTACAGAAAGCGGAACAACTGGTGAAAATTTATTCAGTGATGCTTAGCACGGGATATAAGATTGTTCATTGTGAAAAGAACAAGATTTTCTCCTTAATTCTAGAAATACATCTGACTGTATGTTTGTTTATATTAAGCTCCCCCACCCATTAAAAACAAACCTAAGTAAATGCTGCTTTGATAGATTCATCTGAGCTTCAGGGATTACTGTATACCTGTGGAATCCCACCAGAGAATCTCACTACTAGAGCTGTTTGTACAAGTAATTGATTTTCCTTGTGTGTCCAACATGAAAAATAAACAAGAATCGGAACTGAGTTTTCAAAGAAATAGTTTTATTGAACTGGGAAAATTATATTTGGGTTAAAAAGATAAAAACATTGACTTTAATTACGTGCACGCACATACACACACAAAAGAAAAATTTAGGCAGCATTTAAATATCAAACAAGAAAATATGTGTATTGGAGGATTTATCACGTTCTAAATGTCATTTAGGTCCTGAAGTTAAATAGATTTGTGTTCCACTAAATAGCATAACATCCACCATTTGGGGCAACTTTTTTACAAAAATATGTTCAGGTGTTTTGTAATTGTAATTTGAAAGATTTATTTTTAAAAATTGCTTGAAAATCATTGTCTTATTTTGTTTTTATTCAAAAGTAATTTAGTGAAGTTGAGATCATTCTTTCTAATCTGCATGATCATCTTATCTTGAAATCAGATTTCATTAGTAAACTATCTTATAATGAGGATGTAAAAAGGCTAGTTTCAAAAGTTTAGGTTTTAAATTCCTAGGGCCCGCTTTAGTTTAACCCTTCTGTCATCTTGTTAGAGAAGAAAAGTATTATTCGACGGAGTGAAGGGAAGAGTATTAGATTTCTAAATGAATGAGCATTTCTGAATGGCTTAGACAGAATAACCTCATATCCCAATTTCTGTATCCCTGAAAGGCTTTTTGCTGTGTAAGTACTAATCTGCAGCCAAATAATAAAGCTGTAATGAGATATCTATGCTTTATTGTTGGCTTCTGTCTAAAGATGAAATTATTTAGCATAGATTTCCCAATGAAGACCGGAAGTTGTATGATCCATGAAATTTAAAAAAAAACTATCTAAAAAAAAAATCTCCCAAAGGGTTAAAAAAAAAATCCATCTTTATGGAAAAATAAAATAACAATATCTTTCTTTCATATAGTAGCTCTTTGAATTCTGTCCAGAGATTGCGTGATACCTTTAAATTCTTCAGCAAACACATGAAAGATGAGGAGTCCCTGTCAGTTACATCAATCAGACTGCATTAGTCTACATGGCATGGTGTGACTGATGAAACCTGGCAAGGCATCAGAATGCCAAATATCAGCCAGAATTTTTTTTTTTAGTGTATTTTTCTCAAACCTTTGTTTTGATAATCACGGTGCCTTGGGGTGAGTATAGGAAGAGAGTTATGCAAGAACAGAAAAACACAGAAAATGCATGTCAAAAATAAAAAATAAGCTGTGCTTATTTGGAAAGAAAACTCTTACATGTAGCTGTTTAAATGTGGAACTACAATGAAAACCTGGTTTTATTTTCTTGCTTATCTGTGAATAGTGTCTCTTTGGAAACATTTCACAGTGAATGGGTTCAATAGATGATGCATTTTGGTAATTAATTTTCTAAAGCATCCCCTTTTCACAGGCATTTACAAACCACTAGGGCAATGTGGGATACATTTTATATGGTTTTCTTTCAGTTCAGAATGATGATTTGTAATACCTAGCTTTAAAAATCTATCTATCGTAAGGCAGCATAAGAAATTCTTGATTAATAAAAACCTGAAAGATAAAGGTTACAGCTTCTGGTTGATTATTTTTGTAGCATTTTTATTTGTAAATTTTTATATAGGCAGCCTATTCCAGGGAGAAAGGTATAGTATAAACAAGCTAGTAATCCAGAGATCAATGACTTTCCCAGATAAGAAAAAAAATGGAGTCAGAAGTATTTCTTGATTTAGAGATATTGCAGCTATATCTTTGCCTATTAAGAGTCTCTCACTTTAAAATTAGGCAGTTGGCTGATTTAATTGAGACTTCTTAGTCTTCCTTCCATCGTTACTTTTGCTTTTCCTTTAAACTGTGTCAGCTCTGCTCTGCTTTATCATTTAAGGAAAGAAGCAAAACCGTTCAACCTTTGCTTTGTTAGACAGAGCTGTTAGGATTGCAGCTGGCTATCGCCCCTTTGTGCAGGGATGCCTCCTACCACCGAGTTTAACGTGTATTGTAGAGCTTTGTAGGGAGGAAAGAGAAAAGCAAGATGAAGAAAACACACTGTCAAAGAGCTGTGAAACAAAGAGTAAGGAGCTGGGTTTCTGGTAGGCTCACGGGTTCCTTCTTATGCACGGTGGAACCTTTCTCCATCCTTTCTGTTCACCCTGTCCCAATGAGTGGACTGCATCTATAGCGTCATGGAGTCGTCTTCACCCCCTCTGCAGTCACCGAGCAAGAGTATCCATTTGAATTTTACTTCTGTCCTTTAAATCTTCATACAATGTTTTCTGCCTTGTGCTTGTATTTCGTATTTCTTTTAATTGCAAAGTGATCTCTGTAAGATATTCTTGTAACAGAACTTGAAAACACTCTATTGGTGACACTTGTTGGTGGGAGTTCAAGCATACATGGCAACTCAGCTTTAGGCCTGCCAGAATTAGTGAGAAGACAGATTGGCTCCCCAGTTCAAGAAAGATGAGGAGCTACTGGAGAGAGTCCAGTGGAGGGCTACGAGGATGATCAGGGGACTGAAACATCTGTCCTGTGAGGAAAGGCTGAGGGAGCTGGGCTTGTTCAGCCTGAAGAAGAGAAGGCTGAGAGGGGATCTAATAAATGTTTATAAATATCTGAAGGGTGGGTGTCAGGAGGATGGGGCCAGACTCTTTTCAGTGGTGCCCAGCGACAGAACAAGGGGCAACGGGCACAAACTGAAGCAGAGGAAGCTCCAGCTGAACATGAGGAAGAACTTCTTCCCTCTGAGGGTGACGGAGCACTGGCCCAGGCTGCCCAGGGAGGTTGTGGAGTCTCCTTCTCTGGAGATATTCAAGACCCGCCTGGACAAGGTCCTGTGCAGCCTGCTCTGGGTGACCCTGCTTCAGCAGGGGGGTTGGACTGGATGATCCACAGAGGTCCCTTCCAACCCCTAACATTCTGTGATTCTGTGATTACAAAGGGCTAGCTTAATACACATTTTTATGAGACACTGCTAAGAAAGAAGGTTGTAATACTGTCTTTAAAGACTTGCACCGTATGTCTGCATTAGTACCTTTTGTCTTCCTCTTTTTTCTTAAATCAAACCTGTAGTTAGCAGCTGTATAAGAAGCACTAAGCAAAGTCAAGATCATCTAGTTATGTTCTACAAAAATAAGTTTTAGGGCTCTGTAACAGTATTTTTTTCTCCTTCAACTTTTGAGGTAGTTTGCTTGGATAAAGCTAAAAGCACATTATCAGAACACTTTTTTTCCATTAAACTTACAATGTTTTATACAAATTATACAAACACTTTGCTTTTCTGAAAATAAGGTTTCTCTCTCTGTGATTCTTGAAGGAAAAGTGACTGCAATTCAATAGCGTGTCTCTGACATGTTCTTCTGATCTGTATACGTCATTCAGATTTGGCTCTAGTGTTCTTCATTTAACCTGATTTTTTTTATGTGTCAGATTTTATCTCTGATGCATAAAAACAATAACAAAATTTGGTTTGTTACAATTTAGGTACCTTCTTCTAAATCCGTTGCACTTGCACATGTGGCTTTTTTATTAATCACGTTTAAAGAAAGGCAAGGCAAAAATGGGTTTGCAAAGTAAACCACACAGGTCTTCCATCAGAAGCTATTGCTGTTCTGCAGTCAAATCCAATTATGTTATATTACTATTATTATTATAAATAAAAAATATTTATAGACAATAACTAATAACTAGTAATACAGAAGTATAAATAACAGTATTACACCATAGTAATATACTAATATAGAATAACACTACAATTGTTTTTGTAAATATTACTTATCTTTATGGAGAACTATTTTATTTTATTTTCAGTTACTTTCTGAACTGCTGGCTTGTTTTCTTTCATTCCTTATTGTTGCACATCTGAGCGGTATGATCTGTTTTAGCACAGGACATGAAGTCCTTTCTGGATAAAACTGAATTTTGTTACAAAGATAATTAATATGCTAAGAGTAATATTTTTCCTCTAAAAATAGTTAAGAAACTAATTAAAAACTTGTCAGTTATTGTTTTACCAAGATTTTAGTAGTAGTTCTGTAAAGTTCAACTGCTTCCGTATTTTATTGAAACACATAACTTTTTGGATATATGGAGCTCCATCTCTGTATTGCGTGACCTGATATAATTAGCTGAATACTACTTTGTTTTCAAATTTCAAACACAATAATAGATCTCATTGTAGGAATTGTAAATGTAATAAGGTGCTAGCAGTAGCAGGAGAAACAAAAAGAAGAGGCATAAAAACTTTGCATCCCATTATGTCCTCCTAGGGGCCTTCTTCCTTGTCAAATAGCAAAGTTATGTAGACAGGCAGCAGTCAGAGAAGAACAGGAGATAGGATGCTTTAGTTTTAATGGAAATATTCTCAGATTAATAGCAGGACAGATGTATGTCAAATCTACCTTGACACCAGACTAGTGTCAGGGAGATATCTGTGAAGGACTGAAAGTATCTTTTTCATTACACTCAAGTATATGCTTAAGGTGGGCTCACTACGGCTTTGATCAAAGCCACTTACTTCACTGGATGAAAGATGAGAGCACTGATGTATCAAGGAAACTTCAGAAGATACCTACATACTTACAATCTCATAATATTCTAATAACATGCCAGAATTAACATGTGGAGGAGTGCATAAGTACCTCAGTTTTGATTTCAAGAGTATGCTCTAAGACTGTGAATCTGCAGGTAAATGAGATATAGAAAGGTCTTCCAGAGTAGTTAAAATGAAATGATAAAGTATAAATACGGCTGATGGCTATAAAAAGGAAATATGACTGAAATATGAGGAAATGTATGAGAATTGCAAATAGGTTGGAAGAGTAGATTTAAAATATAACAAGTACTGAAATTTAGAAAAATAAATGATTATTTGATGTATGTTGTCATTATAGGAGGCGTATATCTAGTGACTTCAGAGACTGAATAAGAATTTCAGTATGAATGGGAAAGAAGACTTTTGATTTGCCGTGTTCAGCTGGTGGATTGTTATTCAGGACAGATGGAGTTTGGAGAATGAAGTGGCACAAGATGAAGGGAAGCACTTAATCACTTTAAGGTGGTTTACACAGCCAAATTACGTGACTACAGTAAAGCTGCTGTAGTTGATGTTGGAGTAAAAAGCTAAACTTTTAAGCAGATACACCAGACTCTCAGTACTCTGAACACTGAATGAACCAGGATTCTTTTTTCATTATCTGTCAGTAACAAAAATGCATTACGTATATAGAATTTCTGTGTTTTCTCAGTAATGACTACAGTAATATGTACACCAAAATGTACTGGATAAATAAGGTTTCTGATAAGCATATTTAGATCTCAAGGAATGTCCCGACTTGTCTGTATGAGAGCTCTGATTGAAAGACAATATTATATTGCAGGAGTCAAACCGCTTGGCAACAGATCAACCTGTCAGAGCATTCCTCTGAGGTACAACTGTAGAATAGATTACAAGCATATATATGTGAGCTTCAAGCTGTCTATAAATTGGAAGTTTTATAGGCAGGCTAAAAGTGATGAGACTAAATAAATAAATTTCTTATCCAGGATGTTGCACAAATAGATTTATCTCTTCTAGTCAAGAATGGAATTCATCCAGCCAGCTCAAATTGCAAGCAGTGTGTACTTACATCAGCTGGCAGGTGACTACGCACATTGTTGGAGGATTACATTGACCTAAGGATAATAACAGTTTGTTTGCAAATGAGAGATCTTGATTTTTAGGACCTGAACAAAAACATGCCAAGGAACAGAATGATCAGTCTGAGGAATGTACGCGAAGAGGAAGAAGCCTTGATAAAAGAATTTTTTCTGAAAAGGGAATAGACCCAAAGCAGACAAACGTACAAGCAGTTCTGCCAGCCCAGGAAAATATGTTCAATTTCTTGCAGCCATTCTGCAGAAAAACACTCAACAAGCCTGTTCTATAGACAGAGACATAGAAAGAGCCAGCATTTTGTGAGGCAGGAGAAAGGAAAAGCAAGGAAAAGAACCCAACCAAATGACACTCCTTTGATGTTTAGGCAGAAGAAAGCCATCGTCTACCTAGCGAGTCAACCTTTCTATAATCCGTGCTTTCTCAATGTCTCTCCTTCCATATTCAACAGGGCTTTTTTTTAATTCCTTTTTCCACAAGAACATCAGTTATAAGACAGATTTTAATCCTTTCCTCTCATTCTGGCCTGCAATCTATTTAATTCTGTTAAATAGGGCTGAAGTTTTTGAGCTGATTCTGCACTTGTCTGAACTATTCCTTTGCAGAACACAGCCAGAAGTTTCCCAAAGATAGCGAAGAGATTATTTGCTCTGTTCTGGTATGGGGCAGTATTGACCCAGAGACAGATTCTAACATCCACATTGAATCTGGGTTTCAGGTTGAATGTTTGACAGCGAGATTAACTTATTGGATATTTGTGACCAGTGTAATAATGAATATTTTTAGGAAAAACTGCTAATATCTGTGCCATATTCCCAATCGTGTTCCACATTCCCTGTTGAAGGACTGCGCAGAGTCCAGAGAGGCAATTTAAAGTAGTTCTTAGTTTGAAGGGTCTGAATTGCATGACATCAGGCAAATCCACATGGCCTATGTAAGGGTTAAAGCTCAGTGGAAAGATGCCCCATTATTAGTAAGCTGAGATAACTCTTATGTCTAACCAAACAAGCTCATTTGGAAAATACACACTAAACATTCAGAAAGTTTTCATGCAGGAACTGGATATGAATTGGGTTCAGATTTTGTATTCAAATGCGAACTGTTAAAACCTGAGCTAAGCCTGGCACTCACATGCCCTCAGGCTTTCATAGTTTTGAAAATACACATTTAAATTACAGCAGTCAGACCCATCTCTATTTTTAAGATATAGCTACTCACAGGAGGGAAAGGTGAATCATAAAGGAGCTCCAGCATTCCCATTTTCTTTTTTTGCCTTAAAATACTTGCTTGTAATTTATTTCTGCCTGGAAACAGAATTCTATTGTTGGTGATAAGGGTCATACTGCAAAGCACTATAGGATTTAGGTTCAGTGAAAAGAGTATTTGGCTCCAAATGCTTTCCCTATAATGATGATACTACAGGCCAAAAATATCTTGTCCTGGAGCAGTAACCTCATTAGCTGCTAGAAGATGAGATCATTTGGATTTCAATTTGTAAAGCCTTCAGAATAATGGCATTACATTTTTAGGAACTATTGCAGGCATTTGACTTTTCCCGAACAATATACAGATGTAACTCTTACTGTGAGCCATGTAACACATGTCAGAGCTGCACTTTGTTTCCTCTGAAACCACTAGAATGTGGCTTTTTTATTTTTATCCTATCTTAAGGCAATTTTTTTGCACAAATTTTAGTACCAGCTAATGTATTTAGTAGCCATAAACTGCAAGGTGAGATTATATAAGAATATGTCATGACATATACCATACTTTCAAAACTTACGTGAAAGAACAGGAAGATCTTGATCTAAATTTAGGTAGAAAGTAACAGAAAGAATAAATACAGAAATCTTCACAGGGATGTACCGTCCATGACACTCACAGTTTGAAACAAAGCTTTACTCAGAGGAAGGGTTAGCAGATTTCCACCAGTAGCGTCTTGGACTTCACAGTCATCTGTAGATGAATTTCTAAAGTAGGTACGCAGCCAAAGCTGTGAAAAACACAGATTCAAATAATTTCTGCTCTGCAATACATCTCCAAGCTTATTCATAGCAGACTCCCATAAGCTAGTGATAATTTCACCCCCAGGAAGCAACCTCAGTAAAAAAAATTATGTCGCCCACGAAAATATGTCCTGCAGCCTTCAGCTTACATTATGAAGTTAAATGCCTGTCCTCACTGTGGCTAATGATGAGTTTACATTTCACAGTGTCTGACAGCATTAAATTCAGCACACCAAGACACAAACATAATAAGCCATCATTTTGGCTCTAGAAAAATGTCATTGATGTATGTATCCGAATTAAAAGTGTACAACAATATGGCTTTGCTCAAGGTGTAGAAAATACAGATGTATTTGTGTATGAAGATTAAGTGTTTATAGAAATGTATAAGAATTCAGAATGGGTAATGTAAATTTTGTGAGGAAAAGTGGCAAGAATCAACACGTATTCTATAAAAGAAATTAGATTATATGTGGTAATATCATCCCATAAAAAAGAAAATGAAGTAAAAAATCCTCAATATCCAGGCAGAAATGGATGAATCCGAAGAATGTATAACTGCTCTGAGATTCAAAATGCAAATGGATGTATGCTTCATGGGTACTGACGAAGGGGAAAAGAACCTCTGTGGTGGTGTTGACCACCAAACCAAAAAGATTAGACAGATGAAGCTTTTTATAAACAAAAAGAATCATCTAATGCACAGGGCCTGGTGGCAGCATTTTGGAATGTTTGGGGGCCTCTTGTTGCTTTTAACTACGGATACAGACCTCTGTTAGGAAAAAAGAAAAAAGATCAAGACATAGACTGTACAAAAGATTTATAGATTCTAAGGATGACACAATGTTGAAAAAGTAACGTATGGAGTGTAGCTGATCAGTGGGGAGGAAATGAGAATGTGGAGGTGGAAGGAAATCTGCGAGAGGGCAACCACCATGTAATAAGAACATCCCCTGTTTGAAAGTTACAGGGAAAGACAACAGCAAAACAAAATCAAATTGTTTTCCAGACATCAATCTTAAAACCTCAGCGAATTCATAAGACTCATAGAAGTCCTCAGAAAAAGAGTTAGGAAGGGTTTTTGTATCACGAGCTGAAGAGTATCATGTGATGTAAGAAAGTCAAATATGAAGCTAGAATGTGTAAACAGGAGTAGAGCCTGCAGATCTTCTGCTATATTCGACACTGGCAAGGTCCTTTCCAAAGTGCTTGGTCCAGTTTGGTCTACCATTGTTCAGTAAACAACAGGATAGAATCCAGAGCTTAGAGATTAATTAGTTGTCCAGAAGCATGATCTCTGAGGGAAGAGAGAAAAAAATGATGCTGTTTAGCTTCAGGAAAAAAATATCAAAAGCAATATGATATCAGTCTTGAGGCCTGGAGAAATATCCTGTTGAAAAACAAGGGATGTTCTCTATCAGTTTAAAAAAAAAAAAAAAAAAAGACAAAAAAAAGACTTCTAAATGGAAAGAATGCTGAAATGCTGAAACAATTTGGCTGTAGAGAAGGTAGAATTTCCTTCACTTCGTTCCACAGAACAAATTATACCAGCATCTGTTGAAGATGAGCTGGTTGATCCTGATGTGGTTTTGAACTGAATGATCACAGCAAGGAATGAGCCTTAGAGGAGATTAGATATTTTCTTTTTATCTGTAGTCACAAGCCAACTAATGTAAATTCAATAAAATTTGTTTTTTCTAACCTTAGGAGAAAAGTCTTACTCTTTGCAGCTGTCACTGTTATTGGCAGGCACAATTCTCATAAGTTTCTTCTAGTTTAAAAGAGCCTTCTCTGTATTAATTTTAAAAGTCACAAGTACCTGTATTATTCACAGAGAATTATTTATTATTCTAAATAATTTTTAAAGCTTCATATTATTTATTATTGTGTTTTAATACTTTATGACTAACTAATATTTTGGGCTTTTTTGAGCTTTTCTTTATCAGAACAACCAGTCACTAAAGGAACCCCATCTCACAGCTGAATTTATACCAGAAATTATAAAAAAGTTTATTTTCATAAGAAAACAAAATTTTTGAGGGAGAATCATTTAAATTTGACAAATGTAATGTACAAATTACTTACTAAGACCTTCTAGAAAATGTGAAATTAGTAAATTATATGAGGTTTAAATGTAAAATCCTTAGCAAGACTAGCTGGAGATTGCAGACAGTTTAACAAGGTCAAACAGGTTCCAGTAATGTCTGGAAAGTGCCAGTATAAAAATATACTGTTGTTGCTCTACGTGCAACATTAATAGATGAGTCCGAATTCTGGCAGAAATTTACAGTAGAGTAAGTCTTACTAACATGTGTTAGATACCTTTCTCTCCATTGTAGTTTTAGTTATATTCTTTAAGATTTCTTTTTTTTAGCCATAATACAGTGTTTAGTATGAAAAAACAGGTGAGTAGCCTGACCAAAAAAAAGAGATCAGTATTTGCATTTGCATCTAGCTCTCCATTTGTATGTCTAGCTAACCACTCAGGAAACCTATCAATTACAAAACTAATTTTAACCCTTGCACAAAAGTGTTTCTGCTCAAGCTAAGTGTAAACCTCCTTTTTTCTACTTCACAAAGTAAAGAGAAATACACTAGCAAATAATTTTATTCTTCTCTTAAGATTTTCCTTTTTATTAGGTAGAGGAAAACTGAAGTCTCTCCGTGAACCCTGAGCAAGTCACAGCCCAAAGGGGCATTATGAGAGAGGTGGAATATTCCTCTGCTTGAGAAGGAAGGGCACACCTCCCCAACCAAGGTCCAGCAAGTGGTGTTTGTACAGCCACAGAACCAGCACCTTTCTTGGCTTTCTTTGCTGTCTTTCACCATGTGCTTTCAGAGACAAGCAAGCCATTTACCAGCTCTGCTGTCTGTGCTTCTTCACATATGCTTAACACCTTTGCTCTGGCTTGTTCCAGGGGAGTCCTTCAGAGTTCTCATTCCTTCCACATGGCTGTTGAGCAGTCAGTGGTTGACCTTTTCTGTCAACAAGTGACTGGTCAACAGCTTGCTTTCTTCACTCCCTGAATACTTATGTTTCTTGGGACACCTGTCATTAAGATGAACACAAGTCTTTTGGATAGAATAGAACTTCATTATGTACTGCCCCTACTATTCAAAGTTCTTCCATCTACCAGCCAAACCGGTTTTTCCCAGCAGACACTGCTCCAGGGAGAAACCTCCTTTTTCTGAGAACTGATCATCAGACAAGAATCTCAAGGTAAGTCTAAACAGTATATTGTATGTGGATGGAAACAAGTTTTCCCCTTACCTGAAATCTAACTAGACACAATGTAGCATGAATGGTCTGACGCTGCTAATTGCACTGGTGTGACCTCTGTCTGACTGAATTTGCCCCGACTCTCAGCAGTTGCATTTGTACGCAGTCCCTGAAGCTTTTCCAAAGGGCTTCCTAGATCAGTGCGAACATCCTTCTTGGGGAATCCCTCTCTATTTCTTCAGACCTCAGTTAGTCTCTTTCTTTAGGGAATTAATTTATTTCTTCTTCTTACCTCCTTCTTAGACTTCAAGTCCTAAATTCAAGTGTCATCTGGTTATTTAGGTCCAGGTAAGTTGAACACAACAGGGACAGTAGTCTTGTAGCCATAGGACGGATCTAAGGACCCCCAATAGCCTAGCCTTTCTAAACATACTAAAATCACCAGACTGAGACAAGTTTCTAAGAACAGAATTAATACATTTATTAAAAGTGGTGTTAAGCAGTCCCACTGTAGAAATGGGTGACTTTCCAGTTGGGAAATATCTGTGAACAAATGGCATTTCTCTTGTATTTAATTGTTTGAATTTCAGTAAATAATTTGTGATGGTGATTTGATCATGCTTATTTTTTTATGAGTTGTTAGGATTTGAAATCCAAGCTTTTTTGACATATATCAGAAGTAAGTTTGTTTCATTTTGGACAAGCTTAATCCTTGGAATATAGTTGCCTGTGCAAAGCTTCTAGTCAAAATGCCAAGAATTATTTTGCCATACTCATTTTCAGAAGATTGTGATAGCAAACATATTTGCCAGTAAATTTATTCCATAGAAAAATTACTGCAAGAAATATAAAACAGATGATGCTTCTTCTCCATCCTTATTAGCCCCCATCAACTGGAACTGGTAGCCTCAAACTTGAGGTCAGTGTAAGGTTTAACTTTTAATGCTACAGAAGCAAGAATGAGCCCTGAATGAATAAACTAAAATAATGCTGAAGTTCACCAAAGTTTTTTAAAAGCAGCTGTGAAATATACCGGCTGTGAAAAAATGCTTTTTTCTCACCCATGGTTTGTCATTTTAGTTGTCTCATTGGTTTGAGCACACACATTTTTCAGAGCTACATTGCCCATCCTTTGGGTTTGAATTTGCATGGCCAATAGCGAAGTATTCTGGCAGCAATCTTACAAACATTCAAATATGTGCTTGAATTTTGGTCCTGTGAGTTGCACTACTGAAACTAAAGCATATAATGAGGAACTTCGCAGGACTGGAGTAATAAATAGTTCTTAGGATCTTAGACCATGGCTAAGATTTTATTGAGTCACTTGGTTTTCCTTCTGCACTAATTAGCATCCCCATTTATTAATTTATAAATAATTTAGCAAGGACATCTTCCTATTTCGTATTTAAATTCCTCGGGGAAAATCATCTTTTCACTTTCGTTCTCTGCTCTTCAATTAATCCAATTTCACTAGCATATACTTTATGCCTGATACATTTGTAAAATCATTCTATTTAGTTTCATCAACTGTCATTTCTAATTTATATTATTTTTTCCAATAGTATTACATCTTCTTTTTTTTTACATTATTATTTCATACTGTACAATTCTGCATAACATAGCGTGCAAATAATATTATATATTGTTTCTTTAAGTGATCTCCTGTCAGGCCTCATTAACTATTTTCATTTTAATTGAACTGAGGATCCGAGTTGGGATATTCCATTCCAAACCTGCGAGATGAGTGCTAATCTAGGAATGCAGACTTTTTGGTTCCTATTTGAATGAATGCAGTCACAATCAAGTATACTGGTCCAAACTGTATGCTTTGATGAGGGTGGGCTTTCCTAGGCGTGATACCAAGCAAAATTACTGCCAAACTGTAGTGTTTTGAGAAAAAGAGCAACACTATAAAACACTTTTTTTCACAGGATGAATTCACAAAATGGCATTAGAACTGTATGAGTGGAAGAACACACAACAAATGCGGCTGGGTTTGATCATATCTTGGCAAACTAAAGCATCCATGGTTAACCATGCTGACATTCTCAGATAACATTATACAGCTACCCTTTTGTCTTTCTGGAGAGAAAATGAAAAGAATTTGGGTTTGGCCATAAAAAGGGACCATTCTCTTGCCCTTTATTTACTTCTGTGTATGGTTCCTGTTTGCATAGTGTATTTCCTATACATCTGGTTTAGAATTTAGTTACTTCTGGTAGGTATTTTCAACTTCACTTTTAAGTAAGATTCTGTACAGTCAGCTGCAAGAATAAGAACTCTTCACTGCAACAAAAAGGGATAGGGTGAATGAGCTTAGAAAGGTAAAGCACCTAAAGACCTCACCTTTCAGAAATCATCATACCGTAGCTGGTAGCCCACAATAAAACCTACAGGTCACTCTTTCCTGATGGTATATATTACATTCACAGGTAAACTGAAGTGAATATACATGCCATGTATTTTGCTGTTTTGATATATGAAGAATGCTTTTGTTGCTCCTGTCAACACTAATATCAATAAATGAGTAAAGTGGGATATGTTTGTCTAGCTGTTCCTACTTAGAAAGCAATAGAATTCACCTTTATGGTAACTGTTCTTTATCAAATATCTTGGTTTTCATGGAAACTATCAGATACCACGTTTGTAAAACATTTGAAACACATTTTGTGAGCGTGCTAGAAAAAGATTGCTAGAGCATAGATCTAAGCACACACGTATGCACATACAAGTCCCTTTCAGTTCTGCCAAGCAACCTTGTTCCTAAACGTCATTTAGCTCAAGTGGGGACTTTGCCCTTAAGCCATCATCATTCCAAAACAAGCTGATACATAAAAGCGTGATAGAGTGACAGCGAGTCCTGTGGGTTACACCACTGACAGTGTAACTAGGAATAGTGCTCTTTCATGTCCTTTTTCTGCATCACTTTCTGCGAGGCAAGTATGTTATGGTGGTCAAAGGTCTAGATAAAGCAGCACATAAAGCTTTCAAAGTACCGAAAGGTGGATATCATGCTAAATCACAAGATATATCCAAGATCAACAAAGCAAAATACTGGCGGTAGACGAATGCCAGGTTCACCTGAAATATTCTTTTCCCAATTTATGGTCGAAAGCATGAGGTGGGGTTGGTAGTTACATCTGAAAGTCTTTTCTCATTAAACATCAAAGAGAAATACCTTCTTAAAAAAAAAATTATTTTCATATCAAGCAAACCAGCTGTACTTTTTTTGCTATTTTTGCTTAGCAGCATTACCAAATGATGGACTACATTTTTAATCTGTTTTTACACTCTCAGTGTGGAGAAAAGAAAATGCAAGAGATAACACATACTGTGCAGAAAGAATATTTATCAACAAGTTTGTTTCATGTTTTAGCTGTCAGGACTGTTTTCCGGCTTTTTATAGCTACAATTTGTTTTTCTTCTCTCTGTCATTCCTTGCCTTGTCTCCCCGGCTTATATTTAGATTTAGGATGAAAGCAAAAGACCAATTAGAGTTTCTGAATTTGAAGTTTTAATTAAAATATTATTTTTTTTTCTTCATGACAGCAAAATTAGTAGTAACTCAAAACAACTTAATTTTGGCAAAGCATTAATGTGAAAAATTAGTATGGATATTAAAAGGAACTTCCAGTACAAAACAAGGAAAGGAGTATTCTGCTGAAAAAATAGAACGCGTTGCTCACAGTGATAAGATGTGTGGAGGGGAGAGGGGAGGCTAAAGGATGGGGAAGATTGAATCTAAAATAAATAAATTCCTTTGGAAGGTTTAAGAATATAAGAATAGAGATCTTTCAAAGCAAGGTTCTCTTCAGTGGAAGATGAAAGGCTGGACTGGTAAATATCGTGAGAGTTTGTTAATTGGGTGATGTAGAGAAACACCTCCTAGAGTCAATCTGAAAAAAAAGGCAAAATAAGAAAGGTTTTCTGTTTTGCCCCTTAAGCTATCTCTTAAGCTGATAAGGTCTTTTGTTAATAGCTGGGCTTAGGATATATAGTCTTTCTGTATTTTTAGCTTAAAAGTGACAAAGCAAAAGCATTGATTTCAAGACAAGTGTCAAATAGTGTGACATTCTGTTCCCTAGACATGACGATCCTGGTGCCTGGTGCTCAGTATTCTGTTCTGAAAGTGCCTGAACATCATGTAATTTAATATCTAAGAGGACATGAACAACAGGTTTCTCTGGCAGCTGACCATACCCAATTTTGATGCAAAAGTAAATCCTGCTTTGTTAGTCTGAGCCAGTCATGCCTCGGTATATAGCAAGGCAATGAAAAGTGCTTAAACCTTAGAATTCTTACGGTGAATTTAAGATGGGTGTATTGCAGCAGTGACAAGAGTGTGATTTTTGAGTCTCTCCTGACTCACAAAGGGTAAAAGAGCAAAGGCCAGACTCGGGTTATGGCACAAGAATCGCAGTGGAGCTGGGCTGTTACGGGGCTTGCAGGGTAATCTGAATTGTGGCTGTAACCTGAGCCCTGATACTGCTCCTTGGTGACGTGGAAGGGAGTGTTGAGACTGGCACTGATAAATTACTCTGTGAACAGCTCAGTTCTGTCTTGAAAATGATCTAGATCTAGCAGTAAATTACTGCCGTAAACCCTCTTCCCACAGCCTCCGCAAGGTATGTGGCAGCTCTCCTGTGGTTCTTGCCTGCAAGAACATCTGAGTCTTCAGCAAAAGATGCGTATTTTGGCCATCTGTAGCATACTGAAGTATGCTTTAATATCTTTACTGCATAAAATATGCTGTCTTTACTGTGATTAATACAGCCGCGCATAGGCACGCACTAGCTAACACGACCATGGGTGGTTTACAGTCATTGCAGTTAACTGATTTGAAATACACCTGCTTCCATTTTGTTGCTAAATTAAAAGGCTTGCTTGACTGCTACGCTGACTTGAAGGTGAGAATATTAAGTGACAAAATTACTGTCACAGGTTCACCCTCTCTCTCGCAGCTGCAGAATTACCATTTGAAACTGCAGTAAAGACTTCTCTAAGTTAAGTCGTTTGCCCTTTTGCATTGCAGTAATGCCAGATTTGAATGTGCTGTATTCATCTGTGTAATTTACTTCTATGGAGAAAACCAGAGCATTAATAAAGAGCAGGAATAGAAAGAAAGTCATAATAGGTGATAATCAAGATAACTAGTCATAATACCAAACAGAAACTTTTTAACAATCTTGTGAGAAGCTGATATTATAGCTTCATTTCATCTCTCATATCTGAAAAAAAAAAATATGACTTTCAATAATTGGAGACACTAACAGGTTGGGTTCATTTTCGTCTAATAGGCACCAAAATGCATTATATCAACATATTTCCATTTCAGCATTGTAGAAATACATGTGAGGATTCTTTTCACATTTCCATTGTTTCACAAATTCAAAAATATTTTAAGACATTTTTATAGTAACTTTTTAAATACAAACTATAAACTTGCATATGATGAACCTTTTACATGTATATCAGTGCCCTCTACAGGATACACAAATGCACTTATTTAAATATTTTATTATAATTTATCAAAGGCATGCTAATTGGTATACAGTAAAAATGCTATAGTAGAGTTATTTCAAAAATCTGGATAATAGTCCTGCTGCTTTGTTGCTTCCTTTTGCATAAATAAAACTATTTACTAAGTTGTAAGAATGCAGCAGTAATTATCACATAATCGTAACAATTTTTCACTATGCTGCAGTAATGGCAAAGTGGAGAACAGAAAGAAATGTCCATTAACATATGGCATAAAGAACTGGCCGCTAAAACCTATACAAGGCACCCTATGAATTAGTTTTAATGCTAAGGGTGACTTAGATGACTTCTGATCCAGTTAAAGTGAGATTTCCAAACCAGCTTTGGCAATTTAGATAAAATCCAGATGTGTCAACTGCAGACCAGATGTTGAAGGCAAATACTTCAAGGAGCTTAGGTTGTGTGGCTTGTTGCTCTAGTCTCAGTCCAGTGCCAGTAGCTAACTAACCTCTAGAGATTCCAATTTCTTTTTGGGCTATAGATAAAAGATAAATAATCTGTACTCTTAAATTAGGCAACGAATGAAATGTCTAGACTTCTTGTAGAAACTCCTGATAAATTCCTCTGAGCGTTTGACTTTTCAAAATCAAACTATTTATTTATGAAATATCTTAACTGACGGACAAGCGCTCTTTTCTTTTATCAATAGCTAATAACTAATTCTTTTTTTTTAGAGTTTTTTGGAGAAAATTGGATGGACATTCATGGCTAGGTTTTGTTGGTAGACAGCAGTGCATTATAGAATATTCAGAAAGCTTCAAAATGAGAAAGTATTGCAGATTGTTCTCAAAACTAAGTGAGAAAAAATTTTGTCCTTCTCACGTTTTTCCTCCTTTAGATTTTAACGTTTTTTCATAGTATTCTATACAAATATATGACATTGTGCTTTTAATAAAAATCAAGATAAAATTCTAAGGTAAATCAGTTAAACTTGAAGTTAAAGCCTTCATTTTGTACTCAGGATACCCAAATTCATGTCCCATTTTTTTTTACATCACAGGTGAGCCCACTGGTTATGAAGCTATTGACTGTTGTGTGATAGTCCTCTCCTTCATTGATCCATTCATTTTTCGTAACGAAAACAATTCTATTTTGTAACTTATTAACTATTCATTAGAACATAAGCCTGAGTGTTCCAAATCCTAGGGTTATCATCTACAACAAAGTGAAAATACAGTATTTTTGAATTATTTAATACAAAAATAATACCATTAGAACTCAATTTTTTGAATGTAGACAAGGACAATTTGTGCTCTATGCTCTACTATTGTGAACCTAGAATCATTTACATCATTTTAAGAAAAATGAAAATCCACACTATCATATACATCTAGGAAAAGAAGATGATTTTTTGTTTTTAGGAATTATTTACCATGAAATCTAAATGTGGGCTTTAAATCTATTCATACATCTAGCTGTTGTAATTTTTCAAGGGCACTGTATCAATTCAAGTAGAAAATGGTTGTAGTTTATCATTTTTATTGTCATGTGTATTTCCATCTGTCATACATCATGGGAAAAAAGTAAAAAATACTATGAAAATTATTATTTTCTGAAACTTATTCTTTGTAAACACTTTATATGTTTTCAATTCCATTCATGTTTTGAAGAACTATTTAATTTTAATGTGACTTCTCAGCAGTTTCATTGAAATATAATGACCTTTTTCATTCCAGAAGTAGCATTTAGCATAGCCATTTCCAATTATTAATTGAATTATGTTACTACTACGCTCAGCCAAAATTTTATTCAAATAGATTCACTTTTTTAACAGAGTACACCAAGTGGTGGGCAAACAGATTTTGGATGTGAACCTTCAAACAAATGTGTGGATGAGCAACTGAACACACAGGCATAATCCAGTTTCATTTCCATTGCAAGACAAGAGGTGTCTTAACTGCCCACCATTAGGAAACAATCTTTCAGATGTTTGTAGTCAGTAGAACTAAAGATGGTATTTAAGAAGATAAATACTGACTGTTGTAATTTTTCAAGTATTTCCTGGAGTTGCGATTTGCTTTGACCAAAATTTATCACACTAGAGATGCTGAATTTTAATTTATTGGCGAAATCCTTCTTCTTATCTAAATGAAAGGCTTAGTATAAGTCTCGCTTTCTTAAGGTTGCCATACAGAAAATATGCATCAAACATGAGTCATGCTCAAGGGCATTAAGTAATGAATCTAAATCATTCACTTTAGAATTTACTTTTTAATAACGGTTTACCTCCAAAGACTTCAATGTTCGTGCTTTAGTTTACAAGCGATCAGCTGCACCTAGTCAGGCCATACTACAGCTGTAATATACCTCCAATATGGCCACGTCAGCATCATAACTGAAACCTTCACTAGTTAACATTAATCAGTTTTGCTGCTGAGGGACTCCGCAAGATTGAAATCCCAGCAATCCTGCCAACCCCATTTTCATAAAATAACCTACTTTAATTTCAATTGTGTACACCTCCATAGCAAAAAATCCAGTTTCATTGTGCTTTTTTTAATGTGAGTACTTAGCTAAATTACATTTCAAGCCATTTATTAAATTTGAAAGTCTTGAAGAGCTGCACAATCAACATGTGGTCCAGAAGCTGCATTCTGACTCCCTTGGGTTTCTAATCAGCCCAAGTCAAATTATAACTGGGCTTTTGAAAAGGAAGCAGCAAGCATTTTCTGTGGTCTTTTTTATAATTGCCTTCATTGATGTCCCTAGTTGAATGTTTCGGTTTTCTTCAGTCCGGCAGTGATCAGGTCTTCCAAGGTCTCAGTGTTGAACAACAGCTAGCTAATCCACAAAGGCACTTCTAATTTTTAGCTATGTTCGCATGGTAAAAATTAAGAATTGGGGTTTTTTTAATGCAATTAAACTTTTAGAACATAAAAATCTACGTTTTCAAGGTCTCTTCAAGGGTAAAGCAATCTTGATTAATTACTCATATTTCTCTGTGCGACCTGTAGATGCTTTAACTTTATAATGAGCTTGCAACAAGTAACACTGCAAGCTTCAAAATGATAAATATTTTACAAACTCTTATTTAAACTCTCTGACTCAGAGGATAAATTGGCATTACACTCCAATACTTGCATAATCGTAGTACTTCATCATATTGTTGCTCGACTTTTCTGAAAAACCTAGAGAAAGATCAAGGCAGTAAGGTTCAGCTGTGTCTGTGACGCTGCAACCCCATATAATTTGTACACGTCAAAATGCCACACAACCCCGTTGTCAGTACTGAGGTGATCTGCTTACAGGAACGAAGTGAAGGAGAGGGATAATGCTAATATATGGCTCACATGGCAAAATAATTTATTCATTTTGGATTCTTGGCTTCTCAACTCTTCAGCCGCCATTCTTTTTGAAAAAAAAGCCTGGCTCAACTAATCAGTATACTCAGGTGCTGGTCTTTTCATGCTAGTCCGTTATTAAGTCACTGAAAGGTAGCAGTGGTGGTGTGTGAACTAACTCTTATATTAGGAAAGGATCATTTGCTGGTTAAATAAAAGACAAAACTTCCTCAGAATGTACATACATAAGCAAATATAATCCGGTACCAAATCTCAACATTGTACTTCCATTGTTTTTATGAAACTTGCCATTTCCCAAGGGATAAATTTCAGTAACCAGTAATATGAGGAGAAATGAGTTGTTTATGCTGGTGTCTCTGAAGTCTGAAAATTCAGTTTCAGCAGGAATGTGTGACTAGTTTTGCTTGTAGCAAAAGGGTCACTTCGATTTGCTCTGAGTCAAAAAAATATGTTTTAAAGGTCTGGTATTTACAAATCTGCTATGCATAATAAGGTTTGTAAGTACACGACTGCGCTTGTTGCCTTTTTGCCAGACTCATGCTACTTACTGAGTTTTCTCCAGCAACCTTCGTAGCGACCAGTGTTCTTTGACCAGTAGTTTGCCTTCACAGATGCTGCTTTCTTAGTGAAGTCTTTACTTAACTCATTCTCTTCCACTGGAAGCTGGAGCTGGGAGTAATTTTATCGTTATACTTACAGTTTTGATTTTATATCCTTTGCACATACTCCTTGCCCTTGCTATTTTATTTCCTCTGAAAGGTTCACTTTTTACAGCTATCCATTCTCACTCGTGTTCTTTTGAATTCAGTTCCCCAACTACTTCCTTTGAGCTGTACTTGAAAGGGCTTGAAGGTTCAAGTCTTTTCCTTTTATTCTGTTTTTATACTTGTTCAGGTCTCTCTAGAATTTCACTCATCTCAAAGTAGATCCTGAGTATGATTCTGTAAATCAGGGAATACAATTAAGAGATCCTTGTCTTATTTCTGTAAAAAATAAGTGGTTTAACATTGTAAATTATTACACACCTAAAGTATATTTCTTTCATTTAAAAAATCATGGTATTCACTTTGAATTGTTATTTATATTTTTATATTTATTGTTCATAGAAAGATATATTGGTAGCACCATTTCCTAAGCTGTACTGAACTACATGATCTAACTTCCCATCAAAGCACTACAGATTTATGTCTAGTAAATTAAAAAACAAAGAATACCGTCCTACTGTTTTTCTTCTGTTCTGTATTTTTAAATAATGCTGATCCTCGTCTTTTATTTGCTACACAATCCCTTTCCATTTTTCTTGATCCTACTGTTTAACTGCTGAAAATGCGTCAGCAAATTCTGGCTGGCTGCTCTTTTTCGTCTTTTTTACTGAGAACAAGACAATTGTGAGTGCCTGCTTTTCTTCTAGTGTAAAATAAAAGGGATGGGAAATATTCTTGAACTAGTTGATAGTGTATTTTAAGAGGATGAAACACTTATCACAAACACTGTGATACTTACCATATGTTGGATTATATCTTAAAAAAGAAAAAGAAACACCTATGGGTTTTTTTGAGTTTTAATTACATTTTATTTAATTATATCAGTTTATCCTTAACTCTACCAGCCTGGATTTTCAGTCTGCTTGTACAATCTGGTCTTTATTTCCAAATTTCTGTGTTGTTGGAGGAGAAATGCCTTCTCCTTTTCTAAAGAAATGCTGCTGAAAGTGAGGAAATAGTAACATAGTCTTCGAACCAGCTGTCATTTATCTTTTGTTATCAGTCTTTTCCCAATATTCTCTTTGGCACTTCTGATTGATTTAGTGTCTGACCCATACTACAGTGATGTTTTATACATCTTTGCATTAATTCTGCTCTTTCAAACATTACAGCTGTGGTCTTCTCATAAGACGAGACTGACAGTTCTGCATCCTGCTCACTTCTTTACATCTTCATATCCCTTTGCCACCTTCAAAAAGACAAAGAGCCCTTGGCCTTGAAGGTGTTTAATTTTGCTAATGAAAAAGATGGACAGGATCTGGAAGCGCACTCTCTGCTGCCTGGTATTCAGCTCCAGTAGAATTTCTTTTATGCCATTACAGATGGGGGTGAGATTTCAGGTTTGAGTGACAGAAAGCCTGGCTATACAGACATGTTATCCCTGTCTCTTAAAGGCAGCAGAATCCCAAGGCAATGTCAGGTTTAAGAAGCAGATTCTGCACAGCACCTCAGACCTTTATTAATATTTTTGGTCTTTTTTCATTCTTAGAAAATAATTGCTTTTAAGAATGGATTGTGTAAATATTTGTCTTTTTTTCAAATAACTTCGGTGAGCATTTATCAAAACCCTAATTTTTTCATTGAAACTAGAAATTAAAATTCAGTAGAAAATGAGTTCAGTTTTAGTAAATAGTTGCTCATTTTCTTTGCCTCGATTTTGAGCACCCAGTAGGAGATATGTGTGCATTCACTACCAACATTAAAACTGAAGGACATTCCAATTAAGTCTCTAATTTATGAGAACAAGGTATTTAATGAGAAAGGTCTGATGGAAAGAAATGCTTCCTTATCTGTAAAACGATCCATCTTCAAAGTGTTGAGATCAGCCTTCAGGCAAGTCAGTGCTGAAAAGTTTAGATCTATAAATGCCTTCGGATTGGTATGTGAAATTCATCTATTGATAAGCAAGTCTAAGGTTTCACGTGATGTCGGTCCAGATTTTGATATAGCAATGCAAACAGGAATATGAGGAGACACTGATAATAATTAATAAAGGATTCAATCAGATATTTTGTCCTAAAAATGTCCATTTGTGGTCATACATTTCAATGTGTTTTTATTTTCCAAAGTAATTGTACTGTATTTTATTTATGTATTTTAGGCACGGAAGGGGCAGTGTTTGGGCACTCTGTGGAGACACCCCATATCAGAGCAGAACCTTCCCAAGACCTCAAGTAGGTGTTGTTCAAAAAGTTATTTTAAAATCAAGTATTCTCAAAAACAGTTAAGTCTTGATTAAAAGCAAATATCTGTGTAGTAATATATACTGCCTACTCAATGACTCATACGTGTCCAAAAAATTGGTAGACTCCAATTTGTTCTAACTAGTCAAAAAACCCCTCAAACTTCTGTCACACAAAATGTAAAAATACAATACTTTTTATAAATCACTTGTCTCCTGTAGCAGAATTCTTGAGAAGTATCCTTTCCCCAGAGGCTGGAATAGTCAGGCATTTTTAAGGTCAGTTGAGCACAGTACTCTTTAACAGCATCAGACCCAGATTTTGATTTTTTTATGAGCCATTACAGAATATATAAGTCAAGTTTAAGTAAACAGTCCCAGATTTTTTCTTCAAATTATGTTTCCAGGTTGTTGGGTTTTTTGAATACTACACGCACACTTTTCAAAAATTCATTATCAAGTGAGGCTACATTGGTAAACGTAAAAAAATCAAAGTTTTCTGTACATATTCGCACAAGAGGAGAAATAAGTAAATAGTAAAAGATCAAGTCTAAATCTTACTAAAGCATCTGTAGACTGAGAAAGAGAAGATTTAGGAGGGTTTATAATGAAAGCTCTTTCTTGAAGTGCATGTATGCGTGCTGCTAAATATTGCTCTGCAATTTATATGGATGACTAACAAGTATATACGACAATCTCAGAAAATCAAAGGTCCTTGCTTGTTTTTCTCTCAGCAGAACTAATGAGAGACAGTACAGACTTTGTTTCAATTCTATTATGGCTCCTAAATATTAGATACCTAACCCTTTGCCCACCCAGCAGCGTTTGCAATGAATTGCTACAGAAAGACAATGTTAAATGCCCTTTGCTATGCATGGAAAGACGTTTAGGATCAGCACCCAGCAGCGATGTTGCAGAAATCATGGGCAGAAATCTGCCCATGTAGACAGGTTTGACCGTTGTATGCAGGGTGTAAGAAGTTAATGATTGTGTTTGATTATTTACACTAAACATTTTAAGGTAATGTGATGGTTTGGGGTCTTCCAGAGGATCCTACTCATTGGATTTCTATCTTAAAAATCCCTATCCCCGACCAAGATTCCTGTCAGTCTTTTGTTGAGAGTAGTTGTAAAGGCTTTTATTAATGACGACTCTCTAATCAAAGGGAGTTCAGTAAAAATCTAAGTGGAAACACAACGAGCTTTTCTTTTTTCAGGGGCCCAAAAATTTGAGTAAGAACTTGGAACTTGTCCCACTCAAAAGAACGTGGAGACACGGCTTAGTTCACTTCTTCCTAGTAATTAAATAGGAATAATAGAGTACAAATGTATGGTAAAGCAGATAATCCTGTACCTTCAGGATTAATTTCACAAGGGTTAAAATCACCTCATTTTGCCTCCTGTCTTTTGTCTTTATGCATTGCCAGGATGCTTTTTGTTGCTTAATGTTTTCCAACTCCACCATTCCTTCAGCTCCTTTTTCCAAGGTGGACTTAATTAGTGAGAATTTTACCGAATTTTGCCCTCGACTTTCTGCCCGCACATTAATAATAAACTTAACCCAAACTTTTTGTCTAAAAAAATGATGAAATGGAAACTCTTGATCTCTGGTCACGTAGCATTAAGTTATGTGTAAGTGATTTTATTCTTAATATATTCAGTCTATATTGTGTTCTGCAAGTTTTTGTACACATGTGCTCTAATATATTAACTAAGCTTCAGTGATACTCCTTTTTTAAAACTCTGAAGTAATTTTAATCTTTTAAAAATTAAGACAACTGCTATTAGGACAGAGCTTTCTTGGCTTTTGGTATGAACCTTTCTAGAAGGTAACCCGCAGACACTTTTTAATGTTGTAGCTTGAAAGAACTACAAATAATTGTGGGTTTGTGTGATATTTTCTGACAGTAAAATACAGTTAGACACTCAGATCATATATATCCCTTTGAAAATTCCATATGCATGAATGCAAATATATTAGGCTATGAGAATACTTTTGTACACGGCTGATAGATAAAAGAATTTATATTATATTTTAATTAAAATATAAATGATCCCTTATTTTTCATGTTGGAATATGTATTGGTGGTCAATTAATAAACCTCAGACATCAAGACATGAATATATTTAAATATTATCCCCCCCCTTTTTTTTTTTTCCAAAAAAAAGGGTGCTGGGAAATCATCCATAACCTTGGATGTGTAAAACAACTCATTACTGAATTTAAAGAGTGTAATCCTGACCACCTTAATTACTGTGAATGAAACAGAACTATAAAATTTGGACTAAGATCTTCATACTCGTAAGGCTTATAGCATTTGCCCCCAAAGTCCTGGCGTTTTAGCGCAACCTGTTCTGGACATGGAGCCAAAAAGAAAAAGTCAGATTCATGTTACTTTGACATCAGTAAGCTTTACCTCAGCCACGCTTTCTTGTGTAGTCAGATTTTGAGGTCTTCAGACAGAGGAACATCTGTAATATTTGCCATTAAGAATGCATTGTGTAAAAAGAAAATTCATTTGAGATTTAAAAGAATTCTTTCATATGTGTCCAACCACTTTGGTCACATCTTTCCCCTCTGTTAGATATTCAAATAATAGCTAGTGAGGTTTTGTTTTCAGAAGATGTTTTTCTACAGTCCTTTGTGAAAGCTGGTAAGTCCTTGTATGTCAAGTCCCCAAAACTAATTAAATCTGACTTTCATTAGCTGGGATAAGCAACATAAAAGGATCATGCCTTAGAATCAGGAAAATAAATTATATCTTAATAATTTCATCTTCATATTTCTCTTGCTACTTTTTCTCATAGGACCACAGTTTGGAAAACTAAACTGCCAGTGTAATAGTTCCCCAAATACTGGTTTTAGGCTGATAGTGCATTAAAACATGGTGCACTAGCAGGTAATATCCATGCACAAAAGAGGCAGACAGTAGTTAAATGCAGATAGCTTTGCCCTCAATAACCTCCTTAATAAGGGGGTAAATTACTTTGTTGTTGTTCTCTGGGGATAACTGCAAGATCAAATTTAATAGGTTTTTTTCTATGTCAAGCCTCGCATACCATTGACTATCTGCTAATCCTGCAAGCTAATGCTGGGCGTAATGAGATGAAAATTGATCAAGCAGCAAGGAACCATCCAAGCTAGTAGCATCCTACTTTACCTCTGATAACAATTAAAAACACGCAGGTCTTGCTCAAGGGGTCTGTTTCACTCAGAGTTGCCTGATGGCTTATAAGAGTCATCTTTTGTGGCATTTCAGGAGTGGTTTACTAATAGCACAAAGTATCTATTCATTAAAAGCCTGGAGCCAGAGAAGGTATCAGAAAAGAATTTTGGCATTAACTTTTTAGTTATGTGAGCAGGCTGAGCATAACAAAAGCACTGGGACTCTGTGCAATTATTTTACGCAAAAGTCAAATAACAAACCAAACCTCATCAAAACAGAGAAGATGTAGTGGAGTAAAAAAACGCAGCTTCCTTCTTGTGCTGTTTTAATGATGTCAGGTTCTACTTACTTTCTCAGCATTTGTTTTTAATAAAGTGGAAATATTTAGTCCTTCTGTTTTCAGAATTTGTGTTTGGTGTTTAAATATTTATTTCAGTGTCGGGGCATGTGTATTGACAGCAACTTGTTTGCTTTGTCTTATCCGTAGCTGTTGAAAATACGGGGGTTTTATTACAGACATGTTTGTACAAAAGTAGAGATGGGTGTTGTAAAAATCTGAAGACTTGCCAAAAGCCAAACTTCTTTTTTCAACTGTATATATATGTTTTTATATATTAAAAAAAAAAAAAAGCAGAAGACGTAGAAATAAATAGAGAAGAAAGCCGGTAATAAAAGGTTGTCATTACTACGCAGATAGGATGCAGTAGGAACAAAAGATATGGCTCTAAAAATGAAAGAATAGTTTGCTTTAGTGTTTAGTGACTGTTGTTATATTTGACATTGGAGAAGGGAAAAGGATCTCATGGGAACTGGGATATGAACAAAGAAAATGTTGCTACCACAACAGAAAGCAAAATTCATTGAGTTTCATGTGGTTAATTTAGGGTGCTACGTGATCTCTCTCCCTGGTCTGTGACTGAACTAAATGTTAAAATAGGGTCAAATAGCCAAAATTTATAATAAAGCTTTCAAACTGGAAAGCAGATACCGTGGGACTGACAGGTTGGTAAGAGTAGCATTTCCAGTGAAATGGATGAAAAAAATGGGTGAAAAGAGTCATCCAGTATGTTAGACCTCTTAGTCTGAACTTGCTAGCGTACAATGCTTTCAATATTATTTTGAAAGATTTACTAGATGAATGGCTTACTAATGAAAATAATTAAGAGTAAGAAGATAAGTAAAAATTGAAATGAGATAGAAGGTGGGTAGATTGTGCCAATCCAAATAAATATTTTTCCCTTGATAAGACACCTGTTCTTCTACAAAATGGAAAATAGGTAGATCTCCCGTCTGCCGTTTAAGTATAGAATTTGATATAGAGCTATACCTAATGAGAAATAAAAAGGCAAGACAGAGATGAGTGTCTTTAAAAAAACTTTAAGTTATATGTAATAGACATGTATTGTTCAAATCCTCCTTTAGCCTGGAGGGAGATTGCAAGGAGTGTTTCTTCAGCGCTGAGCTTATTTCAGGTTTTAATAACTCTCTTCTAAAAGGAGATACACTGGTTTGGAAGAACTGGCATTCAGGAGACCTTGAGCACTAGAATAAGAATATAATAAAACTTCACAGTACGATGGTGAATATTAGTTGAAATATTAGATAGAAATCAACGTTCTGCCTGTCAGATGCAGGAGGTTCTGGAATAGCCTTTCAGAAAGGACAATTAAAAGTGTTTATTATCAGTGACTGGTTTATATTTGCTTTATGATTGTGCCATGCCATGGTTTCAGGAACACACAGATGGGCTCCAAGCATAGCTGTCTCGGGCTAACAGGGTTATGGGTGTAACTATAATATCCTATGAATCCTGTCTCAAAACCCGTATAAAGCTTGGAGCAGTAGAAAGCATTTGCACAGTGCTGAGTTATTGAAAGACAAAGCAACTTCACACGCTGCAGGTTAGCGTGAAAGCAGCTGGGCATCGTTCCATACGTGAAGCCCACTCAGATCTAACAGCAACTGTGATGAGCAGAGGCACCCGGAGTCCCCGGTGGAGATGTTCGGGGAGGCTTGTTGCATCAGAGCCCTCCCCAGGGCTGTCACGCCGCTTCCACACCCGAGATGCTGCTGCGTGTTCAAGATATTCCAGTTCCACATAGTTCCAGCCTAGGACTTGATATGAAAGCACATGCTTTGCTCAAGTATTTCACTTTCATGGGTATTCCAGGTAGAAGAGTTTGACTGGTATTTTAATGGCAATTGAACAACAATTCTCAATGCCAGAACTCATTTCTGAAGTGCTTTGGACTCTAAACCAAATTCAGTCTTTCTCCACCATACCTGCATAGTCCTTTTTGCTGTAGTTTTTCTGATTAAATGTGATATTATATACTACTTCTAGTCGCTAAAACTTGCACTATACATCATCAAGGACAAGTAATGCCTCTGTAACAGCCATAATATTTTAATTTCCTGTCTTTCTTATGATTTTAAGTGAAGAGACTTATTGCTGCAATAATAAGAAGGGTTATTTATATTTTTTCATTTAGGCAACATTTAATTTCCTTAGTCTTTCCTTATAATAATTTTGTCCCCAGAGATTTTTTCACTCTAGTTGTTCCTTTTCCCCTTCTCAGGAGTATCTCCATTTTCTGTGCTACTCTTGAGCCACTTTCCCAAGAAAACAAGGCTTCTTAATTTTGCTGTCTACCTATTCTCTCCCCTGATCTCTGTGACAATTTGTGAAGCAGATAGATAAGCAGTTTCATCCTTATTTGGTAGAAAGGCAAAAGATCATTAAGTTTGTATGTGTATTCCACAAACCAGTGCCTAACTAGAGTTACTAACATGCCTTAATAAGAAAATCAGCTAGTATTATTAGTATTTACTGCTGTCAGTTTACCTATTCATGTAGACATGGCTTCAGACTACCCTCAACTTCTGACGTATTTTGTTTCATGGTCAGGTCACAGTTATAGTACACGAAGGACATGGAGTTTCTAGAAGTTCTGTGGCTGTGGGTGCAGAGGGTATGGTTTGGGTTCTTGTCCTAGCACCATGTTGGAGCCAGGCAAAGGATATGAAGCTCATACAGGTGGAGTATAAGAAAACGAAGGTTCGGAAGGTGGGAGGTTGTGCGGAGGGTGGTTAGAGGGAGTACCTGAATTTATAAAGCTATGATTTCTACAGCTCACCAAGCAGCTCCTGTTGTTTATATCTTTAATTATAGGCTCCAGAGGTAGCCTAAGCAGTAGAGAAAATGAATAATTTTACATGTCTTATTCTACAATTTTTATTCTATCCTCGGTAGTATTTCATAAAATCATAGAATTGTAGTATCATCAAGGTTGGAAAAGACCTCTAAGATCATCAAGTCCAACTGTCAACCCAATACCACCATGTCTGCTAAACCATGTCCCGAAGTGCCACATCTACACGGTTTTTGAACCCCTCCAGGGATGGGGACTCTACCACTGCCCTGGGCAGCCTGTTCCAGTGCCTGACCACTCTTTCAGTAAAGAAATTTTTCCTCATATTCAATCTAAACCTCCCCTGACTCAACTTGAGCCCATTTCCTTTCATCCTAATTCAATGCCAAAAATAAAGAAAAAAGCTACTTGGCTTTTTCATAGTCTCCCACTCTATTTTGTATTGCAAAAGGTAAAAAATCTCTATTTCTTTTTGAAACAGTGCTTGCCCTAAAAAAGTGACTGAAAGTAAACTCACCTAACCTTTTCTGATTTTTTTTTCATGGATGGGCTGTTTTCTTCTTGGTCTGTTTTGATACAGTTCAAATACAAGCCACTGGAGAGTGTATTGCAAGCTCTCTGCTATGCTCAGTCTGAGGAGGTTGAAGCAGACCTGTCAAAGGAATTTCAGCAGAATAATTTTCCACTTGAGATGCAGTTTCATCAAGATGTTGATCAAAACCATGTCGCAGTTTATTTCAGCTAAAATACACCCATTTATATCAGCTTAAGGCCCTTTGGGGAAACAATATGGAAAATATCATTAGAAAATTAGAGGTGGTCCAGACTGTCACTTCCAAATCACAGGAAGCTAATGGTTTTCAAAACTGAGAAGATGTTATGTCAACCAGCTCTCATGAGTTTCCAGTTGTTCAAAGAGCCCAGTTCGGCTTTTCAGCCTCCCCCAGGCACTTTATGTTCAGATCTTACTCTTGATAGCCACTTGAGCATGATCTGTGGGCAAGTTGCTTCAATCTCTTGCTGTCAAGACAGATTACTGTTCTAAGAAAATATATTCTGAAAGACATCTCAGCTAATGGAACTGTTTGTGGAAAGAAAATAAGCTTTGCGTAAGGATGAGTAGCAGACTGGCAGGGCATGTGTAGAATGGGTTGCAGGTCAGAACAAAAGTAAGGAATATTACAGGAACAGAAGTGTTTTGGGTGGAATAAGGGTAGCTCTCAGATGTCAGGGCTGTGAGGAATCCTTTTCCCATACCTCTCCTCAAGGGAGTATTTTGGATTGTCACGTATACAGATCTTTGTCTCACCGCCTGAAAGTTTAGATTTTCAAGCATGTGGTGGTATTTATCTAAGAAATGAAAGCTTGTGTTCTAAACGATACATTTATATTAATTTTCTTGATTTTCCAAAGGTTTGAGTTTTAGTGGACTTTACATTCTAGAATGTCTGACTTTTTACTACCAGAGATTCCAGTTAGGCTTTCGCATTATTATGTGCTTAATCTTATTTCTGATTTTGATAATTTTCCTGTCATTAGCTATTCTGGCTATGCCCTCCCCCACTCTTAAGAAACAACCATGCATTAAGTTCTCTTTAACCTTCCTCACATCACCTGCTCAGTTTGTCAAGCTCTTGCTTTAAACATTTGCACTGTCCCGCACTCCTCACCTTTCCTTGATGCTTCTTCACTTTTTCTAGTCCTTTAATGACATCACTGAAAAACTCTTCAATGACATTTTATTCCTTACTTCTCCTCCTCAGTAAATATTATTTTTTTATATTCTCAGAAGAGATCCTTTATTTCCCTGTGTTTGGGAAATCATTTTTCTGATTTATCATGTTTGTCAAATAATGTTAAAATATTCAGTTGTTTCAAGTGTCGCTATGATAATGCAGACTCACTGAGCTGAAACCAGTGGCATATACGGGGTAATTAGAACTCAGATTTGAGCCCAGTGAGGTGATTTCTGGCTTAATGAGATTTTCAGGAGTTATAATAAGGGCATGCTGACACATGCCGAAGTCAGTGACATGCAGAACATGGACATAACATGAAATGCTATACTGAATGCCATTCCACTGTCCTAATTTAAGAAAGTTTCCTCTTTATTTAAGTTTATTGTCCCTGGGTTGAAAAATAGAATATTGGGAAAAAAGGTCATGTTGTTATTTACTGGTTTAGGCCATTACCTACTGCATAAAACTTTTATTTAACTTTCTCTTACTTACGACTCATGTTGTGAAGTCACAAAATAGTGAGCCAAATTGTGCCCTTAAAGGTTAGGTTCCCACATAAGTCAAAGAGAGCTTCACATGAACGTATGAGAATTTCCTTCTTGATCAAGGATAGCTGATGACCAGTGAACAACGTTAAAGATTCATGAGGCCTTTACATTTACCATTCTATTTCAATAAAAATAATTATTTCATCCTGAAAATACAAGCATTTGGTTAAAAACATCAGAATAACACAAGCTTCAGGAGAAATAACTATTCTAGCAATGATTCATATGCATATTGCAGAGGTGCACATTTTGATACATGTAAAAGCACAAAAAATAGATTTTTAGTCATTTTTATATATATGTTAAAAAGTGCATGTATAATCCCATAGGTAGTATAAGTAATGGGGTTGAAATGAATGAACAGTGGTTTTATTTTCATAGAATTCCCACTGTAATGTCAAACGCAGCCAATCAAGAATCCTCTGAATAGTTCCAGTATCTTAAAAAAGGGCTTCCAGGATTTTTGTCATCATGGTTGTAAAAGTCCCCAGTGATCCTTTATGGATACTACTGGAGATTGCAGCCTGAATTCCAGGAAAAGGACTGAATGGAAACCTGAATTTTATCTACCACCATCAGTGTTCAGCGGTCTCCTTTAAGGATTCTCACTTTCACTGGGGGACTCCTGAATTCAGCTTCCTTGCGTATTAGGGCAGCCAGCTGTTCTGTACATAATACTAGAAATGGAAATAATATGTATTTAAAATTATGTGAACTTTATGGAAAACAACATTTTCAAAATTATTGTTTTAAAAATTTCTTAATTCTAATTTGGAACAAAATAATTTCACTTGTGAAAGAGGAAGACCCTGCGTTCTATGGGATTTTGGGTTTGGGAGTACTTGTTTTCAAGGAAGAAGTAGGAAGAGGGGTAGAGAGTGGCTTGGCATATCATATCCGTTCGCCTTCCCTGCTCCTCTTTGTGTGTCTTACCCATCTGCAGCCCCGGTCTGCCACACCTGTTTACCTACAGGCAGTAGGATCAATGTTGTAATTACTTTTATCTATAGCAATCTACAAAAAAGTTCACCAAGTCAGTGTGTATATTTCCATTGATTTTGTTTTTGCAAAACTTTCTTTTAGTAACAAGATTCCCGTGCTAACTGAAAAAAGCTGCAACAAAATATGTTGGCAAGACCATCATATACAGATGTTAAATACTTGGAAGTATTGAAGTATATCTTGACTCCCAGGCATAAAGATGCCAGTAAAGGAGAAATGAGTACCTACTTTCCATGTGCGATCTCTAGTTGAAAGCATATTTTTTAATCCCCTGTTTTGAATACAAATTCCAAACTGGTAGAGGTTCGTATGAGTCATTTAACTAAGTAGGGTGGGTTGGATCCACTGCTTAAATAGACATGAAGCAAATAAATTATTCACATTTACACAGGGGAATCTTCTATTTCCTTCTATTTTAAGAAATACCTTCTGCTAGTCAACAGAGAAAAATTAACATATATAAATTATATCCCATGTGAGTATGAGGGATATGCAAGATGTAAATCTAAAATATTTCTTAAAATCCAAAATGAAACTTTCTGGCTCATTTTTTAAATTATTTTTCTCTAGTAAATTCTAGGTCAGCTTGTAAACAGAAAATACCAAATTAAAAATAAATGTTTCTGCATTTCTGATGAGAAATATTTTAATACCCTCAAAGAAACTTCTTCAAGATATTTGAAAAGTTTCCTTTTTTAGCAATAATTCTTTAATGAATTCAGCTCAATCTCATATAGCTTTGAACCTCTGAAATTTATCTTTTTCGCAAATTAACCATTGATAATTAAAAAGAAAACTACCCTACTCTGCTCTGGCTAGATGATCTGTCTGCATTGCACATAGTGAATTGACATATTATGTTAATCTAAAAACCTCTTTTTAAAAGCCTCTTTGTCTTTCCCACAGTGTTGTAGTTTCTGTCGAATAACAGCAGTAGTTACCTTCTTCATCATAGCTTTCTATTGTTTGGGAAAGGAAAAATTAAATTGTATGAATAGGATTCACTCACAGACATAAGTGCCACTGTGACAGGCCATCGGTAAATCTCAAAGGCAAGAAAATTCTTGATATGCTGTTGTCATCATGCACTTTTCCTTGGAGGGATGAATATTAAAATGTAGAGTGTTACAGGAAGTTTATAACAGAAATCAAAACTTTCAGAAATACGACAAAGAAAAAATATAAAGCAGCTGCATATCAAAAAGTAATTTGTCTCAAAACATTGAGGAAATACTCTATGTGTATAGACTTTTGCATTTCCAGTAGCGTGCCGCAGATTGCACAGCTAAGTCACTTTTCAGATGTAGATCATCCAGAGAATAATAACAAGAAAAGCAAATTAGTAACTGAAAAATGGATTTAGGCATTCAATTTTACTAATAGATGACTGGTGCTTTAAAAACTGCTCTGTTGATCATCAGCCATTCATTGACATTTCTAGCACTTCATTTCAGGAAACTCCTAAAAAAGAAGGTTGATATTAACAACTTCTTCTGAAATACAGAAATTAATTGCCCAAATGTCTTCATTTTAGATAAAATGTCTTCATTTTAGATAAACTGGAAGTCATTTACATT
Source organism: Opisthocomus hoazin (assembly GCF_030867145.1). NCBI lineage: Eukaryota > Metazoa > Chordata > Aves > Opisthocomiformes > Opisthocomidae > Opisthocomus > Opisthocomus hoazin. The sequence goes on from NC_134418.1 coordinate 82,934,271, forward strand.
AATGTAGTTGATGAAAAATAATGATGAAACTAGACAAAACAACTCTGAGCTATGCACTGTCATGTATTTTTGAAAAAAAAAAATCATTCTTCAAAAAAATTGTAATTTCTTGAAAGATATTCCTAAACAGATTTTTATTGTCAACCTGCTGAAAAAATTCAGTCAGGTCTGGGAGTGGTTTTGATGTTATGAAATCAGAAATATTTGTGACTTTGCTAGTACCCATCAATTTAATGCAATAAAAGTAGTTAAGAGCACTTTTGTCTTCAAGTTTATGAAATGGCATCTGAAACTACTAGGAAATATTAATATTCCTGGATAGTAGGTTATAAATTGCAAAAATATGCTGCTGAAAAATATGAAATGGAAGTATCCAATCATTTAACATTTATACAATTCAGTTTCCTTTCAAATTCAAGATAAAACCTCATTAAGCAACTGAGTACTTTCAATAACCTAAACTTTATAGTTTATATGCTTTCTAAAAGGTTTTGGAAGCTCTTTTTCTGCTGTCTTAGAGACATCAGAAGTTCACAAACCATCACCTGAAAAACACTGATGTATGTGATTAAATAATTCATGATATTCAGATTCTTCCCGGGTACAAAGAACTGCAGAACCTTGTATTAACTTCTCCCTATAAAGTGTCAAAAAAATGAAAGAAAATGGCTTAGCACTAACAGAAATACAGATTTTTCTACTGCTCCTATCTACATGTATCCCATGTATCCTTTTTTTTATATCGCTACAAACAGTCTTTTCCTCTGTCTGGACACCCGCTTTCAATAGATTCATTCTGTGTTGCCATATACTTTCTTTCCTTTTTTCTTTTATTTCTAACTTTCGCTATTGAGTGTCAGTGACATGCAACAAACAAATATTTTACAGACACCTCCTCAGTGCCTTACTTTGCATGCAAATGTGGCATTTTGGTTTCAAAATGATAATCCATCACTATCTTGTACACTTAAAAAATTCAATAGTTGAAATACAAAGAAATCCTCTTGTTCCATTGTTTAATAGATCTTTCATTTGGCTTTTCTGTAGCAAATTCTTTGTCAAACTCTTCTTTTCTTTATACGTCTAGTACCTCATTATATTTTTGGATGGATGTGACATAGCACTCAAAATACAATTTGTGGTAGAGGAAAATACAATGTTTTCCTCAAGCTACTCATTCTAGACATTTCCATCGTTAATATATATCATCTTACAAAAAGCTTGTGTTCAGGTAAAGAGGAACTGTGTTCTGTCATTATATTGGAATGTAAATAGATTAAAATATTTGTCTTGTTCTTAATGGGGCTATGCAATAAATCTACAGCTGAACACAACCGGAATCCAAATTTTGGTTTCCTAGTTCAATACAGTTTTTATCCGGTCAGCTTTCCTATTCAGTGTGTTAGCACAACTGCTACAAAAATCCTTGCATTAGTACTTCCCTGTCAAGAGAAACCTGTACAGTACTGAGAGACAACATAGCTGAGAGAGTGTCTTGGTTCTGCACTAAGGTTGACAGAGAATCTTGAGCATAGAGAAAAAAAAAATGGAAAGACTGACAGGAGTAGAACAATAGCTGCTTGGAGGAAGGCTACCAAAGCCCAGGGATATGTGCCTTAACTGTGTTATAACAGGGTTAAAGAGCATAATGAGTATTTTGCAGAACAGAAAAATATCATGCAAAAAGCCACAATAATAGAGACATAACAGAATTTCTTTTACTCTCATCTTCATACATAATGCTGCTACACCTACCTGAAATACAAATGAGCCTATGAAGGCCAAGTCATTCTAATCAGTTTTACATCATTATTTAAAACTTTTTAACTGTTTTGTTTTCTTTATTATTTAGATGAACGTATGTCATCGGTCACTAAGCTGACTTTAGTTATGTAATGCCAGTAATGTCAGTTTAGTTATGTGATGACTGTCACCTGTCACTACAGAAGCACTTGCAAAGATGTGTGGAATCTTATGCACCTATATTTCAGTATTAGTACAGTCAAGTAAATTAGGTACTAGTGCCAGAAAGCATCACTAAGCAGACAAGCTTATATCAGCATAGGCTTAAATGTTGTCTTAAATAGAAATTGGTTTAAACACTTATTTAAAAACAATTTTACTTACTTTTTAAAAATGCTTTTAAATAATTTTTCTTTCTCCGAGCCATAGAGAACAGTGAGACAATCACGTGTATAAGTAATTTTTACTTCTTTACCTTTCAAAATATGTTTGTACCTACATGCATTGTGGTAGATGAGGTACTAATGCCAGAAAGCATCACTAAGCAGACAGGCTTATATCAGTATAGGCTTAAATGCTGTCTTAAATAGAAATTGATTTAAACACTTTGTAAAAAGAATTTTAAATATTTTTTTAAATACTTTTAAATACTTTTTCTTTCTCCAGGCCATAGACAATAGCGAGAGAAGCATGTGTATAAGTAATTTTTACTTCTTTATCTTTCAAAATATGTTTGTACCTACATGCATTGTGAAATTTGGCGCTGGGTGGCACTGTCGATTTTTTTTCAGTAGATTTTTTCTCAGCGGTTGGTTTTGTCTTTCAGACTTGAATCTCCTACTAGATCTTTGGTGATGGAAGCACCCAGGGGAGTGCAAGTCAACGCAGCTGCGGGAGACTTAAAGGCTACCTGCAGGAAAGAACTGCACTTACAGTCCACAGAAGGGGAGGTAAGTTCAGCTGGTAGAGCAATGTTCTACAGCTATGCCCAGCATTAACGCAAACACTGTGGGGATGGTTTATTCAGCAGCAAGGTAAACATCACAAGAAGTGTTCTGTGTTTGCCCATGTCAAAGTAATTTTGGTTTAGCTTGCTCGATTATTAATGCTTATTTGCTTCTTGCAAATATTTGAATCACTAAGTTTCATTCACACTGAAAAAGATGTTAGTTAAATGAATATAGATAATAATTATTTTTCATGGGAGAGTCAAGGAAAAAGCTACCCAGTCCTTCAGCATATCCATGGGACAGGGACAGCTAAGTGATAGTGGTAAAAAATTACTTTGGATGAATCTGACAAACTAAGAAAGAGAAGTTTGGATTAATTTGGATTAATATTTCATTAAATTGTGATGAAGAATTTTAACTAATTTGCTCTACATGTGGTTTATTTCCTTGAATTATTGCTACCTCTGCAAGAAAGACGGAGTGCTTCAATGGTGTGTTCACTGTACTGTTTCATATATACTGTGTTTCAGTGATCAGCTCGACATAAAGAGATTGTGGTATAGATTCTTCACATGTAAACCTGTGCAAACTCACACAAATGCTTTTAAATTGGGTCACTGGTTTGGTTGACCATCCATTTATTGTAGAAATGCATGAAAGATTACTGACATGAGAGTCCTTTCATCTTCTATCCTTAAAATGATACAACATTGAAAAAAACTTGTGCAAGGGTATCAAAGGCTCTCATATTCCTATTAGACACATTGAAGAAATGGATAGATTTTCAAATTTTTCTCAGTGGGTCTTGCCACGTTACAGCATTTTTGGAAAATATTCTTGTGAATATAAATATCTAATTAGCAATGGAGCTCTTTAGAAATTATTTGCCTTTTGTGTTTGTATTTTCCATTTTCTACCAAATATTTACAAATACTTTATGAACTATCCAAATAAGCAGCAACAAACAAAACCAGCATTCACATCTGTAGCAGATAATCCCCTGCAATGCACACTCTTTGCATTACAGTGCATACAGGAACATTTTTGACCAACATACTGCACCGAAGTAGCATTTTTCTATTGATGCAAGTACCTGTCCTGTGTAATTAAAGCTCAATAGTTTCCTAATTCAGAGCCTGAAATATTTATGTGCCACATGCCCCATCTTATTTCTGAGTGTCTCCGAAAGCCAGCTCTTCCCACAACCCCTGATCTTTACTTATCACCTCTCTAAATATGAAGTCTTTGTTACTATTTCCTAACTTTGCTGAGATAGCAGTAAGGGCAATCCAATCCTCTTTTAATAGTAAATATTATCCTCCCTTACCCTTATGCTTTCTGAGTATTTTTATTGCAGGGGCTACAACTTCCGGCAACCTTTCCTGCTTCCCCTCCATAAATCCATCCCTGACGCAATCCAATATGTTTCCTACATTTATTAACGTAAATTTTTTAACTTAGAACTTTTTTCTTTGTCCTTTCCCTTAATGATATTGCCAGAGAGAAAAAGCAATACTCAAATGAAAACGAAAAAGAAAAAATAAGACAGAAAGACTGTTACCTTTCCTCAGTCCCCCCTGATCCTTGAAGCAGTGATTGTATCTGTAATATCTTGGTTTAATATCGTGCGTCTCTGTGGTGCTTTTTACAAATATTTAGTCTAGGGATTCATCAGGTATTTCTGCCTATGTCAACACTGTGAGTTTATTGCACGACTTCTAATTTTTCTGAAGTATTTATTACAACTTATGGAGAAGGTAGTTTAGGAAATAATGTCCTATGACCTCGGCTGAACTTTGAGAATGGGAATCCCAGAAAAGCTGTAATGACTATATCATATATTATTCAGAACTGGAATTCATTTCAGTATTCAATGCTGTGTGAGAAAAAAATGCCAGTGTAAAGCAGACTTTGCTGAACTTCATATTAAAAATAGTTATATTCCTCTACATGCTAAGCAAGATTTTGCACAACTGTGATTGCCCAAGTAGATGTTACATTGATAGTATCAGAAGACAGACTAGCAACCTTTCCCCACCTTTTCCCAAGGAACTGTTCTGTCAACATGCATCCAACAAAGTTCAAAAAGTCAAATTATCTCTTCAATAGTTGCAATTCCAGTAAGATCTATAAAGAACTGTACCCTAAATCCACAGAGAAATGCCGTCCTGTGGTCAGACCAATGCCTTTGTCGTCTGCTATTTTATCTCTTACACTGGAGCAGGTCAGAGGAAAAAGCAGAAATACATTGGAAGGCGTACAATGAGCTTCCACAGCATCACCGCTGTGCAAGTTATCGCAGCCTCATTAGGGAATTGCTGGACTAGTTACAGCCTGGTGTGAGGAACAAGGCTAAACATCTGATGGATAAAACGTCTACTTAAGAAAATATTGATTGGTGTCCTTGCTTACAGCCCAAGAGATATACCACACATTAGCAGACAGTATGGAAAGAGGTGTAAAGGGTTTATCATTACCCATTTTTAAGAAAACACATTCTAAACAAAACAAAGTATCTATGTAAAAAATAATCTTTCACCTAAAAATATGTTCTTTATCAGTCAGGTTTCTTTCACGATTAAAAAGGTGTTCTCTTTGTGAATTGGATCTGTGAACAATTTTTGTGGTATTTCTTGTAGTAGATAAAATACTTTTTTTTTATATTATTCTCACACTGGTTAACTAAATTTCACTTTTTAATGTTTGTAAGCTTATTGAAAAAATCATCAAAAATATGTGAATTTATATTTTCCATCTATATCATAATTATTGCACTTTTATGCCAGAAAATAGCTGAGTGGCGTCTGGAATTAACCAGTTATAGCCATGTAGGAGAACATTAAGAATTTACTGTGGATTAAACTATGAAACATGTTATTTCCATTTATTTAACTATAACTTCAGAATATTTTTTAAGAACATAAATGTTTATGAAATACTTTTCCTCTAGCCCTATTTCTCATGCAGTATAATCTCTAGCCTCCCACATCATAAACAGAAAGTCTCAGCAAGTGTTCTGAATTCTGCTGTTTGATACATTTTCTTTTTATTTACTGCAGTATTATAATAATCTTTTTAGCCCTATTACGCATTATAATGCATGATCCCAGACTGAATACTAGGGGCTGTAATTTAGACTCAGATTCTGCTGCCCCGCATAAAGCTCTTGAGCTGCACCCTTGTGAGTCGAGGCATCAGCAGAATCCTTTGATTCAATTATAGCTTGGCATTTGGTTGTGAACTGTGCATTATTCTGTAAATAAACCCTAACCAATGGTTTAAAGCAGCAATCAGTTACAAGGAAAATGAAACGTGAAGCTCCAGGGTCTGGCTGAATCTATTGGTTCGCACAGGAAGACAAAAAAGCATTTCTTGCCTGGAAATTCAGCACAACGACTGCCAGATGACTACTGCTTCTTTCGCGTATAAACACAATGCAAAAGCAGAGATCAGTTCTGAATTCTGTAGATACTAGATATTGCTGGGCATGAAAATATGTTAGAATTGAACCTGAAACGCATTATCATATAATGGTAAAATGCTTAAAGTATTATTTGATATTGTCTGCCCATTGGTCTAATAGCTAATTCTAATGGTTTTGACAACACGTCACCCTTTGAAGGAGAAGGCTGCTAACTAGCCTCGGCTCTGATGAGGCTCGTACAGCTGCTATGTTTTTTTTGCAAGAAGCTTCTGTGTAAGCGAGGCTCTGCATTTTCTTTGCATCCTGTTGATTATCAAAGACCAAGAAAATAAAAGCAGGAAGATGCACAGAGCCTTCTCATTTTTACAAACATTCATTTTTGTCTCCATTTCTGTGACCTTTTTCCTGTTTATGTCTTTATGCTCTTGTATTTCCTTGTCAAATTACACTGTTTCATGACATCGTTTGTAGGCTATATTTGGTTGTTTGTGGCATAGTGAAGCTGATCCCTTGGTGATGCTTATAGCTGTCACATTAAAAATGAGCAATACTCTAACAGACAAAGTTTACTCAAAATCAGTGTAGTAGGCAAGAGGCCAAGTTTGTATGAACCATTCTAGCACAACCCAGGTTATGAAACATACACCCAAGATTTTTGGTAGAGGCTAACAAATGCAGATAGTACCAATATTCGATATACAATCCTATCCAGTCCTCTCCCTAAATCCAGAGGAGGTATTTAACACAGCGCTTAATACTTAATGAAACTGGAGTAATCTTCACTTGTAAGCCCAACAAACAGCACCATTTTAAAGCTTCGGTTTTGGTGTTTTTTTTGGTGGGGGTTTAGTGGATGGTTTTTATGTTCTGAAACAGAAACAAGAAAGGATTTTTTTTTTAATTATCTAAATACACTGAAATGGATTTACCTTGTTCTGCAAGCTGCTTGTCATGACTACAAAGGAATGGCTGATGAAAGGCAACAACATTTCCTAGATTAGTTCAATTCAGCCAAGTTATGTTTGTCTGAGATTAACAGTTTGCAAAAAAAAATGTAAATGTTTGACACGGATTAAGTGAGTTCAACAAAAACTAAGCAATGGCAGGCTCTAGAGTTCAAAGATCCACTGTTATTTCACCATAAATTGTCTAACAATAGTGTGCTGCATTTTGTTTTCAAAGCCCTTTTTCATGGTATTAACGAGTTGACTTGTCACTGTTGTCTGGGAGGAAAGAGATTACTGGAAACGAAGGGAAATTTTTCTGTACTCTTTTAATTATTGGTTTCAAGAATTCTATTAAGATGTTTTGACACATATTTAAAATTATTCAAACCATGTTATTTTTAAACAAAAGATTTTATTTTCAGGTTAAAACAGTTTTGTAAGATAATTTATAGTGAAAACCACTTTTATGTCAAAGTCTACAACAAAAATACACTGTTCCCAAACTACAAAAGCAAAATGTTTTAATTGACATCACCCATCTTTGAACTGTCTTTTCACAGGCAAATTCTGAAGACCAAGACCATAAGCCATTTTATTAGAAAGAGAAAAAGAAGTGACAAAGAATAATTTAATATATAAATAAAACTTTTTTCCATTAATATCACATTTTAATCTAGTTTTCATTTGAATGGTAATTAATTAATAAGATTTTGTACTCCGTAGACTAAACACAAATATTACTAATATATTTCCCTTTCTGAGCTGGGTAAATCACAAAGAAGTCGTATCTGTCCTCTGATTGAATGAACTTGCAAAGCCTTCTAATATAATGTAGAATTTGATGCTGGGAATTGGTGTGTATAAGACTACCATTGGCACTCCATAAGCACTGCAGCTTGTAACCTTCTACTGGTCAGCATTCACAGTGACCTCATTTAATCCTCCCTGAAAATTATTTCCGTAATAGAAAAATTAAATACGCCAGAAAAGTTTTGCTTCAATAGCCACCCATATAAATTAGACTGGGGTTATAACTCAGAAGTTACAATATATGCTTGTGTTTATTTAACATGAATTTACAAAAACGTGTACTTAAAATCAACCACGACTCGCATAAACATCACTTCAGTATTGAAGAGTCAAAACATAAATTCTTCCATTCAAGCAGTACACTTCACTAAGGTACGGTGCTATATTTTACATATATATATACACATATATGTATGTGTACTGGTTTTCAAATCGCTTTCAGTTGTCAGTAGTTCCAGGCATAACTTGGAGTGGGAAATGGGAGCTTGCCCTGGTGACTCTGTCCAGGTGTAGCCGGTATAATCTTTAAAAAGAGAACACTCACCATGCAAGAGCACACTTTGACCTAAAGATCTCATTTCTCTTGTGATCAATTGGTCCTACTCCTGTAGAGAATACATTTTCAATACAGAGGCTGTACTGGATCTTTTGGTATTCTCTGACTATTTAGTATATTCAGTTTCATCCCAGTCATCACATTCATTTCATTGTTTAAGTGTTCCTCAATACCATTAATCATTATGACAGATATGGTTCCAGATATTATACTGGCATATGTTTAGATTTTATAGTATGTATGCTATCAAGTTAATATCTGAATTTTTCATTGTGATTTTTTTTTCTCAGAACTATCTTTCACATTTAATGAAAGCTAGTTTAGGCACATGGTTTTAAAACAGATGTCAAAAACACAGATAAGTGTTGGAACAAATGGTCCAGGTGAACATGTACTGCAATTTAGCCTGTAGTTCATCTTCACCTTGAATGTGAAAATATAACGGCATATGAAAATCATACAGTTGAGTCTAATGACCCAATCTATATAATCGTAGTTATATGTGTACTTCTGATTGCAAGACAGAAGAGCAAAAAAGACTAGATAAAATCTTGCATTGTTATAATTCAGATTAATTCTGAAGAGCCTAAGGGAATCCGAAAGATTTATTTCGTGAGATGTCATTACACTGTCTCCTCATACTGGTTAACGAACACCAACCTTTCAGCTTCCCATCTTTTTTTCCACATTTCCTCCAGTTTCTTGACACCTCTTACCCACATGACCTAAAGTATACTTTTGCAGCTCTGTAGAATTACCTGTCTAATCAAACTGTACTTGAAGACAGAAAATTCTTCTATATTTGTAAATCCAAAATCTTTCATTTGTCTTTATCAATTTAGCCTGTCATCTCTTCTCTTGAGAGAAATTAGTCAAGAACCCACGAGAACATTTATAGATGGAAGACTTATATCTCTATATGAAATGGCTTGTAGGAATATTTGCCTCTTTACCTCATGCCTACATCTTGCCCACATAAGTTCTATCCCTCAATTTATTTCTTTGATTTGTAGATCCATATTTTCTGGCTTGCCTTCCTCTTCTTTTCCGTCTCACTGTTCAGATTAACGACACTGTCTGATAAGCAGATGACTTGCAGATCTCTATTAGCAAAAAACATCTGTAAAAAGAGTGCAATTTTTCCATTCCTATCACACACCTTACAGGCTGATTCAGTTTCCTCTTTTAAACAGTTAGAAATCAGGTCTACTTTTAAAAGTTCTAAGGCTAATGTGTTTTTCTCGGGACTAATATGAAGAAGACAAAGCTGCGATCTAGGATTTCTGAAAGTTAAGTGTTTAGAGGGAAGGATGCTGCTCAGTGCTCTGCTCTCTGACATGAAATAGCCTTTCTCTGACTAGCCACTGCCTGTCCCATTCCTTAATCTCTCAGGCACTCTCCTGCAAGGTTTCAAGAATAGATAAAAGTCTTGGTTTTATCCTGGCCTATTTGTCTGCTCAAGGGTGCGAGGCTCAGTAAGAGCGTGACTGGCTTGTGTGGCTTTGATGCATGTGAAGTATGAAATTACTGATCTCCTAACTTTCACAGCACAAGAGATTAGAGCAAGATCCTGTATACAGGCACTTCCATTAACTACTGTCATCTAGCAACAGTGTTTCCTGGGAACACGATACTGTTTTTTGTCTTGCCACTTCTTTCGTTCTCTTTAAACACCTCATAACATCAGGCATAAAACAGTAAGTGGTTTAAGTTTTACTGATGTTGGAGAAATTTTCAGTCATGAATCTCAGATCTTAGGAGACAATAGGAGGGGAGAGGACATGTCCTCGAACATGGACTGTGTTCCTCTGAAATTCCTTACATACTGCGTTACTATGATGATGTATTTGGACCCCTGATTAACTAATGATAGCAACGTTGCATCTTTAAATTTAGTCTTTTATTTCTGACCTTGACAGCCTATGTACCGAATAGATTTTAGTGCTGGCTTTAAGCCATGTTTATTAATCGTCTTCATCTCAGGCTTCCCCAGTGATTAGCTATAGAAGTCCATTTAATTTGCACAGCCTTCCCAGCTTTCTGTAAAGGCATAGAGCTTGTGAGATTCACCACAGCAGATACACCCTCACAAGAAGCCACTTCAGTTCTTCTCAGACATGGTACCCCAGTATCCACTTCGCTCACCAGATGTTCTGGGATGCCTGCTGGGACAGGACCCGAGAGCTACCACTCAAGGTTATAACACCAGAAAAATCTGGACCAATCCACATCTCAGTGTGAAATTTGTAAGCACCAGTGGAAAAGCATGCGCACCTATGCTCAAAAAGGTAATTTAATTTAATGAGCAAAATAACCAAGCTACGTTGTATTGCAATGCACACAGGAGGAAGGTCTGCTGGATTAAAGTCTTAGAGCAGTACCATTCCGAGCATCTCCAAAGAGGAGCTGCAGAAGCATAGCTGTCCTGATGTAAACAAACACATAAAAATACTGAGCTCATAGAATAAAAGGTAATAAAGTACAAGAGATTGTAATGTAGCCTAATGTCTGACACTTATGCCCTCAGATTTTTTTCTGTGTGAATTCTTGTTTGAATCAAGGCATAACTTTTAGAACCCATTTAATTTTGATTTACGGATTTCTCATGATCTTTCCCCATTACCACTGCAGCTAAACTGTTAAAATAGCCAGTCATGTGCTCTGTCAAAAGCACAAATAGCTAATCTTGTTTTGTTTTTCTATTTTCTTACATACGTGTTCTACACCAAAGTGCCTTTTGTTGTCACATATAGAATATTCTAATATCTCCTGCTTCGATTTTTTTAAACAAAAGCATATAAATAGTCTTTTTTAATCTTCTTTGATATTCCAAGTATATTAGGCCTTACTGAAAATCAGTATTTAAAGTCCAAAAGGCTACTCAGATATTTTTTTGAGATCTATTTGTTAGAACTTATCAAGAGCTGCTGATTAGAAGTATATGACATTGCTGGCTTCTGTTTAATATCCTGTCGAGTTACTGTTGAAATTGAAAGCATTTTATCACAGTCATGTTCTGACAACAATACTTGATTTTCCTCCAAGTACAGAACTATGTTGAGCACTATTTAGTATAAAAGATACAATTATACTTACATAGAGCTTACATTCTTGAATGTTACTGGATTTTTACACAGTACTATGGATAACTCCACCTTTGCTCCATTAATAGTGGACTTGTTAATGTTTCTTCTATTCCAGATACGAGAAGCAAAAGAGAACTTTTTATTATTCGTCACTCCGCTTACTGACAATTATGTCCTTTGTTTCCTTACTACATTTTACCAATTCTGAGCTTCTAGTTTGCTATCAGTCTTTTTTACCCCCATTATTTTGTTTTCTTATTAAGCTTGCTATCGTTACTTTCACATTTATTCCCGCCTGAGTTAAATGTTTTTACATGTGTAATCTTTTTTTGCAGTTGTAATTTTATAACATTATTAAGTTGTTCACAACACCATCCACATTTGTTCTGTCTGCATTATTTCTGCAGAGGCTTTGACTCCTAATTATTTCAAATCTATGATGCTGGGCTTTTAAAGCAGCAGTGCGTATACATGTATGTAAATACATCATTCCTTTGTCATATAAATTACAGCACAAAGATAATAACTTGCTGCGTTTCAGATCTGTAATCGATTCTTCTGTCAGTCGGGATGTGAATTAAACCAGGCATCGTGCCATGCGGTTATCGCCTGTGCCTCTGAGATTCTCTCTTTCCGTCCCTGTTAGTGTCAATTCCCAACTTTGACAGTGTCTTACTCTGGAAGCTGGAGAGCTCGCAAGGAGTGTGTGGGGGTTATATTGTTTGGGGCTAATTTCAGCTTGTGTTTTCTTTGATGACCCCAGTCATTTGCAACCCTTCTGCTGTGAAAGGTAACATGACTGTGCATCAGTCCTTGTACTGGATTTTATCCAGCCTTCTCTCCTCAAATTTTTCCCAGTCTGCTCTCCTTCACTTCTCTTAGAGGCGCTTAGTAGTAGTTTGCCCAGAAAAGCTGTGGCTGCCCCCTCCCTGGCAGTGTTCAGGGCCAGGTTGGATGGAGCTCTGAGCAACCTGGCCTGGTGGAAGATGTCCCTGCTCATGGCAGGGGGGTTGGAACCAGATGATCTTTAAGGTCCCTTCCAACCCAACCCATCCTATGATTGTATGATTCTTCTGCTCTGCTTTTGTGCCATGTACTACTAATTTTGTCACAAAATAATACCTGTCTCCTGTAAAAGAAAAGCGATATATGTCATATCTCCCCAAGTTCTTCGCATGTACTGCCAAAGTGCTGGTATAATTGTGTCAAGTTAGCTTTGCTCATTTTCAACACCTTATGAAAAACACTAGCAAGTAGTTAAGGCACTCACCTTTTCCTAAGCTTGGTACCGTTATCTGCAGGGCTTAGAGTCATTTTGATTTGTTAGCTGTCTTCTAGAAGTTCATAGTCTGTACCTGAGCTAATGATGGATCTTACTTTGGCTCTAATTTACTCCTTCCATTAGTAAAAAATAAACTCGAAATGGATGGAAAAGCGTCTGTCTGTGCCAGGGGGAGACACGGGTTTTTCCTGCTTTAGTTACCTAATTTCATGATATTGTTTATTCATCACCCTGGAAATGTAACATAAGTGTAAATATTGCAGAACTCAATACAGATTCATGAACATTATTGGCATTTACAGTTTCATACTGACTCATGTTATTTCCAATGGAAGGAGATTAAAAAAAATATTATTTAATCATTTTCAGTATTCAGAAACAAATGGGAATAGCCTGATGACCTTCTTAATAAGACTTTAACCTGATATCTTTTCTTCTCTTGATTTGGGTCAAATAAACCATTAGGTATTGTTTTGCACGTATGACTCTGTACCCTTATTTAATTATTCTCTGGATGTAGCTATTGTTAAGCCCCTACAATTTAGCACAGTTCAGCACATATTTCCAGCTGCTTACAGGAACACGCTGGGGAATGTGTTTTAATAACACTTCACACTTATTAAAATACAAATTATTCCAGAGAAAGGATATGGTACTGCCATGAATGAATAAATTTTAATCATAAAATGTACAAGTGAAAATTTAACCTATTCAAGAATGTTGTCAAAATGTTTTTGTAAGACGCTGCATGTATCTGAATAAACATGTTGGATGAAGTATTTGCATATACTGTAGTAATGAGTGTTAATAGGTATATAGCTACACAGAGTTGAAAACCAAGAAATGTTAACAGCGTTTTGATTACTACTAATAATCTTTCTAATATAAATTTCTAATATTTCTAATAATCTTTCTAATACTTCTAGTAGAATATTTCTAAATTTTTTAATATATTTCTAAAAAGCTCATGACTACCTTTAAAAGATGCTGTGATGCTGAGAGAAGCTTGCTTACTCTTTTTTCTTTTTCCTCCCTCTTGTAGATATTTTTAAACGCAGATACAATTCGCCTGGGAAATCTACCAGTGGGTTCCTTTTCCTCCTCCTCTTCCTCCTTTTCCTCCTCCTCCTCACCCAGCTCTTCAGCTCCTCGCCAGACTATCTATGAGCTCTGCGTCTGTCCCAATGGTAAACTTTACCTGTCCCCAGCCGGAGCGAGCTCCACGTGTCAATCCAGTAGCAACATCTGCTTGTGGAGCTAGAACGACTCCAACAGACCCTCACACCAGAATAGCCTTTTATTACTATCCCTCTGCTTCACAGTTCTGCTCGGTTTCCCTCGTGACAAGTTCGACTCTTCAAACGGCCTGCAGAGCAACTTCTTCCAGTGTAAGCAGGAATACGGCGCTTCCTTCTCTTGTGGTTTGTGTTGCCACTCAACGTAGAGATGGGAGTGAGATATTCAGAGATCAATGTATTCTTCGTCAGGAAACCTGGAACATAATATCACCTTTTGTCCAAAAGGGAGAATAACACAGGTGCCTTTGCTACATGAAGTGAAGCACATAGTTTTAGGTTTTTGCAGGACCTGGAGATGAACTGCACATATATATATACAGTACATAAACAAATTTTCCCAGAATCTGATGGTGAGATGAATTGGTTCCCCCTGTATGATAAATAACTTTACTGTCTGAAAGCACAATTTTCCACTCATCTTTTTGGATGTAAACTTTTATCCCTGAATTTTAAAATTTTGAAGCATTGTGTGATGCTTGCTTTACTAAACAATTAAATTCAGTAAATGGTTTTTAACACATAAAGAGACAGAATCCTTCCCTGAGTTTGGTTTCTTTAAAAATGTGTTATTACTCTTTGTCTACTAAGTCTAGGGTTTTGTACACTAGGTAAATTTTGGAAGTGCTCAGCAATATTACCTTTCAGAGTTAAAAAGACATCTGCTCACGTTTGTCAGATCTGAATGGCCTTACGTAGTATTTTCGTGACTACTGCATGTGAAGCGATTGCTTTAAGTAGGACACACAGTTTCTGGAAAAGAAGAACAGAGTAAAGAGGGAAATACTGATTATGTGTTTGTTGATCAGTGTATTGCTCTTCACAAGGTATTTAGAATTGGCAAATGCAAAACCAAGGGAAAATCTTTGAAGGTACATCTTGTCCATTTTCCAGCTGTGTCTAACTGCTGCCGTTTGAACACAGTACAAAAGTTAGTACTAATGTAACGTGTAATGCTGAGAAGCAATGCACTAACAACTGCTATGACACTCACATTTATTATTCTCTTTTGTTCACTATCAGTTGCTAAGGTTTTCAAAGTAATATAGATATAAAGACATATTAAAGGACATTCGGTATTAAAAATTACATTGATATTATATCAACTTTATCAGGTCTGTGTTTAAATTATGCAGCCCCATTTGCACTCAGATCTCACTGCTGACTTTCTTTTTTGACAAGTTTGATGTGGGGTTTCTTTCTTTTGTCAATGTTTATACGTGTTTGGCTTGGTTGGTAGTTAACATCTTACAAAAAATGCTTTGGTATGCTGCTAGTAAATTATCACAACATTGATTAACAAGAGTATCTTGAAACTTGCAGAACCCAGGAATGTATAACAGTATAAAAATATTTCCTATTGTGGAAGATGGCTTGATTACTTGAGGTAAGTGTGCTTTTTAATTCTATCCTTTAAATTACATCACCTACCATGTAGCATTAGAGGCTTCTGAATGTAAGACCACCAATGCAATGATGGCTTTTGCAAGGTACCTCTGAAGTCAGGGCAGAGAGTGCAAGGTGGGTATTTCTACACAATTTTTTTTGCTTCTAGAAAAAAAATTGAGTGAATTAATACTGTGGTTGCCTTTGTATTTTATTACCACCTAATAAGGTTAATTTTGTTTTCAGTACAGGTGAAATTCACTCCTGTGCAGAAGACCAGCACAAGGTGTGTCTACAACTTGATTGTTGCTTGCCTTTCCGTTGGCCTTCTTCAGAGATGTGAATTTCACCCCATAGCAAGAATTCTGTATTTGCTGTTTCTACCAGTTAAATGAATATTTCACATATGTTATTTTATCTCTCCAAAAGAAAGCTCTTAACAGCTGATTTGTTATTTCTTTGAGAACTTTATTCTTTCATCTGCAAAGAAAATGTGTTAGAAAATACTGCAAGAAAATATATTAAAAGCCCGAGGATTTTTAGTAAGAGGGACAGAAAGAGATACAAAGACAAAGAAGGTGATAATAAAACATTAGAAAGTATAGCCATAAAATATACCCTAAAAACTGTAGGGAGATAGACATATATTTCTTATGCACACAAGTAATAGAAATGTAGTGTGAAAGTCATGTGGATAAATGGTATTTCAGGAGGAAATAGTGACTAATCTATTTGGTGAATTAAATTGTAGCTTCTTAAAAACTGCACACAAGTAGACTAAGATTTTTTTTTTTCTCCTCAAAGAAACCCACGAGATGGCTTGCAGATACTTTGTCATTAAGTTTCCATCAATAACTTCTTATTTGTTTGCTCTTTACCTTATGTGATTATCTACTTGTAACATGTACAAAAAAGGTTTCTGCTCACTGGATGGAAAGACTGAACCGTTATAAATTTTACACAAACTTGGATGGGAATGGGCAGGTACAAAAAAATAAACATCTTTTATTAGTAGATTTATTTTAACATCAAGGCTGGAATAATTTACCACTTTGTATGAAGAAAACTCAGGGCAGAGGTGCGGATGGCACATTAGACTCAAGAAAACCAAGCCTGTAAGTCTACATAGCTCTGCACTGTCAGGATTTTCTTGCTGGGAGTCCCTTATATTTTAGAGCTCTAGCAACATATGAGATAGCATAACGAGTTCTCATAATGTCTTAATATTCCGGTGAATTTCATAATATCGATGTTTTACTTTAAATCCATTGAAAACTGTAAGAAGGAGAAAATCTCAGTTTTCGTTTTAAAGAATATTTCTAGCCCACATGATTTCAGAGAGTATTGGAAAAGTGATTTCAACATATTTAGAGAACTGAAAATCTAAAACACCAATAATCTGTAAGCAGCATCATCATTCCTGAGTGGAAGGAGAAACAGGCACAGGCTTTTTGAATGTTTGGTAGCTGGCAATAGTGAAAACCTCAATACCAGAGCTCTTCTGCTTATAGTGCGCCCCAAAAGTATCAAGGAAATGGCATAATCCCACCATGTCATTTCAGATGCAAGGAAACTAGAAGATCTCAGTGCAAATACCATATTAAAGCATGGAGCCGGACACGTGCTAGTTCAATGCCGGTTTCATAACGCTGAGGTCATCGTGTGCAAAGCCATAGGAAATTCTCAGATTCTTTTTGTCGCCTTCCTCATAGATTCCTGGCCCTGTCTTCAAGTTATTTCAGCCTTTTTTGGCCATTTATGATATCTAATGTTCAGGTTATTATCAAGCCCAGTCTAATGTCTCTCTAGGTAGAGTGCTTATCTGACTGAGTATTTTGATTGTGTTTTAGAAAAGAGACGTCATTTCTTATTCTGGCAAAGGCAAGAGTTTCTGTTAACCAATCACTCTGTTGTGACAATTTTAGGGAAAGACTGAAGACTTTAGGATATTTTTAAGCATTAATATTAGTGCAATTTAAAAAAAAAATACCAGTGGCTAAAATATTCCTCCGAGGTTTTTTATAGTATATGAACAGATGTATCAAATAAAGCTTCTTTTTGTACTAGAATTTTTGTAAGGGAACCACTAAGACGGTATTGCAGCTGTTTGACTTCTTCAGGGCTGTCCTTATGAGAACAACGAGATATATGAAAAGACCTTATTAGCTACATGTATTTAAAATATACAATAGATTTAACTTCTGTAAAAATATCTGTGCCATGACATCATAGGATACTGTCTCTTTCTTGTTTAAAAAAAGAAAAATAAAAGCATCAGCCAAGCTTTCTGAGCACTGTTAGCTGTATGGTTTTGTATTGCAGTTCATTCATCGGTTAAGTGATAAGACCAAAGACTGACACTTCTATCTAACACTATGACACTGCTGCTTCTACTATTTCTGTTGGAATGAAGAGATGACAAGTTGTAATTACAACATGAAATTGTAATATAGTTTAGACTTGTGCAGCATTTTGAGCTGTAGATTGTTCACTTTTTTCCAGGGTTCAAATTTTCTGTCAGTGCGGTGCAATCACATTACTGTTCATGCATACGATGATCTTTTGGTGTTCCTAAGAAAACAAAAGAGTGTGGATTCCAAAATGTGCCAAGACATTGCTTGTTTCAACTGAAGTTATACTGTTTTGCTTGCAAAACAGTGGTTTGACTGGAGAAGGGAATTCACTTTAAACCTTTTTGGGTGTGGAGGGCTATGAAGTCTGAGTTGAAGATACAGCCATAAATGTCTAGAAGGATTTAATGAAGGATGTTTAAGATATTCAGTTGCTAACACCATGTATTATTTTTTGTGTGGTTTTTTTAGATTCTAAATCATTGTCTAAATAAATAGAAAGAAAAACTAAACAACCCCCCCCCCCAAACATTAGACTATGGAATTGTTATCAGCTGCTTCACTGTAATGCATATGTAAGTTGGATTGAAGTTTGAGTGTCATATTGTTTCAGCCAGTACTCAGTAAAGGTCTGCTAACCACTTTTGTTTTGTAACCGTCATGTTAATGATTTTCTTGTGTATATAAATATATAAAAAAGAAGGGAACTATTTTCTTACACATACTATGCAATATGTTTGTAAAACTGCAATATTACCAAAATCACAAAAGCTGTGCTTTTGTACTCTCTTGCTTTATGTAAAACAAATCTTTTTTCTATTTAATGGACTGTCTGTCTGATAACTGTAGATAACATTGTTCAAACGCAGTACACTGAAACGTTAAGATTTTTTATTTTATTTTCCTTGGATTTTTTGCTTTATGAAAATAATAGCAAGGTTTTGGAAGTTGGAAATTGCTTTTTAATGGAAAGCTGGAACTTCTACAGCATGTAATTAACACAGTCAGTTTGAAATCTCTCCTGTACTTCTTTTGGTTGATCTTAGCATTTTCATCTGGTGCTACTATATAACCATAAAGAATGTGATGCATAAAATAGAAAACATATTAGAACTCCTTTCAAGAACAGTCAAGTGGGAAACTTTCTGCGGGTGAGAGGAAGATGTAAGATAACTAATGAGAAATTTTTAGTTTTTCTGTTTATTTCTATTTGATAGATTTTTTTTGTTAGTGTTCTTTTTCTTACTTCTATCTACATTAGCCATATGGTAATAGCTTTAATTTGTTCTTTCAATTTTTTTTGTCCTCACACACAGTATACTGGAATTTTATTTCAAAAAAAACCAACAGACACTGCATTTAAATGCAGTACTTGTGTTAAGAAAAACCAATTTTAAAGAAGTATAGGTTTCATTTCTACATCAGTGTTCATAAAGTTAAAATTACACTGCTGCATCTCACCTACATCTACACTGCTCAAGTTCCTTTGGACCTTGCCAGAATAAGCATAAACTTCATGTTTGTGCTTAAACTGCACCGATTTACAAGCCACTTAACAATTACACAGTCATGTAAAAGGTCTTGCGGTGATGTCATCAACGCCCACAAATCCTCTCTACGTTCAAGTTGGGTAGCGTCAGTTCTGCTAACAGCTCAGCTTTTCACAGAGCTCCAGCAAAAAGCAGGGTGAGCGCGTGGGTGGTTGGTTTGCACTGAGCTCCTTGATGCCATGCTGCGATTTCAGCAATACCCACAGTAGCCAGGCAGTAGCTAACTGCATAATGCCTAAAAAAAGTTATGATTTCTGAATAAGAGCAACAGTTGTATACAACTATCCGTAATGTAGGTCCTGTGAAGTCTCCAGTGACTAAAACATGATAGCTGATACAGCTACTCTTAGCCATTACGCTCAGGCTTGGACTAGTCCAATCTGGGAAAACCTAATGACTGTAAAAGATAAATAGAAAGTACAGTGAAAAAAAATCCACCATAAACATTGCATTGATTCAACACAGTCCATACTGAGACTAGAATTTAATACAAGCTCTTGGTGTAAAATAAGGTCTCCTCTGAAATTCTGACCTGACCTTCAGATTACATTGTTTGAATTTGAAAGTATCATTTGATCTGTAACCAAGACATTTCTTATACAGGCCAGGGCCAGGAATAGTTTCAGAAGAGCCAAGGTAAAACCGTATCTGGTATTTTTGGTCTGATTAAAGCCATTTAACCACAACTAAGCCTAGCCTACTTACCTACAAAACAATAAATAAATTTAAATTAGTCCCTCAGTTTTGGAAAGACAAAGATCTTTAAGGGCAGTTGACCTTTTTAAGGAGTGTCCAGTCTCAAATCCTGACATGTTTAAGCACTGAGAGTGATTTATATTAAAAAATTTGACCTTTGGCTTAATGAAGTCCATTTACTGCATGACTTGATCTGAGAAGTAAAGGTGCCTTTTAATCACATTTATACCTCCTTGTTCGTGAGACCTGTGAGGGAGAAGGTCAGCTTCCAGCATCATCTGGAGCACGATGAAGAATAGGACTTAGGTGATAGAGAAGCATTCCTGCAGGCAAGACATTTTGTTTTCTGTGCGTTACGGTACGTTGGGAGCTTGCGTACCGGCATTCTTTGCCACTGAGGGATCTGATTTCTAGCACTAGAACTTATTCCTAAGTACATGTTACAGAACTGTCCTGAAAAAAATGCATCACTCTTTTCTTTCTAGCTGATGTTTACTCCGTTTTCTTACCCCGAACACTACAGCAGTTACTGAAAGTGAAATCCTCTCCTCATCCCCACCCACTCCTACCTCTTCCACTGCGCTTCAGTTGTCCCCCATAGCCTCCTCCTTTTCCCCAAATAGCAGCAGAGTAGACAACGGAAAGGATTTAGCTAAGTCTCTTTATCAGGCTCCTTCCTGTGTAGCTTGCTGGAACTGTGTCAAAAGGGAAGTTTCTACCAAAGAGGAGGATTATTTGCTTTGCGAAAACAGAGGTTATGTAAGAGGGAAAACAAATACAGGTAAACACCAATTTTAGTCTGACTTTCTAGAATGGACAGTCGGAGTTTTTGGACTATAAAGTTCTTAATAACTTTTAATTTCTTCTAAGTTTTATAATTCAATGAATATATTTAAAATACCATAAAATAAATATGCAAACTATCCTGATACTTTTTTCTTTCTTTGCAAATAGAGAAGTAATCACTGAGCTCACTATTTCTCCCTCTCAACTAATGTCATCCTTTACTTTTACAAGTTTGAAAGAAAAAATATGACCTAAAATGTTAAATAGTATAAAACTAGCTATTAAAAATACCCTACAAATAACAGAAGATAAAATATTTTTCCCATAGCTCATGGATGACATGTTCATTCATCCTCGGTGAATTACAAATTTGATTTCTTTTACAGTGGATTGCTTCTCTGTAGTTGTGTGTGATCTTTGGGAGGTAAGGAGCCCCTGATGACAAAGGACATAAAGCATCTATAAGGTAGTAAGAGAAGCAGCTGTGATAGTATCTCTCAATGGAAATGAAAAAGATTTAGGAGCACGTACTCATGTGAGGAGAGAGGGTCTCCTACAGCAGTTTGATGTTGTGAAGACAACAGTCAGGGTGCTTTCCGGCTCCATGTGCCCCAGGGTGAACAAAACACGGCATTACAATAGCATTGGACAGACAGACAGAAAGGCAGCAGGTTTTTTCATCTCAGTACGAATGGGTAGGTCAGTGGTACATAGGCAGTGAATCCAAATCAGCCATGTTGCAACAGTACCCAATGAAAATATAGTTGAAAGCTGGATTGTTTTCTTTTTTTAAGTGAAAAGAGCAGTCACTACACATCTCCCTAAGTCTAATAGTAACTCAGAGATATGGACAGAAAGTCAGATGGAGATGAACTGGTTTTATGTCTTTATAACCATGGAACATGCGTTTTCTTTGCTTTTACCAACTCTGTTTAAAACCACCATTAGAAAGGAGAAAAGCAATAATCTAGGTATAGATTTTGTGCTTCTCAAACAGAAGGTGACAGTGAACTCTCTGTTTGCATGTATATCTGTGTTAAAGACAGAAAGAGCTGAAAACAGACCACTGCACTAGGGTGGATTTAGACAGTGGTAAAGACAACAGGAAATGCTGACAAATTCTGTTTCTTTAGATAAGGCTCTAAATGTTCATTAAATTCCATCCAAAAAACATATCATGATCCCTGACTTTTTACACCGTATTTCTAAAATGCATCATTAACATCAGTATAATTTTCCCTCTAAAAACTGTTCCCACTTCTAACTACAGGTACCACTTTAACTCCTACACATGGAGAGCTCTAAATGATCATACAATCTTCACTCATTTGTCAAAAA
This sequence comes from Opisthocomus hoazin, assembly GCF_030867145.1. Classification (NCBI taxonomy): domain Eukaryota; kingdom Metazoa; phylum Chordata; class Aves; order Opisthocomiformes; family Opisthocomidae; genus Opisthocomus; species Opisthocomus hoazin. The sequence continues at coordinate 82,956,471 of NC_134418.1, forward strand.
CGAATTAACAAATTACAAGATGTCCAAAATAAGCCTTAAAAGGAAACGGTAAAAAAATCCACTGTCACAGCCTTTTCATATTTCAGCCCAGTGTGCTCCTCACGGTGGAGGAGTTGCACTGTTTCTGGAAGCAAAAGATTTGCTATTCCTGACCTTCCCAGTCACTTCTAAAGAGCCTCTGCAGACCACACTGCTCCCCTTCCCTCCTCCACAGGGCTCTTAAATCAGGGAAATGAATCCTTACCACCGGGGTTTAGGCATGAGTTTCATTGCACCCTTTATCTTTAGACTTACCATAATCCCTGTTTTGAAGTCTGAAGCGGAGAGAAAATCCGATGCAGCTGACTTTTCTCCTTGCTGCAGGGAGTGAGTTACGGCTCGAGGTGGCTGTTAACTGCTATGGTGGAGTGAAACGCAGGGGGAGAAATGGAACATACAACCAAAACCTGACACAGGGAAAGAGCATGGAAAGAGAATACAGGCAAGTGAAAAAGAGAGCAGTATTAGAAGAGATTTACAGCTGAAGGGGGAAGACGATAATTTTGTGTTGAAATTTCTCTTTACTTCTGTGGCCTTGTCAAATATGTCGTGCCCAAAGCACAGGGAGCAAGGGCGAAGCTTCAGGATAGCATTGACTCTGAGATCGCTTCCAAGACCAGAAATGTGCTGTTCATAAGAAAGAGATGGTACAGGCAATATCAGAAAACCTCTGTTGCTACTCTGGGTGTGATGAGAGGCACAGCTGTGGAACCTCTAAGGCTATCGAAGCTAAATAGAAGACATAAGGCAGTATGTACCAAAGGACAGTCCTGGATGGAGAAGGGAGATGCTGGGGCTTACGTTAGCCTCCATTGTAATGGAAAACAGCTGGGGCAAGAGTTATGAAATGGAGAATAATCTATAGGTTGGGGTTGTGAGGTTTTGGCATTTTTCATTTTTGAAGTTAGAGTTTGGACAGTAAGGTGTGTATTTCTTTAAACAGCATCTGGGAGCAAACTTTGGCTTCTACTATGATTTGTTTCACAGCACTCTGTAAATAGATATACATATATAAAAATATGTTAGAAAGTAGGCCTACTTGGAAGCATTCCAGAAGCAACAGCAACTTTCTTGTGCTGTGAAAGGTAGATCCCCCAGCTAAAGAACTGGAATGGTGAAAGCTTTTGTTTGTGTTGGTTTTTTTTTTAAACACATAATACTAATATTAATTTATGTCTACTCACATCACATTTTACAGTTTTAGGGCCCAGATGAGTCCTCTTCTTGTATCACTTAATAAGGAAATAGCTTCTATCTCTAGTTATGAAATAGGTCATATGCAGTGCAAATTTTGCATAAGGGTATTTATTCTCTATGATGACTATTGTCATGTTTCCTAACATAAACTGCTGGACTACAGTAGACCTACTAAAATTCTGATATTAAACTATTGGTACTTCAGTTTTCCTCTGGGAAAGTCTGCGACACCGTACCAGTCCTTTCTACAGTGCTGTGATAATAAACATCTCGCGCATGTTGGCACATATTTGTGAGCAAGTCACCACACAATGAACCAGATGACGGGAGCTGCTTCCTAAAATTGTTTGTTTACCTCCAGTTTCCAAAATCTTGCATGACTTTAATATAAAGTAAGTTTTATCTTTGTGTTGAACTATAGTACATTATGTACTTTTTAAGAGATTTAAATTATATATCTAAACCACAAAACTTTATTAATGGCCATATGTTTCTGAGAACTGAAAGGGAAAAATACATTTCAATCACGTTGTCTCGCATTGTACAGAACAGTATAATTTCAGTTGATTTAGGCAATTTTCCTATCTATTTTTAGGAAATCTAACAAGCAAACATATAATTAAATTTGACACTGTACAGTTTGCCTAACAAATATCACTTCAGTTAGACCATTGTGATGACAAAGTATTTACATTCCAAAGAAAAATTTCTAAATGGTGTATTATTCCCTTTTAGAAGTATATAATGTATTATCATGTTGTGAAGTATGACAAGTTAAGTTATATCAATTTTTAAATAAATGTAAATAAAATTCTTTAGTATAAACTTCTGTGATGTGCACATTCAATTTTTTGAACTTTTCTATTAACAGAATTAATCTGGAATTTAAGTTAAGCTAAGTGCTAATCCTGTTCACATTTCACGTTGTTTTCCATTGTTTCGCATATGCTTTGTATGAGTGCAATATACTTTTTGATGTTTGGGGCAAAGGCAGCTTGATTCTACATGTCGTCTGCCGCAGTGCAGTTTGCTCATCCTGCCGGTCTCGTACTAAAATTGTCTTCCCAGATACATTGGATGGTGAGAATGCACATCAGCAGGCAATGAGCACCCCCTTAACTCCGCATGCTAGGCTAAAGAAAATCAATTTGAATTCTCAAAAGATGAAGGTAGTGCAGATGGTCACTGTATATTGCCAGCTGTTTCACAACACTGGAGTCTTGGAGAGGGATTTAAAAAACAAACAAGAAATTGGTTTGTAAATTGTAAGAAGCTACGGAGCTGAACGACTGCCCTATTTATTATCATGGGATGCAGAAGGGCTCAGACAAATGGAGAATGGACTTTTCTCCACACCAGAGACAATCAGTAATCACTGTGTGGTGAAAGGGAGAAGAGGAAGTAAATAACAGGTTTTGCAGCCTTGCCCCCATGAAAATGTCAGCTCTGTAATATAAGATTTTGTATGGAAAATTCTGGCTATCAGCTGTAAAAGAATTGAGTACTCTATCTGTCAGCTGTACTCTGGGGAGAATGATTTTCTGAAAAAAATTTTTGATTGTGTGTTTTCAATCATCATGGTTACTCTGTTCACGCCTTCTCTTTTTCTACCCGTTAGTCTTACAACTCCTTAGGACTTTTTCTGTAAGAGTCTGCAGTAAATACTATTATTGTGAAAGTTATTCAGGTTAATGGCCTTACCTTCTCAAGATTAATAAAATAATACATGGAAGTAATGCTTCATTACATAAGTCAAATTTAAAGACTTTGTCCTAATTCCAAATCAAATTTTCCTGTTCGCCCTTTGGATAAAACACCTTAGATATTACTCTGCGTAGTTTTCCTGTTAGCGTTCCCGTTGGACTTCTGCGGACTCTGGTGAAAACCAAATCAATGCATTTAGGCCAAACAATATCCAATTCTGGGCCAGACCAGTCTCTGGCAATGGCAGCAGGGGATTGTATTTAGGGACAGCATGGGACAACGGCCGATTTACACTACCTCTTTCCCACAGACTCCCCTAACATCCACAGTCATATTCCCTGCCTTGTACAGTTGGTATCAGTTTATGGATCTGTTGTCCATGCGTTTCTGTAATCCTTCTTCAGAGCTGCTGACACAGCTGTTTTTTTGTGGCAGCAAGTTCCAAATTTTCAAACCCAGCTGCTCAAATAAGAGCTCTTTCATCTGTTTTAAACTGATATTCTAATAATTTTACAGGGTATTATGGGATTTAGAATAGAACAGAATTGAATATTTCAGCTGGAAGGGACCTACAATGATCATCTAGTCCAACTGCCTGACCAGTTCAGGGCTGACCAAAAGTTAAAGTATATTATTAAGGGCATGGTCCAAATGTCTCTTAAACACTGACAGGCTTGGGGCATCAACCACCTCTCGAGGAAGTCTTTTCCAGGGTTTGACTAACCTCTCAGTAACGAAATGTTTCCTAATGGCAAGTCTGAAGCTCATCTGATGAATAATAGCTCTGCAACCGCCTTATCCACCACTGTAAATGTTAAATGTATTCCCTTCAGCCTTTGCCAAAGCCTAGCCTCGGTCTTCTCTTCTGTTATTTCTTATAATGCTCCAGCACCCTCAGATAAATCCTATCCAGTCCTGGTCACTTGCTAACACCTCATTTACTTGGTCTAGTACTGTTTCTACATGTATTCCCCAGTGGTCTAGCCCCTCTGACCTGTCTGCTGCAGAGTTCGCCCTTGCTCTCCTGGTTGACGTTGCACATGCCAGTCGGCCAGCCTGGCTAGCAGTCTGGTTTGTCTACTCTATTTATTGTGACTGTGATGTTTATTTCCCCCGGCCTTTCAGAGACACACTGAACATTAACCACATCCTCTCAGGGGTCACATCAGTCTGAACCAGGTGCTCTTCTGTGCCTGTTGGCTTTCACCCAGCTCCTAGCATAAATACTCCTCTACAACCTTTTTAATTTTCAGTGCCAGCAGACTGGCTCCATTTCAAATAAAGTGCAGTCTTAATAGGACCACTGAGGGTTTTTTAAATCTATTACTCTGAAAGTGTTGCTGCAAAAGGTACGCGTGTTCCTCTGGCATTGTTCATCTCTCCTGACAACGAGGGTCATGCACACCACAAGGTCTCAGAGGTTCTGCAGATGCATGTAACCACCCTTCCCAAAGAACATGAATCAAGTCTTGTTAGGAAGCAAGAAAAATATGGTCTTAGACCATTATTTGGACCTTTTGCTCTCCTTTTCCAAATCTGTGTTAAAAACACACCAGTGAAGCAATATTTTAATTTTCTTTTGACCATTTTAGTGTTTAGCAACATCTGGCTTTACATAATTTCTGGTCATAGTTTCCTAGTAATTATTTTTCTAATTTCAGTTTGCTTATCATCATATTCCTAAAATGTTTATAAGGATGAATGTTGTCACACATATTCAGCTGGCATGTAAATTATCTTGCTCCCTGAAAATTCAGCAAGTCAAGACACGAAAGGATTTTCTTCTGTTGGAGAAGTGGGAGTTAAAAAAACCACAACATTTTATTTTTAGAATATTGTGGGACACTTGGGGAATATTACAAGAAATTTTGTGTTTTGGGCAGCTTGCTGAATTTTTCACTTTCCTAATGGCTGACTAAACACTCATATTATGGTTAATCCAGTGTGGTTTCCAGTCCCATCAATCTCATGCAAGGTTTCTCTCCCTGACCAAAGCTGTGCTCCAGGAAAGGTTTCCAGCTCCTATTAGTCCAGCCTGTCTTGTTGTCCAGCCAATCCTATAGAAGTCAAAAGGTGCTTAAAGGTCTATAAAAAGCTCCAGGAGGGCCTGTTGGGTGTTTGTTGAGTAATCAGTGCTTGGAGTTGTTGCAGCTGGTGGCTTCTGACTTCCTGACTGGGTTGGGCTCTGGTTCCTGATTAATTCCTCAGTCCTAGTTCTTGTGTTGGCTTTTACTGCTGACTTCTGAGGTGGTTGCTATGCTGTGTCAAGGCATGCTTCAAGTCATCAGTGTTATGTGTGGAGTAGCATGGTAAGTACCACTGGAGTGGAGGGAATTGTCCACTCGCAGGGGCTGTGTGTCTGGTGCCTTCTCCAGATGAGAGCTCTCCAGAGAGCAGAATAACACCTGTGTGCAGCAGTCTAGAGTTTTAGGTATTCTAGTTGAGAAAAAAAAATACTTCTGTCTGTTTTTCATCAAAAAATGTATTTTTTAAAAAAGTTGAATTTTTTGCTGAAAGACTAATCATCATGAATCAATGCAATACATTGCTTAGTGTTTTCTGCATGGAAAAAGCTAAGCCATTTTCAAATGTTTGTTTTTCCATTATTGAGGACCATCCTAAGTATTTTGCCTTCTCTTAGAATTTTACTAAGATTCCAGTCTTATGAAGAAATATGCAAGCCTTTAACTGCTTGTAGCAACAATGTTCACTAAGTTTTATGAGACTGCTCACAGGGTTAACAGCTAAGTAATCAGTATAAACACTGGTAAATGACTATGTACTGCCTACAGTAGGAGCTTTTTCCAAATTCAGAGAACTAAAACAGCGCTCCATGGTTAAGACGAGCTTTCTTTTTAATGCCTAGATTAAGCTTTAAGAGCTATTCTGAATTATCTTTCAAAAAACTTAAGAAAACTAGATGAAGCTAAAAAAGAATATTCAGAAGCATCACAAGCTTTAAAGGGAAGAACATTGTTTTTCCAGTGGTGTCAACCTGACACCTCCAGTTGTGTTTTAAAAATAGAAAACCAAGAGATAGTAATTTTTCAATTAGAAAATTAACAGCTCTTACAGTTATTAAATTAAGGCATTATGTGTTTATAGTACCTTGGGAGCCATGTTTTTGATATCCTATGTGACTAGATTTTATACAAAAGCTCTTCTTTCTCTTTCATGCTTGGCAAGAATAGTTCTCAGGAAGAGAGGGGGGAAAAAACTGGTCAGAAACTGTTTTCATTAATTTTTAAATGTATGTGCTTAATTCCTGTCTGCCTTACCACTTTCTGTGAGAACTGCTGTCATTGTTTTCAACCAATGATGAACAAACTTTAGGACCTGAAGAACTGGAGAATGATATGCAAGATCCTGGGGCTCGGATACATTTTCATAATTTATCCTGACTTCTTTGGGCATCTTATTTTTCTAGAAAGAGGAAGACTTTATTAGGGAAGACTTCGTTTTTAATAACTTCTTGTTATTGGTGTTTTTAAAGGACATCTGCAGTAGTCCATTTTTCTTATCCGTATATATAAAATAATTTGATAAACCTCTGGATTACTTCCTCACTACAAGAAAAATTTGTCCCTTAGAGAAAATCAGGGAGGTGATAATCCAATTAAAATTATCACCATATCTAGCGATATGAAGCAAAATCCAGAACTAGTCAAATAACACAAAATCCAATAATAAGCTCACTGCGTGCATAAATATTTATGCCGAAGGCAAAGATTTATGCTCAATTTCTTTATAACCTTACATGCAGTGGTTTTTTTCTGATTCTCCTGATCACACAGTTCATATTTCTTCTTCACTTGTGTCCTTATTTGTGATATTAATGATTCCTACTTCTGTAATGAGATATAAAAATTTATACTGTAGCACGTAGAACATTGCACCTAAATACATTTAAAACTTGGCATTTATGGCTTTGGTAAGAGGCTTATAGTTTTATTTAGCCTAACTCTTTGTGAACTATTTAAAGAGCTTCTCCTAAACTCAAGTTCAGAAATTCATGCATTATTGCTGTTATACTCACCCTAATTTATGAAATCTCATGTATTTAGATATCTTAAATTGTATTTTCAATAATTGTGGTGGGTAGGCATCAAAAATATAGGGATTACACCTTAACAGGTGTCAGCTAATACCATGCTTGAGTGCTGCAAATAGCCCAAGGAGTATATTTGTGTCTAATTGTCTACACTCCAAAGCACAACAGCTGCCCCTTGTAGCAGATGCATCATCTGACTGATGATATTCTCCAATGTGTCCACAGGCTTTTCTGGTGCAGTTGATTATATATGATTGTACTTGGCATAGCTGCGTACCCTTAATAGACACTTTTATCATTGTTCACTGAACATTGGAGTACTTCAGTCAGCTGTTTATCATACCAGTTATAATAGACTATCAGCCAAAAATTTTTAAGATGGCTGTTTGCTGGACTATGTAAAATGAATAAATGACCTTAATGAACTAGTGTCCACATGTCAAAAACACACTACAGTGGATGGAAACAGCAGAGATGGCAAGAAGTCTTTGACAGAGAATGGAAACTTTTTTAATTTCCATGCGTAATTCCACTAGTATTAGGCTGGCACATAATTAGGTGATTGGTCTAGGAAACTGCGCTGCTGCTACCTGTGTGGGTTAGTATAAAAATGTTTTATTCCTGCAAAGTTCTTGGCAGCATGACCATGTGTGAAAGGCACTCATTTCCCAGGTCTTTTGTATGGTGATATTCAGAGAGAGGTAGGGAGGCAAGAATTAATAAAGATAAATCTCTTTTTAGTATCAAGTTTAACTTGGTTATTTCTTGAAAAGTGTATCTTGTGCCCAAGGAAACAAAGACTCTAAGAAGGTACATGAAGCATTGACTGTTTTGATGAACAAGAGCACTAGAATCCAAAGTTTTCCAGAGGATGAGTCTGAGGCATGAGAGAAAAAAGAATTGCTAGCAGCTTTGAGATTTGTAAGAATGAATATTCCTGTGAAGTTCATGTTTTTTTCTCGTATGGCTTGGTCCATATTCTTGATTTTCCTGAAAAGTTCATCACCCATTGCTTCCTGGACAAGTGATTAGAAAACACAATGACTTCAATAACACTAATCTGACTTCCCCCCACCCACTTGTTTCTTTTGCTTTCAAAGCAGAGGTTTCAATTTTAACTTCTGTAAATAGTACATTTGGCTACTCAAACTCAGTTTTCTTGATTTCTTTTAGTTTTCGTGCCAGAACTCCATCTTTAAAAGCAATCTAAAAGAGAGCATTTATCATATTGACCCCTAGTAACTTAAGAAGGAAGGAGTTCCATTCATGGTAGTGGACTCGGCATTTAGATGAGCCACTCACACTGTCCAACACAGTTTTCAGCATCCAGGAAGAAGTTGTTGGAGATTATTATTCTTCATCATGTGTAAACTGTATGGGTTTATTTAGTTCTATTGATTTAATGAGCGGAAGAAAAAAATGAAGTATATCCAGGACAATGTTTTTACCTCTAAAATATTGCAGGGGAATTTCTGGAAGGAAAAAAGTTCGAAGAAGTTCGAATCACTTTGAGTTGATGAGGTCAAGCCAGTCTGAATGAACAAATAATTAAATGATCATGGTTGATACTAGAGCAATTTGGGGAAAATTGGCTTGGAACCTGTGGCAGAGAAGAGTAAGTTTTGCAGCTGCTTCTGATAGATGTCCAAGGATAGATCTCATGCCATGCAGAGTTTGGTTGCCTGATTCCCAGGGATGGATTATGGCACTCCCTTAAAATAAATTAAAAATATGGGACAGAGATGGGACTTGTAATGTCAGCTACTAAGGAGTTAATAAAGCAGTGAGTTTTTGCAAGTAAGCTGCTGAAGGCTGATTAAGGTCTTCCAAATGGACAGAGCGATTAGATATAGGATCATGGCCTGCACTGTGTGAATTCTCAGATGATCCAACTTAATAAACTTGAAGTCTTAGTAAGTCACACATCCCTACATCATTTTCTTCACAAAGGGCAGCAAATCCTATGTAGAACAGATGTAATAGTAAGGTGTCCAGACAATGTGGGCATATGGAGCACACAATAGTATGTTAGACCATGGCAATTTATTAGAATCGGTTAGGAAAAGCTACCTTCTACACAAAGAAGTTTAACTAGTCAAATTAAGAACTCATAAAAAAGAACACCTTTTGCGTGTGTTGAGTTAGCTATGTAATCTGAGTATGTGCAGTACTGCAGACTTCAGTAGTCCAGCCTTGTGGAGGTGGGAAAATCTTCCAAAATTATGCAAAATACCTTTTATTTTTCACAAGCAATGTCAATTTTTAACAAGGCTGGGAGGAAGGTCTTGGAGGGGTCATTGAGAAAGCCCATAGTTTGTATGAGTTCTGCTTAGAGTCTGAACAGAAGACAAGTTTAGGGGTAGAAGAAGAGTTTCTCATCTTAGCACAACTGGCTGGTAATTTAAGGGAAATTCCACATTAAGTGAAACAACGCAAACCAAAACTTGCTCTGTCAGGATGGATTAAATTATGTCGACTTTTAAAAATTTTGCCATGTTATAATAAGCATTAAAACACTGAATTGATTAATCAAGGGGAAAATGGAGTGCTAAACACACATGCCTACATTGCAGTGCATAGATACTGCACCAGCACATGGAATATACATATCTGTATGTATGTATACATATTTGTGTGTGTGTATATATAATACAACGAATCTGTCAGTGGGACATTGGATTCCAAGCAGCCAAAAAGGTTAGTTGTCAGTTCCTTGTCTTAAACCTGTGCTCACCATTGTTTCTAGCTTAAGTGATGTTTTTTGCAGATTGTTCTTTATGCTTAATATAAGTTTCCTAAGTGCACAGAAAGTCTTCAGCTGGGACTGCATTGTTCTCAGTCACTCAGTTTGCTTTACTCTCATTGTGTTTTATCTTAATAATGACGAGCATGTGAAATATTCAGATTCTACATACTAATTATTCTGTGATAGAAAATCTCAAAACTTCAATTTTATCTTAGCAGAACTGAATAAAGAGAGTTATCAGCTGCATACAGAGTTGGTTGCAACTTGACATTCTTAGGTGCAATGGGAATTCAAGCCATATCAATCAAATCAAGCTGTCACTCAGGGGGTTAGGCAAAATGACACGACTGGGTATCTTCAATTCCCATAGCTGGGAACTGTATACTCACAAAACTCTATTACCTTCCAATAGCAGTAATGTCCTGTTGTGGCAGAAATGTGGTAGAAACACCATTGCACTAACCTTTTAGTATTATGGAGAGACAAAAAATATGCTCTTGCCTGTGTTCTGTACATCAGGCAACGTGTCCTCTCGTAAAAATGCCTACGCTTCACTTCTGAAATGGATTGCATGTCATCCTGAACTGATAACTCTGAACAGAATCACCTGTTTAATAGAATAGTTTGTTAATGTCAGACTCAACTACTGTCAAAATATGCTAGATACAACGTCAGTCATGGTCAAAGTTTGTCTGCCATATACAACATCATTTGCACTTGCAGGAAGGAGTCACAAGAGTGCCTCTAAAACTGTAGAGACACAGAGTGGATAGTGCAGAATCTGCCAGTGTTTGATCTCACCCTTTATGACTATGTTTTTGGTTTTCCTTCACAGTCAAAACAGTGTAAATAGTCTGTGCAAAGAAGAATTAGCTCTGCTTCCAAATGTGTGGGTTTTAAGCCCTGCATCAATATGCACATTTTGATGATACAGGTCTATCATGGGCATCGCTTGATGATGAGTAACACTGAAACTCTATATTTTTTTTTTTTATTCATGGGCCAGTGTTTTTTCGCTACTGTTTACATTATCTTCTGCAACAGCTTTGATTATAACCTCTATACTAATGACACCTCAAAGTCCAGCTTTGCCTTTGGCCTTTCCCTTCTTCATAGAGTTAAAACATTTAACTGTCCATCTCTTTGCTAATGTATAGTTGGTAACTGAAATTCAGGGAAATAGAACTTCTTTTTGTGAGTGTTCGCCTTAATATTTGTCATGTCTTTTTATTCCATTATGCAGCATTATCTTTCTTCAGCCTACCTGTGAAGACATTCAAGACTTGTACAGTAGAGCAAAGTAAGCACAGCTGTCTATTTTTTTTCTGCCAGTATTTAGGTTCCTGCTAAATCTTCAATGTCTTCGAAGGAAAAAAAAAATCTCTTCTCCTCTTATTTCAAATCTCCTCAAATCTGTCTAAAATGTTCTGTTTTCCTGTGACTGTCTTCCTCAAGAACCTTTCTGATGGCTTCATTAACACTCCCTAATTTCTCCAAATGCTTTTTAGAGCTCTTCGCTTTTGAACATCTTAATCCGCTTTGTCTTCAATGTCCCTTTTGCTATTGCGTCCATCTCCTTTTCATGCTCTACAAACAATGATATGAAACTTTTTTGGTCACCCTGCACTGGTCTCTTCTTTTAACTCCTTTCCACTAGCGCTTTTGGGGTTTTGTCCATTTCAGATCTTAAAATGTTGTGATGTTTGAGCACTCTATGATTCCCAAAGGCAATAATCACAGCCATCACAAAGTAATTATTAAAATTCGGTTATTACTTTTCCCAAGGAAATTTCAGATGCAGTTCTGAAATTCTGTGTAAGGACTATATGTTGCTTAAGTTAAGTCTGAAATTTCTCTTGAATACTCACTGGTTTTATCATACAATGCTACTTTACTAAATTTGAAAAAAAGTTTTCAAGGAAAAGTGAAACACTTAATAAGAACGTTAACAAGGAGAATATAAATATTCACATATGCCTATATCTTTTTCTTTTGGCAATTGTCATTCTTCATGTAATGTCTCAGTATTTCAGACTCTTTTAGGAAGTATTTTGGACTTTTATGTTCCCTGATGCTTAGTGCCAAATGCTTGTTACCAAATGCTATATAAAGTGACCTGTAGATTTCTCAGCAGACAAAGATAAATTTAAGATTTGTCACTTGCATAAGCAGAAGCAATAGCCATTGTCTACAGAAGAGTGTTAGGCTAGGTTTTGCCCAAGTTGATCCCTGTTCCAGTAGGCTGTATCTTTTGGAGGAAAAAGCCATCCTGGTTTCAAATCTTCGTTGTCATCACAGTGCCTAGCAAATTTTACCAGTGCTTAATGAATGTTTCTGCTCAAAATGTACCTTATTTCTAGTCTGAATTTTAGTTTCACAAACATTATTTGAATCTTGACTGCTAGCAAAGAGTATTCATTTGATCGATTTTTCAGTAAATATATTACCACATTGTGGTTAGTCACTGTTCCACTTTCTCTTTTTGTCCAAAAGAACCTAAGTTCATTGAGACTTTTCAAATTTTCCCAATCAGTCCTATATTCACTCCTGTCTTTCTTCTCTAGAGATTACTCTATCATACTTTTAGTTTTGGAAAGCTGATGTTTTATCACCGACTGAAAAGGTGATGTAAGATTTCAGGTTTTTATCAGGATGTGAGACACCTTTCTGGAAGGTCTGGGATGGTTTTAGGTTTGACCCTGGGAGGTAAATGTGTACCTGGACTCTTGACACAACAACACACTGGTCTTTTGGCTGTATTTGGCACTTCTCTGATTTTTTACATCTAAGAATATTAATTGTTCAAGATTATAAAACCTAATCTCCATAACCTGTTCAGGTTCACTACTCCTTTCCCCCTTCCTGGTCTTAAAGGCATTACTTCACATTTTCTGTATAAAATCTATCTAGCATTTGCCTGGCTCCAAGTTACCAAATTCTTCTGATGTCAGTGTAGTTGACTCCTGAGATCTGAGTGAAAGATTCAGGTGGCAGAGATGTGCCATTATATGTTCAGAGACAAATTTTTCATTCTTCTGCTCTTAGGCATGTCCCCACAAGGGAGAAGTTTAGAATGGCTTGCACAGAATACCTGTTGAAGACAAGTGACTCCACCTCATTGCTTTGTGGGTCTTCTTATTTTGTACTGCGAATAGCTTGGCCTTATTTACTTTGCAGTAGAAGGAAAGCTTTAAACGTGTATTGTGGAAAAAAGTTATCTATACGCTGTGAAAATACTTATCATCTCTTTTATCATATATCCATTGCCTCTGCAACCACACTCATGCTTGTTTTCTCTCACAACTTTTTCCTGCATTAGGAACCAGAATACTTTCAAGTCTGTTTTATAGAGTTGTGATTGTTCTGGTTTCTGGTTTATGCTTATTCTGGGTGTGTATAAGCGGCTGAGCCATACTTCTCTCAGCCAATGGTTCTGGCTTTGTCCTTCAAGAGCTCTTAATTTTTTATTATTATTATTTTTTTTAATCCCAACGGTTTCACAGGCTAATTAGCTGAGGTATCTCAATGTACTCACACTGTCAATATCCCAAACTATTTGTCAATATGCGGTAGTCATAACTCAGTTCAGACTGGCTCAGATCTGTCGCGGCGTGATAAATGAACCCTTTGCCTGAGGGAGATGCACTCACCAGCATGAGATCCTCTTAAGAGAAGCAGGTCAGGCTACAGGCGTGCTTGTGAAGAACCAGTATTATTAAGTCACTTAGTCCATTTCATATCCTAGCCTCCAGTCTTCATACCTAGACTTCATACTTGGATTACCATACTTAAAAAAAATAATGTCCAATTTGAATGTATGCTTTCAAAGACAAGATATTATCTTTTAGTTTATGTTTAAAGCCTCATTCTTGCCCCCAGTATTGTATAAATAATAAAGGGGTGTAAGGCTCCTCTGGAATTACTACTTCACAGAGTAACGTTGTCCTCTTTGCATGCAATATGTCAAGGTGTAAGGGCAAATATAGAGGAAATTAAGGGCTTTTCTATGGCAGCGGGCAAACTTCATTTATGGAAGTTTTTTTAGATAAATTGCCAATCCCTTCTAACACGGAGGGGAAAAACAGCAAAATGATTCTTAAAAATTTTCAGGAGAATTCACTGGAGGCATTCAAAAGGTCCCTTTTCAGTGAACTTGGACACTTGGAAGAAAATAATCAGTCTCTTTTACCCCACGTTTAACTTTCCAAGCACGGTGACAATGAGAAAGAGCAGTCTGGTGGACAGAGCAATTGGTAGAACTGCTCGTTAAGTATCAGCAAAGGTGGAAAACTTCTGGCTCTAGTAACCTTTGGGAAGAGCGCATACGCTGAATAAACTTTTGGAGAAAGCCAGAATAAATGAGAGTTCAGAGAAGGATTTTCGACAAGGAGAGATTGATCAAAATACGAAAAGGGCTGCATTCGGCTCTCCTGGGAATGCTGAAGTCAGAGAGCTACAACATGCACTGACAGAATGTGCCAGGTAGGTCATTGGAATAGTTTGGATTTTTTTTTTTTAAGAGAAGGCACAGTAATGTAGTACAACCTTTGGCATTTGATGCAGGCATTTTTCTAGGCAGAAGTCTTGAGGATTCTCAGCATTCTACACACACAATCAAACCTCACAGCAAGCAGTGCTTACGGATATTTTTATTCTACTCTTCTGCGCTCTAGCTTTCTGAACAACATAGTCTGTTGGAGTTTTTGTGTGCGTGTGATAATATCCCCATCCTCAATACCAACCGCACACACAAACATCCCTGCAGCGTTTTGTGAATATTTTCGTCAAGTGTCTGTATGTGGGAGCTCGGGGATCACTAGAACTGGAAATCAGTCTGGTTTAGAATTCCATTTACACCTGCACAAGCAAGGTTCAAGCAAGCTAAAGATAGAACTCAGGCTGTGGTATTAGTCAGTGAGAAAGTTCTAGTTTTCCTTGAAACAGCCTTCTGTATATGGAGAACGGTGAAGTGTCTGAAGAAGTGCATCACATACTTGCAAGGACCAGGAAAGATCTGAGGCTTGCAAGACTAGGATTTTTGTGAAGCAGAAAGCAAGGGTTGCAGCAGACTTACCAGAAGAGAAAACAGCAAACTCTTTAACCCCAAGTCTCTTGCTAGGTTTAATTCTAAGCCATGGTGAATTAGGTTCCCATCACCATCTGGAAATCAACAGCGGACATTTTTTAAAAATCAGACTGGTCATCACTGAGAATAGAGATGCTGTTATTTGTGAACTTTGAAAAAGCCAAGGCTGGACAGACCTACATGGTTAGTGTATTGGTGGACAAGGGAGTGCTGCAATTAAACAGATGGCAAGAAAGGAACAAATTCTTTTAATAGACTTCCTTTGAACCATCTTCTGTCACATGCACAAAAAGAACAGACTTTGTGGGCTCTGTTATCGTAGAGTAGAGGTAGAAAAAGACACTGGTAATATGTTTATGCATTTTTAGAAGCCTATTTAAATGTTGTAAAAAAAAAAAAATGTTAAACTTATGCAGGAGCCCCGGACTAATTAGTTTGAAAGCTTGTGCGTGTGATTTCAGATCTTAGAACAGAATAAATGACTAAGTATTTTGTTAGGAGTCAGAAAAAATTAATAGTGACCAGAG
This sequence comes from Opisthocomus hoazin, assembly GCF_030867145.1. Taxonomy (NCBI): domain Eukaryota; kingdom Metazoa; phylum Chordata; class Aves; order Opisthocomiformes; family Opisthocomidae; genus Opisthocomus; species Opisthocomus hoazin. The sequence goes on from NC_134418.1 coordinate 82,971,821, forward strand.
CGTGTTTTGGCTATCTGAAACAATAGACCAAGAAAGTACAGACCGAAACACCACAGAAAGAACAATTATTCTGTGTGTATTCAATTCAAATTAGGATGTACCATGTGCTTATATATTTGCATCAAAGAAATTCTTTGCTGTTCTTAATTATGCTCAGCAAGCTGCACTCGAAGACAAGTGTATTCGTCATATGGCAAAACAGCAGTGCAGATCCCCAGAGCAGCAGCACATCTTCATGGAAGTTATTAATTGGAGATGGTTTGCTGCAGAACAGTGACTTTCAAAACTTTCATTAGTGGCATGACGCCTGCACTAGTTTTATGCAGGATATTTAAAAACACCCCGTCCATCCTATCCAGGCAACAGCATATCCCTTTCAGCAGAGCTTTCATTGTACAATCCATTGCACATAGTAGCATCCACAAAAATATTTCCCCTGCTGAGGTCATGAGCATTCGCTACATGCTGTTCAACCAACCATTTCTCTCCTGTCGAACCAGCTCACATCCCAGGGAGTACCTGCTGAGGAACTGAAGGGAGTTTGTCACGCAGCTCCAGGAATATGCTTGCTTTTTTTTTTTTAATGTTGTGAAGCGATGGCTGCGTGTCACAGATTGACATCACGGATCTGTGCACATAGTTAGGCACTAAGCTACTGGCTGTGACAATTTTTTTTTGAAATCACTTCAGAAGATTGTTGATTTTCACATGCTGTCATCCTGCTCCTTGCTGTCCCTAGCTATTTGTCTTGCTGTTAAAGTGGGCCTTCAAATGCAAAGTATTTTGTCTGAGCATGCCGAGGAGCACTGAAGCCATTTTGTTTTTTCAGAGTCCAGTGTTTTGGAAGTGAGCTCAGGTCACCAACAAAACCCCCAAGAGATTGGGGTGGAGGAAAAGGAAGATGACACCCCATTTCTGTTGTCAAAGAACAGCTGTCACGTGTATGGAGAGACCACCACCCTGCGCTCACCAGTGCAGATGGACCACAGGACCCTCACTGAGCCTGAGACCATGGTACCTCACACTGCACTGAAATTGTCAGGACCACTATCTAGGCACAGGCAGATCCATGTGCGTGCAGACTGCTTGGCACAGCTCTTCCAGGGGAGTTTGCTGGCAGGATATTTCCCTCTGGAGCTGTGTGGTTTATGTAAGGTTTTAATTCTGTGCCTTCCAGACAGTCTCATATCCCTTGCCTCAGTCTATCCATGCTTTGTGGGTGTTTTTAGCTGTGCAGAATTCCAATAATCTTTGTAGGTCATGGGCTCCTTTTTTGACCTTGCCAAACAATTTGCAAAATGGTAATTTTCCTTTGCTGATCACTGATATGAAGGAGTTCCTACCCATCTCCCTTCCAAAGCGGACACTGGTGGTACCATCAGCCTGAATGAGTGTCTCTAGGCTGCCTGGCTTCCCAGCTGGTAGGACGATTCTCTCTGGGTGGTTCTCTGGACCACTGAAATAACCCGCTCCTCATGTAGTCCATCTGATAGGTTGCAGACTGGGCTGCTTTCTTCATTCTATCTGGTGTTGCCCACTGGAAGTCGTCTATTGCCTCGGGCAGCCAGCTCTTCTGTTGTCTGGCTCTCTCAGTTGTGTGAAGAAGGTCGGGTGGTTTCCCAGCAGCTGGGCTCCTGGACCTGCCTGCCCAGGGGGTCAGTGATGCACTGCCTTTGCTGGCTCCGTTGGTGGCAACTTCCATGGGCCCTGGGGCTATTCAGGAAGTCAGGCACCCCAGCTGGTGACCACCTAGCTGGTGAGCTTGATGCCCAAACTGCTGGTTGCCAAGAACCTGGCTGTAGAGCTTGAGTTTAAATAATGAATGTGTTGCATACTTAACGCAGGAGCTCTCTGGGCAAGCCACCTGTCATAAGTGAAGATTCAAATAACTTCTGCTCTCTGCTGATCTGATAAAATGGTAATTGTTTTGCCAAGGTACCTCATTAAGCTCTGTACTCTTTGTATTTCAGTAGTTATACAAATAAGATTGAAAGTGACACTGAAAGCTGTATTTTAGCTTTTAACCTTCAGTGCTGGTTGCAAATGGAGGAAAGGACCACAGTGTGGGTGGAAAACAGGTATTTTCATACTGTGCTTATGGCAAGGCTATGTGAGCTGACCAGACTGCTCCAGATAAAAGAAAGATTGTTTTTTTTCTAGTAGCAAAAATGATACATAGTCTTATTTTACTTGTTTTGATCTTTTGTGATGCAGTCCTTTTGAGTGATATTATTTATTATTTCTCAGTGTTTATGATAACCAAGTGAAAAAGTGAATATAAAAATGTGCAAACTTGGTAGATATTAATCATAAATCTGAAAGTGTTTGAAGAAAATGCACTTTCTATGTATTTATAGTTTCAGCTATAACATTACTTTGTCTCTAATGACATGTTCAGAAACAAAATTAAGATTAAGAAGTTGTTGCAGCTTTGAGTTCCTAAATATCTGCATGTAGATAACAGAGATATATGAACATAAAGGTACACAATTAATCAAGTTTTCATCGGTTACAAATGATATAGCATATGATGTTTTAAATTGAAGAGCTATCTAGTATACATGGATATCTATATCAACTAAATAGAGCAGAAAGTCATGTTTTTCTTGTCTGTTTTTTGATATTCTCTTCATTATTTTGTCTCCTGATGTTTTAATCTGCAGTATTTTGAATAACTTCAGTTTAGAACACTATCAGCACATGGCGACCAAATATTCTTATGCTATGACTGTAGGTGCAATAAACAGTAGATGATGCCATTTTGTTTCTAATTATTAGCTTCTAATAGCTTTTATTTTTCTTCCTTTCTAACTGTATGTAAAATTAAGAAATTTGAGAATATTCACAACATTCTGGTTGTGAGTAGAAAACACACTGATGCACCCTAAGGGACCACCAGTTGTAATATGTTCTGGATGGGGGTAAAAAAAACCTGACGGTATATCGCATCAATATTTTATAACCACCTCTGTTTAGAGCTAGGCAGCAGGAACAGAGAGGCTCAAGAACCCTAAAAAACAGACTTGTTCAGCTCTGACACAGAAGTGTTTTAATGCTTCAGTACCAGCACTTTTGTTTAAACTGTCTTCTAAACTATTGCCTTGTATCTTCTTTTTCCTACTTTTATAATTCATTTAAGAGGGTGGGAGGCTGCCTGATGACTGCCTATAATTAAGACTCACAGATTATTTTTTGAAACGGATTTTCATGTTCCTTCATTCTTTCTTAAATGAACAATACATCACAATATGACTTATTTTTCACTTTTTATTTATTACTTGCGGGGTTAGCTAAGAATCTTGAGTGAGACTGGAACGTCTTCTCAAAATAAGAACCTATCTGCATCAACAGCTGCAGAGTTCCTAAATCATGGCCTCTGAGACTTGCTTATGTCCCATTGATAGTGATGTGTGATATTTCTTCAGCTTCTATGACGAAGATAGAAATTAATGAAGAAGGTACAGCAAAAATGTAACAATTTCATAAGAGCAATATTTCTTCAAAGGACCTAGTTTTCTTCAAGGTACAAGTATGTTTAAGGTCATCTGAATTCCAAACAAATGTCTTTACCCACCAAAACATTTTCCATGACAAATCTGTAGAATATATGTGAACTTGTAAATTATTTTTGAAGATCATGCACTGAGACTCGTTTCTAATCAAGACATATAGATTTTTGCATTTTATGCCTTTCTGAGAGATTTTCTTAAAGTTGTGGAGGAGATTCTTTACTGCATGTGAATCAGTTTACAAAAACAATCTTTTTAGTGTTTCCATACAGCTAGAAATATTGTAAAACATTCAGTAAATTTTTGGTTAGATGTTTCACTTTAAATATATTTGTTGTTGTAAAAACATACAATAAGGTACCAGATCTTTATTTCAGTCATACCAGCCTATATCTGGAATAATTAAATTTCAGCACAATCACTTCTTATTAGCTTGGACACGTCCTAGTTTACTATGCAGCCTGTAATGTCTAGTCCTTCAACTATATGTTTCACAAAGTAGAAACAAATGAGTTAAACTACTAAAATACTAACCTAATACAGAATTTGACAATACTCCATGATTATCAGACTTTAATTACATAGTAAATCTACTCATGAGGTAGTTGTTTTTATCTTCAAAATCAAATAACTGTATTGAGTATTTGTAAATCGTAATTGTTCAGGTCACATGTAAATTAAATTGCAAATACTTTTAAAAATTTTCAATACTTTCTTGCCCCTTATTTGTTGCTTGTGCCATTTTTATACATATGCTCAACACTGACAAAGCATCAGTTGTAACTCTGTATTGAGTTTTGGGTGCTGCATTCGAAGGAAAAAATAGTATCCATTTGAACTGAGTCAACAAGACTAACAAAAATGAGTGGACAGCTACGATATAGCACTTGGGAAGAAATTATGGAAACTTTTTATGGAAATTGTGACCTGAGCAAGTTATGGAGTCTCCATAGTTGGTGGTGTTTCAAAACAGCTTAATGAGCAGTGATTAGACAACTGCTTCTGTTCTCCTTCAGCTCAATGATCCTGTATAATGTGTTAGAAAACTGAAATGTCATTGCTCTCATAGTTACTGATAAAACATATCCAGTAAAGCAGGCATTTTTAAGTCCTATAAATAGCATTATTGAAAGATTCCTCAGAGACACAAGTGATTCTTTGGAATTTCTCCTTGACAAGCTCTTACATGTGAATTTTCCCTCATTCAGTTACAACCATTCAGCATACTTCACCATGAGGCGTCCAATTGGTGCATATTTGTCTAGAGACCTATTACAAGTGCTGGTGATTTATTTCCTGGAGGAAAATGGCACTACACTGCCTAAGCAGCATTTGGAAGAAGGTTCCGATTTTGAAGCAGGAATGGGGGAGACTCGCAGGCACGAAGCCATCTGAGCAGCTCCTGTGAAGGGCTTACTTTCCTGCTGCTAGCATAAAGAGCATGGTAAGAAGTGTTATGACAGCCAGGATGTAAGAAGATGTGGCACTTCACACGCTCAGTGTGGAGCTGTCAGGAGATTGGGCACTGAAATGCTGAGGATGAAGGAAAAGCAAGATAATGTTAACACATATCTTCCAAGCTGTCTCATTCTTTACAGCTGAGGATCTGTGATGGCCGTTAAAGGACAGTGGAAGAGAGTAAACGCTTTTGCCTCACTGGCTGGACTCCCTAGGCTCTGGGAGATAGAGCCTTGACCTTGGCCTCGCTGGTATGTGCCAGTGCAATGCCTCCAAGGTCCTTCAGCAACAAATATAACATGGAAGTCTATGCATGCGAAATATGTCAGGGTCAGTTTCAGTGTGCATCTTGCAGAATGATTAGGGATCAGTGATTAACAAATACCACTACAAACTCTCCTTTATGGGCATGTTCAGATTGGTGTCTTTTGATTTTGCGTTAATACATACGTAAACATGCTTTGTTCCTCATGCTGCATCCAGTTCTTTTTCTACAGATCTTCTTGATTGCAAGATCTTCAGATAGACTCTTGAGGGCTAATCCTAGCACAGCTGAGCACTTCTTTGTTCATGACAAAGAACAGTAGAGGTGATTTAATGGAATTCTGTACGGAGCCTGGAGAACTAACAGTGAAGAGGCAAGTTAAGCAAAATAACACCACAAAGCTCTAAAGCATTCAGGGAAAGTCAGCTATCCTCAGGGAAGTAGATTTTTGTGTGTGAGTCTTGCTTTACTAGGCTTTTTCAAATTAGACAAATAGCCTAACTCTGTGCAGTGACCCTAGCATGGTAATATATGACAGTTCATCGTTTCAGGTACATTGGCCCTTTAGAAGACTGCCATAATATTTCTGGTCCCTCTGGATTAATGAAAAAAAATATTCAGAGTAAGAGACCTCTATCTTTTCATTTGCACTGTTCTTTCGCAAACTAAAGTTGTTAAAACTTTAAGGGGGGAGGGGAATGTTGGGGTTGGTTCAGCAGTTCTAATTAATTCACTGTTTAATCAACTGCTTAAAAACTAAAGGTGACACAAGAAATAGCTTCAGCTGCTCCTAGATTCTTGTTTTTCTGCTTTTTGTCCAGAGTCCAAAAGACAGTTAGAAACAGGTAAGTCTTCATTAGCTTCTTACATTGAATAATAAGTTCATTTATCTCCAACTTTCCTGCTAAATTTTGAAATCGTTTTTCATTAAGAATGTAGTAGTAATCATATCTTCATTATATCTCTTGCGACACAGATGAAAATGGAAGGTCAAGCCCTTTATATCTAATTTAAACAAATTTTGTTACTGAGTCACAGCTATTTTGGGGCATTTGCTAGATAACCATAAAAAGGTGACTATACTGTGAAGGAAATAAAAGAAAAAAACAAAAAAAAAAACCTCCTGATAGCTCTAAAAGCAACTGGAGCAGAGTTATTGGTTGCTTACAGGAGCTGGGATGCTTTCACATTGCCGTTTCTGTCTGTTACTACTGCAAAGACAAAAGAAAAATACTGTGATGCTACTCATTTTAAATGTGCATTACTTCTTATTTTTACTGATATTATCTTGTAAATAGAACCAAGACGCGGCTAGTACTTCCGAGTATCATTTTTAATTTTGTTGCCTCCAGGCTCTCTACTTCTTTGAAAATGTAAAATGTTGCTGATACAGGCCTCCTCTGCAAAAAGAACCATACAGAAATTTGTATTTTAGACAAAAAATATTGTGGAAAAATCTCTGGCAAGAAAAGGTTTTGATCTTAACCCTACAGGTTAGTTTTAATAGATTGGGATGAAATTCAAGCAAAATTAACATTTATTTCTTTTGACTTCAATTTAATCACAAGTCTTATTTGTGAAAGTATAAAGTAATTAAATGGAATTTATAAACATTTTACTTAAAAGATGGGGGGGGAAATCACCTGAGAAGGAAGACCATATGTCCTCTAATGTCTTAAAATATCCTTCAGTTTACAGCTGGTAACATCTGATTCACATCTCTGCATGATATTTTTTTTCCTTTTCACCATCCAGAAGGAACACAGTCAGGAATTTTTCATATAAAATGAGGTTGTATTCTGGAAATATTTCAGAGTTCATTCAGTCTATCTATTATTCTCATCAGAAGGAACAGGATCCCTGGGAATAGATTTTCTAGGTGTTAAGAACATGGTAATTATTTTCCATATCATATATAACTATGTATCATATGCTTGTATCATCTAGGTAAGGATCATACACAAACCTGCCATTATTCTAGTTTCTATGAAATACAACCTTTTTTTGGGAAAAGGAAAGTGTTCATCAGAACTTTTTGATAATTTGAGCACTAATTCAATTCTAACACTACAGGCGGTTTTACAGAAACCTTTTTTAAGAGGCTTTATCCAGATTTATTTATTTGGGTACCAAAGCTAAGCCATAGATGGGTGTCCAGCATAGGTGCTATTTGTCATGCCATCTGTGTTGAGCACGTATGTTTGCAAACATCTTGCATTTCATTTGCTGTGACACCTCAGTCGCTCAGGAGGGACAAATGAGTGGCTGAGCAAGAACATAACTTTCCCCACACTGTTCTACTCTGTACAGAATTTTCCATATGGCAAAGACAATATTAGCGTCCATCCTTCAGCAAGATTATGAAGCTGGTGGTATTAATCACCTTAGAAGAAATAAAGGAAAAATGTTATATCCTCAAATATTCAGTATTGGCCAGGTATCCCCAGAACATTATGTTGCAACTTTTCTTAAAGGTCGGAGCTGCCATGAGGCTTTTTCCTGGACAAGGATTCAGTAGGCAATACCTGTAAAATACTGACTGAGGCTTCCTTGTCCCCACCTGAGCTCATAGCTTTTACAGGGATCATCCACACCTACCACTGTAAGCTCATTAATCTGCCTGTGTAGAGCCAGCGATGCTTTGTCATGGTACAGCCCCTTGGCCTTTCTGCAGCTTTTCCTTCTCCTCAGTTGTTTGGCTGTCAAACCGCAGGTGGGTAGTGCCTGATAAACCAATGCTCGGATCAATTCTGAACACAAACAAGAAGCAAAAAAGCAAAAGTCCTTGGCCTTTGAAACACGTGAGTATCATTGGCCAAGAGGACCAGGTTCCCAGTTACACTGCCCAGTCCTCTGTCCCTTTCCAGTTGGTTTCACGTAAATAACTAGGTCTGGACTAAGGCTTAGGCTTTTGGACAGCAATAAATTCTCTGTGTGCCCTATTGTTTGAAGTATTTCTATGTAAACATGCAAGTTCCCAGTATCTGGCAGCTTTTTGTCTCTGCTATGTGAGTAAGGCATGTTCTTGTATGGCCTTGGCCCTGTTTAAAGCAGGGGTACTTCTACAGTAGTTTCATCAAATGGTAGATTTTATTTCAACCAAATGTGTTATCACATGCTTTCCTTTAGTGATTTTATGGTCTGCCATATTCATAGAAATGAAGGGAGCATGTAACACCTGGTAGGCTCGGGACCACTGAAGCTGGATACTGCTGCCTCTTTACCAAATTTTGTTTAAAATTGTGTAGCTTAAAAAAAAATTTTACAAAATTAAGTAGTTGAGTAACCTTATTCAGAAGCCTATAATCTATATGAGTGAATAAGGTACTTGGAAACATAGTGAAAAGAAGTTCCTGGTTTCAGTTACTTGATTCAGACAGAGCTGCACTCCTTTAATCTAACTTAAGGAAAAAAAAAAAGTAAGCAAACTTTAGTAAGTTCTTCTGCCAAAAGAAGGAAGAAGGAATCCAAATCTCTTTCCTCTGTGACAGTAAAGAGCGAGACAGAAACAGAAGGCATCACCAGTCACTTCACACTTTCCTGGAGGGAAAATATCACTGAAGAGTAGGGAAAAATCATGAGCAAAGGAATATTAGTTATAGTATTTTCCTAGTGAAATTCTCAAAGCAGAAATCATGAGTGCTGCATTATGATTGTACAGATGTCTACTAGGAAATCTCAAGTGCATTAACCCTTTCTGGTCTCCTCCATTTCAATTCCTATCCAAGCATCTGTTCTGTCTGATGGAGAGCTAACCCTTCTCTGACACTGCTCATCTCATGGGATTGCAAAGGAACGTCAAAGTTGGTTTAAGACAGCCCTGCTGTTGTTCAGGTATGTTTTGCTTATACCTACAAGTATCAAGCTATGCACTTCTGAAAAATAACTGCTTGCATGGAGTCAGTATGGTTTGTTAGAAAGTTGTTGCTAAATTACCTCATGTATAGTAGTAATAGCTCTGGCCTAATCCAACAGGTATTATTGTGATTACGAATGAAGTTAGCTCCCTGGGAATATTTTCTTCAGGCTTCTCCTAGCCCATATGCTTCCTCTCATTTTAATGGTTAATGAGAACTCCTTCGTCACCTCTCTTTTTGTTCAACAAGCGAAGACAGAGCATCCTGTGCCTGTTCTCACTGCCCGCGGTGCAGTCCCTTCCTGAGCAGTCTTGGTTCACCTCTACAAAAGTGAGCACAAATTCCACAAAAGGCTGATGATCTAACTTTGATTTTGAAAATTATTCATTATTCTGCACAGCTAGATGATTGTTCTCAACATGAACACTGATAGAAGTTTTTCATACCATTGTATGTCACTTGTTGGATCAGTAAAGCACTGCTACAATTTTGCCCAGTTTACAGATCTCAAGTTCATGCTTTTTTTTAGTAATGGCCTTTTGAATAAGAAATTATGCAGTTCTTAAAGTGTTTTTTCATTAACTAGCTATCTTTAACTGCTTGTGGAGCACAGGGGTTTTTTTTGTTTTGCAAAAGTATTTTATTCCTCTGTAGCACTGTGCTGGAAAATATAGACTCTCCCACAGTTAGAGCTTGTCTCAGATGCCTTCTTGTGGAAGCATAACACTTAACAATACTTTCTAAAGACTGGTCATACCTATGCCATATTAAAATACACATGCTTGTACACATAGCTAGTATAAACCAGAGCTTTTAGTATGTGAGAATAGGTATTGCATTTCCACTTCCCTTCAATGTCTAAACTTTTGAAGATAAGTGTTAGTCAGGCAATAAAAGACAGAAAAACCTTTACACAAACTCATGCATCTGTCCTTATGAATAAGATCATCAAGTGACCTAAATTCTCCAGCCTACGTGGCCTGAACTCTAAAATTATTACGAACCTTAGCAGTCCATCCAACAGATATTCCTGTAATAAGTAAATAAAGACTGTTCTGTAAGCACTGCTGTTTATGGCAGGGGATAGCACATGCAGATCTGGCTGTTTTGTACAGTCCCATTGCACAAGAAATAGCTACAAAAAAGAAGAGCCACATTAAGGAGCTAGGGTGATAATAGATGACAGGAAGATAGAACTCCAGTGGGAGATAAACAACCACAACAAAAATGTGTGCAAATGGGGAAACAACCACAACAAAAATGTGTGCAAATGGGGAAACAACCACAACAAAAATGTGTGCAAATGGGGGAACAACAAAGTCTGTTGCTGTTGATGCAGAGTAGAGAGTTTGAGATTATCTTAATTTGATGCTGCCTATGAAATACACACAGCGTGCCAGCCTGCCTAGTTTTATTCCCTATCCAATATTGTTGATGTCAAAGAGATGGCATGTGGTGTAACGCTGTACCAAATATGGCTAAATACGTTCTGATTTTTTCAAATGTAGAAGCCACACGTTGCCTGAACAGCACTGAATGTTATCTAAATAGTGGTGAAAATACTTAGGGACAAGAACTGTCTTTTTAAATTTTCCTTGTCTGTAATTAAAGTGAAGTAGAGCTCTAATCAACACTGGAACTTATCAACAAAAGCAAATCACATAAAATTCAGAAGAATTTGGGGATATGTGGTGAAGAAGGCAGAGGGATAAAGGAACAGTTGATCATTCCTCATGACATTGTAGTGTAAACAAGTGGCGTGTTATGTGGCGTGACCTTGAAGCATTACACCAGTCTCTTCTAATCTTTACCAGGATGTCAACTGTATGCACCATGAACAGTTCCCATGCTTTGACCTATCTACAGAATTTTGATCTGTTCTTATTAAGGAACTTGGTTTAACTTTATGACCATAGAGTTATAAGCACCTGTTGAACATGTTCTTTCTATACTACTTCTTTATAATATTTTGCTTTGTTTTTTTTACCTAAGAATGATTAAGGTGTGGAAATTACTAGAAATAATACATTACCTTTCTGCATATAGACAGGACCAGACTGAATCTGTCAGATGAGGTGTTTGAAGCAGTCTATTTACTAAGTTGTTCTGGCTGCTTGCATTTCATCTTTTTTTCATCACCCTTGTCACTGAACAATGTGAATGGACAAACAAAGTCTGACACACAAAAAAGGGAACTAAAAAGAGAAAGAAAACATCAAGAATAATCAATAAGAATATTGGACTAATGTGTCAGCTGAGAAACTAAGACAAAGAAGGTTCTATCACTGCTTCTAGTGTTATTAATATTACATGTGACAAAATCATCTGACTCAAATTAGATTAGTTTGATCAGCAGCTGATTTTAAAAAATACCCTAATTCATTACTCATTTTATAAAAAGTTGTCTCAAACCAGTATAGTGGAAAATAGCATAAAAGCCAGTGAATATAAGCAATCTATCACTCCAGAGTATCACTTTTTGCTACTGGCAAGATTATTCGGAAGAAGTATGACTGACATAAACTAAAAAACTATAGAGTAGGTAACTCTTGACAGAAAACCCTTGTCATGGTTAAGTTTAACATTCTTTTGGGAGAGAAACCTTTCTAGGGTGCTAGTCATACTAGTAGAAACCATAATGGAAACACTTCTTTAATTAGGCACATACACTAAAAAAGGAAAACACAGAGTTCTTATATAATTGGGCTACTAGACAGCTCTGCCTTTCCATCTGAAACATATATTCATTCTAGCACAGGTCAGCAATTGGCTGTCAAACCTTTCAACACTTCTCTGCAGTAATGGTCTGTGTCTTTCTAATTCTGGGAAGATTCAATTTGGTCATTGACAGAAGTTTCCAGTATGAATTGAAATTCACCTAGTTAAAGGAATTCTACATTTCTGAGTGCGAATGCAGAAAGCCAAGAGCAGTGCCAACATTAATTTATCCTCAAAAGTGAGCATAATGTCATGGAAGGCCAATTTATCCAGTCTATCTCCCAGACAGCACACAGTTGTTACCTTATTTCTCGTGGGATCTTCTCCTAGTTTAGTTTAAGAGATTATATTTTACTTTGTCATGGAGTATGTGATAGGAAGGGGCAGGGGTGGGTGGTGCATATCTAAGACTTCCCTTAATTTGCTTTAATTTACATCAGCAGCCACAAGGCAGGTAATTGCTGCCTTGTTTGCACATAACTCCTCTATTATTACTGAAGACACTGAATGTGAATCCCAGATATGAAAAGAAACTTGACTAAAGCTGTACCCTCCAAATGGTCCAGAAGAAACTGTGATTGTAAACTGACAATCCTTGTTTGCCATCACTGTTTTGGTGCTCTTGAGGTCTTAGCAATCTTCTCTCAAAGAGAACAGAAAAATATTTTAAATTTCTAAGATCAAAACCAAATCAAATTTATTCAACCGAGTTCAGCATGTAAAAGGATTAAATTCTTGTGTTTTTTTTTTCTCCACTTCTCAAAATTTTCATTCCTCTTTTAGTCAGGGCTTATTAGGTTGCCTGGAATGCTCACCCAAGTCACGTTGTTTGGAATTTTGCCTCTCAATGAATTGTTTTTTTTATATTTAGCCAGCTTTTCTCTCCCCATATTATCTTAGTGAGACTGCAAGTACCTTTTTTTTTTTTTTTAAATTAAATTGCTGCATAGTTGAATATGCAGTTATGTAGTCTTAGAAATACAATTATCGTAGGAATAGCAAGACTTGCTGTAGAAGTAGCCTCAAAAGGGCCAAGCACCAGTAATTTCAACAGTGAAACATATTTTTAAAATGTATTGCTATGTATCTACATATACTGCTGACTGTATTTCCATCAGTAAAGAATTTAAATCACTATGACAAGTCGCCTAGTCCCAACAAATACTTCGGTGAGAAATTATGTCTTTAGCCTAGTTATCCTTTTTACAGAAGTGGATAGGGAGTGAGATGTACCATATTAAAAAAAAAAAAACATTCAGTGTCATTTGCATGTTAAAATGATCCCTTATTTCATAAGGGTTTTTATATGGAATAAAGTTAGAAAGGTTTTTGTTGCTGAAATTAGATTTTAGAGATAATGTTTGTTTTGTGAATTAAGAACTTCATTCTGTGGTTGTAGCATTGTGTGTGGATGTTTCCATCTGGAGAACACTCAAGCTGAGATTAGGAACATCCTGATTAGCATCTCAGATAAAAGCAGACCTGCATCTCTTGTCAGTGTAAAGGATGGCAATAAGGTGACATAGCTGAACATTAAATATTATTCTATATTATATTAAGAAAGCTACACAAGATGCCAAAAGAAAAATGTGAGAAAAATATATTAGATCAACATAAAACCTAATGTACTCCCATTACCAAATGGCAGGAGATTATAGCATGATAATGTAGCTGTTGTAAGCACAGGTTGATATTGAACTCGCTGGGTATCTGCCTCATGTTTGGCTCTGTGTTGCTCTCCTGTGCTACCCATGTTCATGTGCCTTTGTTCCTTCCCTGCCTGTGTCCTCCCTCAGTCCCCTGTGCTGCTCCTGTACTCACTGTTGCAGAATTGAGGTGGTGTTACTTGCATGTTGCACATGCCTAGTTGCTGCTGTGGAAAATTGAGCAGTATGGAATTCTGGACTCCGCTGATCGCACCACCTACATCACCATTGCCTGTGCTGACTACAGCTTCCTTGACTATTACGTAAATTTAGATATGCTCAGACGTGGGTACTCTAATCTCAAACTAAATCTTTCTCTAGTAGTCTTTGATCCCAAAAAAATGGTTAAGGAATAAGGTTGTGGAAGGAGGAGATGGAGAGCAGCAAGAGATTTGATATCAAAAGATGGAGAAACACAGCAGGGATGCCAGCACTTTCTCAAGCTGCTGCTTCTACCACACAATAAGTTGCCCAAAGAAAGATCCCATTCAAGCAGCTGCATTCGATTGGGTGAGAATCTTGGAGACCATTCCCCTGTTATGCATGAAATCCTAATGTCTCTTTCGAATAGGCTTAAGAGCAGTAAAGCGTGTAATGATGTCACAATTTATCCTCAATGACATTGTGAGACACTGAGCATGGTGGATTCAAAGAGCACATCTTTCAAACAACTGTCCAGCACTTCCACGAGTGAATTACACTGTTGAGGGGGGAGACACAGGAATTTGTTGATTTTAAACCAGTGCTTTATAGGTTTGCTCTGTGATCGTTCAGGTTGGCAAGGACTTCTGGAGATCCAGCCTCACTCAGAGCAAAGCCAGCTTCTAGGAGCACGTTGATCTGTGCAAGATGCCAAAGACACAGTCGGGTTTGTGGGGTTGTATTTACTGTAGTTACCTCAAGCTAACCCAAACGGTACTGCTTGCAGGCAGCTGAAAGAAAAGACAGGAAGAGTACTGGCCGGTAGTCTGGGACTTCTTGCTGAGTTTCTTTGAGAACTCCCACAAGGAAGCAAAGCTCTGCTGTTAGCCAAATTCCTGCTCTGCTTTGCACCTGCTTCCTGGGGATATGAGCTTCAGCTCATGAAACGGGTGTAATCTGAACTGTTTATTGAAAATGAGGGCAAGAAAGAACAGCTGTTTCTTTAGGACTAAATAACGTGTAGCTTTTTCCAACCATTATGGACAGATTTTTCTTTGAAGGAATGGCAGACTTTAGATCAAAACATGTTTTATATTTATTTCTACATTGAACTGAAAAAGGTATAGATGCAGTTATTAGGTAATACAGGTTGCTGGTACCAGTGACTCCAGTTACTAATTTAGGCTTTATCTTTGCTATCTTTGTCAAGACCTACTTGTAATACATGTCATTTATTTCTTTCTTCGTGTTTTTTTAACAGGATTTGTTTTATATAAATTGTCTTGTTTCCAGAGGAAAAATATAGGTGCTCAAAAGCATGCTAATGAATATATAAGGTATATATGGTATGTGTATATATATACTGTACATAGCTACTATAAATACAAGAGCTGAGTATTTGTCATAGTAGCTATTATAATTTTGACAAATTGTCAGATAAAAGCATTTTAAAGGAAAGTAGTATTTCAAAGTCCTAGATGAGACAATTTATTGAACATTTTTTCCTTTATTTATGTTATTATGTATTCTTATGTGCTGGTACAGAAAACTTGATGGCCTGCTTCTTGCCTTTCCTCCAGCTCTCTCATTCCTGACCCACTTCCACAAAATTTTAAACGATAAATGGTAATAATCTCAAAAAGAAATGTTCTTATACATAAGTATAAGGCTATCAAAAACCTCAAAAGAATAAAAAACAATCAGAGGGAAAGAATAGTGATTTAGTTTTGGTCCATGGCATAAAAAATATAACGAAGCAATACCAATTTTGGCTATGTTTATTCTAACAGAATCCACTTTTTATAGCTTTAATGTTTTTAGAAGAAAGTTATACTTTATAATTTCTCTAACAGAAGAATGAAAGTCTTTCTTTCTAGTCAACCAAAAACTGTTCACCTTTGCTGTGCAGTTAGTCTATTTCTTTTAAATTTGGCAATTTTGATAAGCATTATTTGACATGACAAAATATTGACTGTGTTGCTCCATTCCTATAGTTTCCTATAACATTGCTACATAATGATAGTTTTTTAAATTGTTGTTAGTTTTGATTAGTTTCAGTAGACCATTTGGAGTGGTTTTCTAACAGAAAACCTTAACTGTTTTACGTATCACTACTTACATGTCTCTCAATTGAGTGTCACTAAGTCTTTTCTTTCATACTGCACTTGGTGCTTTTATACGCTTTACAACCTAGTACATACTGTTTTACCAGGCTGTAGTGTTGTTCAAAGCTGTGTGCCTTTGTTGACATTTTTAACTGATTTAAATATAGGCTTAGCTTGTTATATTATTCTCTCAGTAGAAATAGAATTGTTGTCTTACAGACCTTTGACCTAAAGCAGTTAAGAGGAAGTGAGTATTACAGTCTTGCCCATAAATGTTTAGAGCTATCATTACAGCATTCTGGGAACTCTTCTTTCTTCATAAATGGAGTGCCACCACAGTACAGGCTGCCACATCATTAAGACGTGCAAGCTGTGTTGTTACCCACCACCTATCTACCTGGAATCTGCGCTGTTGAACAGCTTTGTTAATCTGTTTTCCCATAGAAAGTACAAGTGTGAACTTGTAGAAAATACTTAAATTCTATCCTGGGCCTGAGAAATTACTGCCGATACAAAAAGGTGTATCCTAAAGGGGTGTGTGTTCCAAAATTTTTTTTATTTTATTTCTGGACTTCAGGTCTCTCCTATTTCTCCCACCCACTCCCTCCCTCCCCTTAGAAATGGTGCAACAAACCATGCTACCCATGGTAAACAGACAAATTAAAAAAAACAAAACAAAACAAAAATACCCCAACAACAACAAAAAAACCCCAAAATAAAAGTTTGAATTAATTCTGTCTTGAAATGGATTTCGGTGCAGACCATTGTGGCCCAGTTAACTGACCATGTACAAGTTTCAGTCTTCCCTAATGTTTTGTTCCTTGGTAGATTTGTAATGAGTTTATTCAACTGTCAGCTGTACGTATTTCACCATCCCAGAAAAGTTACTTTGTTACTGATGGACACATTACTTTTTTGGCTATGAACAGGGAGGAAACAGTTTGCTAAGCAGAGTCTGCACTTCTTGTCTGCTGGTCATGAAGCTGTTGCTAAGAAACAATGGTGATTTTACTTTCATTAATACATTTCATGAAGTCTGAGCAAGACAATCCCTTCAGAGCTACCTAATATTTTTGAAACTGAATTTAAAAGTTTGTTCCTTTATGGTGGTATTCTGCTCACTTCAGAATCATTATGAATTAAAAAATATTATTTCAATGAAATGGCATTCTTATGTCCCATAGTTAGGGGGCAATGGGATAAAATGGATGCCTTAACAATGTGATGGAAAAAAACAACAGGAGGTATGTTTAAAGCATGCATTGTGTCTTCTATTCCCATCAGACTCAATTAGAAACTAACTGCTAAGTCCCTCCACTTCTTGTTGTATGGGAGACCTCTGACATAGCTGATTCCTCCTTTCTTTATTGCATTTGAAAGTCTAATTTCCCTTGATAACAATCAGTTTTGTCAAGTGACAGAAAAAGTAATTAAAGATGTTCATAACTAACTCACCTCTCTGCCAAACAACTAAATAGCTAAACAACTAAGAATGACAACAATAACTAGACTTTATGAATAATGGGAAATTGGTCTTATATTATTTGTCCCAGTAGATGTGGTGGTGGTATTGATTTCCATACAATCAAACTACAATGACTCAGAATTATAGCTCTTTGCCCTATTGAATGCTGAAGGAAGCATAAATATAGCCACCTGCATTACACGATGACACCATGTTCCTCAAACTGCACTGGTTTTCTGCATTGAAAGTGAAGAATTAATCCAGAGAGGCATAAAGTGTGTTAACCTGAAAAAAAAAACACAACACCTTGCTTTTTAAAAAAAGGAATTGAGTACTGATTTCTTGCTTGTGAAAAAAGCTGGATATTGTGACCTTTTAAAGGCAAATGAGTAATTGGTCTATACATTTTTCTTCTTCCCTCTAGATGGATGTAGGAGGCTAAGGAAACTGGCTTCTTGATCTCAAAGCTTAATCATTAGCCCAACCTCTGTTTTGAATATCTTTATTACTGTGCTTTAGAGATGATAGTTAGCAAAAATTGTTATGAGAAAATTTTGGCTGTGTCTTGTAATATCATTAGGAAATGCAGTACAGACTGTCAAGTAACAACCTTAGTCATCCTCAAGACTGGAGGAGAACAGGTACATTAAAGAAATAGTGATTCTTTGCATTGTAATGTAGACAAAATCAGTAGAAATTTTTCAGATTTGCAACCATCATAGCAAACAGAACTGTTGGATGTCTCACTGAGACATATACATGTCTTACATACATGTTATGCAAACAAGTGGTAAATGTACTGCTTAAAATCTTGACACATACCAATGTGGTTGCACTTATCTTGTTATTTGAAATTGGAGCTTGCATCAATTACTTTTCTCAGAACCCTCAAAATACTTGCTCAAAAATGTTTATTGCAGTTGGCATCCGTATTTTTTTCTACCATGCTATGAGAATTTATATCTATACAACACTGAATAATAGTCCTTCGATTTGTTGCTTTCTTAAAAAAAAAACCCACAAATGTATCAGTAAGCACCTGCTATTCTGTCTCAAAAGTTATCTGCTTGTCCTTATGAAGAGTTCATTTGATTTTTTTGGTTTGTCTTCAGCAAGTTTATTTTCTTAGGACAAGCTTCTGCCTGAACTCACTGATGTTATCTACATGTGCACTTGCATATATGTATTCATGCTCTTACACATATGCTAGAAATGCTTATGGCCACCGGGGTGGAATAGCTGTACTATATGCTGGTTAAGATAGTCAAGTAAAAGGTTCTCTAACCCCGAAATCTGAATGCAGATGACATAATATAGCCAAAAGGAGGGGGGGGGAACAAAAAAAAAAAAACATGGGAAAACGAGTTATTTTTAGTGCCTGCTATACCTACTAAAAACCAGCTTTTATTCTACCTGAAGATAGGGGCTTGAGGATAGCTGGTTAATCACAAGGAGATGTTAGTTTATTAATTTTACTTTGTGTGTTTCCAAAGCCTTATATTTTTGGAGACTCTTCATAGAATCATACACTTGTTTGGGTTGGAAGGGACCTTAAAGCTCATCTAGTTCTACCCACGAGCAGGGACACCTTCCACCAGCCCCGGTTGCTCAAAGCCCTGTCCAGCCTGGCCTTGAACACTGCCAGGGAGAGGGCAGCCACAGCTTCTCTGGGCAACCTGGGCCAGGGCCTCACAACCAACACTTCCATGTAGTCAGTTTTGAAGTATGTGTTGCAAGCCTCTTTTAATATATTTTTAAAAAATTTATTATTAAAGAGAGAACCTCTGCCAGAGCACCATGCTTTGTAGGTGATTAGAGGAAGGGCAAAGCTTAGTGCCTTCTGCTTGAAGACAGGATGTTTATAACAACATAGGGAGAAGCATCCAGGGAAATTTGGAAAGAGAGAGAAGTGGCCAGAAAATATGTCATTGTAAATACATTTTTCTTCTATTTTCTGCTTTCTTCTTTCCCCCACCTCTTGAATTTCAAACTTTACTCAGCATAGACTATTTTTTGTTGGCTAGTAGCAAATGTCCCATCAGTTAACTTCACTTTTGACAGTCTCCATCCTGATTTATAGATATCTTAAACTTTGCAGATACTGTACCTTTATAAATTAGCACTACCGAAGGATTTGCATTTAGATTTCTGAACTCAAAGCTCTGGAATACAGCAGGAATTAGACAGAAGTTCTTTACACTTCCTTGTGTTCTATTGCTAAGATTACAGAAGGTGCATGTAAAAGAATAAAAACACGGAAGAAGGTAAACGTACAGGGTGTTAAACTGAAGATCTGCCTTGACTGAAGAAGTTCATTATACCAGATTGTCTCTAAAGAAAAAAAAACCAACCACCACCAAACAACAAAAACCTCAGCAGAATTTGTGTGGGATTGTCATCATCCTAATTGTTCAAATTCCAGGTAGCTGCTTCTGTTTTGGTTCCAGATTTGAATTCCCCCTCCCCGAACAGCCAGTGCTGTGGCTGGCAGATCCAAGTGGCTCTGAACCTCCTTACTCCTCCTCCTGGCTTCTGCCAATGAATGGGAAGCACCTTCACGTGGCAGCCACTCACCCTTCCCTAGTGCATTCTGATGATATGCTTGAGCAGCTTTAGTAAATGTAACTGCAAGTCTTTGAGTAAGTAAATTTTGGTCCACCTATGTCAGGAAAATCGCACCCAAACCACAAATACCAATTTGCAGTCCACATCACAACAGTTAGGGAAAAGGCGTGTTAGGAATATTTCTAGAAGACCCTGTTTTTCATTGAAAGAATTGTAGTATATTCCATAACAAAGCAGCAGGTCACAGACAACACCTTTCATAGCAGGATATTGTCTGATAGAACAGTTTGTGTGGGGAAAGCAGATCTCACTCAGGGAAAACTCTAGCCAGGAATCAAATACCTTTTTTTCTTTTCTTTTTTTCTTTTTAAACAATGAATCTGATGTATCTGTTGGGACAGGTTTCAGTAGTTCTAATAATTAAAAAAATAAAATTTGAACAGGCAGTGGTGGGACAAGAAGGAGGGCGTTCAAAGGGGCTAGACATCGGAGTCTTATCGGAGTAGCTCCCTGTTGCCATAAATTGCCAAGGAAGTCCTTGTTTGCCATATATTTATACAATTACTAAGTTCTTCTCCCCAGAAGAATTTGGGTTCTGTAATAAGTAATGTGTTTTTAGCATATTAAATAGTAGATGAGAGTATAAGTTATGCCGTATAATCTTTTTCATGTTTTACAAAGCCCTATTAATATTTCTAAATATTTCATGGTCTCTGATATCATCTGAAGTCACATTTAATAATATATTACTGCAACAACACTGAAAGAAACAAAGACGTTGTCTCTCCCTCTCTGTTAATGTTATAAGCTAGAGGTGTTATTAATGTAATACAATAAATGCAGGCATCAGTTTGTGTTTAGACTAGGAAGATCTGCCTCCTTTGTTTGGTGCTGGGCAGCAAGCTCTGCTTTGCAGATTTGCTGGACTGGTCTGAATTTCTTCCTGAAAGAAGTGTTGACAGAGTCTTATGCCATAGTACTGTGCTGTGTAACATTTCTTCTGCTTTGTTCCCCGGCCGCAGATCTGTAGTAAGCCAAGGATCAGTGAAGTACTGGGATGCTGATGCATGAAGGGCACAAAAAAAAGAGTCCATTGATATTATTCAATATATGGTGAAAGAAAGAGAAGTTACAAGACTTATCAAGCAGGAGAAAGCTAAAAGCACAGAAGATGACAGAACTAGAACAGAAAAGAATTTGACTTGTAAAAAAATGGGCATAATTCAACAATGGGGAGTGCAATTCAGATAGGACTACGGAGATTTGATTTCTAGCAAACATATCCTATAAGAAAAGACCTAAAGAAACAAGGTTGTTCAGTCTGCAAGTCTTTGTCTAAGAATGAGGGGATAACGGTCTCCATGAAAAGCATCTAAAAGGAAAGAGGGTAAATATTCTCTGCGCCCTTTGCGGAAAACTTCAGTGAGGATAGGTTAAACATTATGAAAATCCAGCTGGGAAGGCTGCGAAGTCAGAAAACAGATCGAGCAGGGATATTGCCAACCCAGTTACTGGAACTGCTAAAAAGAAGTTAGGCAAAGAAAGCAGAAGACGAAGTGATCTCGAAGCCTGCAGGTGTTTATATGTGACAGATTTCCTTTCAGACACGCGTGATGGGGAGGACAAATTTACTCCGTGAAGCAGGCTGCAGCCAGTTTTCTTGGAGTGTTTGACCCTTTCTGTTGTTGCTGGTTGGATTTTGCCCGCTGTTAGTGCTGAAGTGTTGCAATACAAATAAATCAGAGGCTCTGACCTTCCAGTGTGCTACAGAATGTTCAGACAAGGTGCGTTTTTTACTGCTATGTAAGTAGAAAAGAAACCATACCACAGTCAGTAAAGCAGACTGAGAATCTGTTTTGTGTAGTGCCCAAAGGGCTTAGCCTTTGACTGTATAGCACATTAAAGTCACCTGAAAAAATGTTGTCTAGTTCTATGTTGTGAAATAACAGAAAAGAAATGATTTTTTTTTTTTCCAGTCGATCACAAGGACAATAATATCAGCTGGCAGAATCCAACTTTTCCACCTTTCTTATTCTACATAGTGTTGAACTTTAAAAAAAAAAAAAAAAAAAAAAAGCAAAAGCCCCAAACTGGCAAACCTCCTGAAATTTTACGTCTTTAGTCTATTTAAAGGTTAGTCACAGCAGCAGGTCAAAATGATATAAAAGCTTGAATGCTGCAGACAGAGATCGTGTTGAGCTGTACAGTCACCCACTGTTGTGCTATTTATGAACAGTTTGCTATTTAAACATAGCTGGAAAAGTTCACTGGAACAAAACATGCACAAAACCAGTAAAGCACAGTTTTTACAGTGCTCTTTCTTTAAGAATGTATGACACACTCTCCCCACCGTCAGTCCAACTGGTGCTTACCTGCTGAGAAGTTTATAAGGAGAGGGACAGGAACTTCCGTACAGCATGTATCTGTGTCCTTATAATTAGCCCTTCACACTGTTAAATAAATTAATGTATAACTTTTTAAGAATTAGCCTACAAACCATTCCTCTCTCCCTTTACACTCCACCCCAGACTGCCATTACAACCCGGTGTAGCAGTGGGAAATTGTCTGTGTTGGCTCTTTAAAGTCTCCTTGCTTTTGGTATGCAACACCTGATTTTATTGGCATGTAGCAAAGATTTTTATGATCTAAGGGAATAAGTGATTCTGCTTGATGTAGAAAATCCCTCTTCTGTTTTTTTCAAGCAGAATTATTGAGACTTCAGAGGGCACCATGGAGATTTTCAATTTCATAGAGATTATGAATAATTTATAAACAAACAGTGGAAAGAGTTGACTACATTTTAAGACAAACCTTAATCACTGAGTTGTGTTTAAGTTTTTCCTGATTTATCTTTCAGAAAAATGACTTTTAGAAATAGCGTACTGTATCATAGTTCTAGTGTCAAGCTTCCTGGCATGTGAAACTTTATATTAATCTTCAGGTACAAATAATTAGAAGGCTTAGCTATGTTATAAGTAGCCTGCTTTATTTTTCCCCTGAATAATTCTGACTCCTTCGTTTTTATTCAGTATACATTGAAAAATGCAGCGTTATTTGTTCAAATTTTACTGCACATGCATTAATGATGGGCTCCTCATCTTCGTAATTATGTAAGGAGGTAACTTTTGTGTTATCTAACATTTCCTTTGAAGGTCAATTCATATGTGACTGAGTCAATTCATTAGTTATGTTGGGCTAGATTTTAGAGACTAGAAAATTAGTTAGTCCACCATACACCTGACATGGTTGGGAATGGAAAGTGAATTTTCTCTAACTGTTGATGTTAGGCTTTGTGAAATCTGCTTTGAGAACCCAAATATATATCCTGGCTTTCCTGGATCCACATTATTCAAGACTGATCGGATTAACAAGTAGCGCAAATCTCAAAATAAACTGTGCGTGTTACAGGATAATAGAGTTTTATCATCCCCTTTATCTCAACTAGTCCTTGTTCTACTCTGCTGCTGAAGGGAGCAGCTTCCTCTGCCTCCTATGACAGAGGAAACTTCTGAGGACAGTAAGGGAGAGGTTTTTCCGAATCCTACCAAGAGCCGAGCTGTGCAGCACAGACATCCCTGAAACGTGTGTGAGAAATCATCTTTGTGTTTCGGCTTGATTCAAGATTAATTTGGGAAAGGTACTTGTGAAAAGCCTCCTGGAGGCAGACCGCATCATGTCTTTAAGAGGTATTGTGAAGATTCTGAAATCTGAATAGAGAATAACTAATACTTTGCATTCTGTAAAAACATTGCTTGAAGAAGACATTAAAATCTCCTTCTATTAAGAGATCACATTGTCTTACAGTAGAAAGTGAACCTGTTTAGAAGGAGAAACATTTTATTTTGTGTCTCACGCTTGTGAATAGGTCCAGTGTTCAGTGCCAGGGGAGATCAAAGAGTATTCTTAAGAAGTGTAAAATTGCAGCCTCTTTCTCAGGTTAAGCTATATCTATACATATATGTTCTATATGTATGTGTGTATGTATGTACAGGTATATATATATTTATTCTGTTTTGGTAGGTTGTCATAAGGGTGGGACTGCAAAATTCTGTTATCTGCCTTTTTTTGATTTCTCAGTCCTCTCAAAGTCTAGGTTACTGCTTTGGTTCCAGTCAGCTCCAGCAACTTCAGTCTTCCCCTAAATTAAAATATTTTTAAGATTCAAGAGGCAGTACTCATAAACAAAATACTTGTCCTTCACCCTTTCCCTGGAAAAGGCTTTTGGAGGAGGGTACCAGGCGTCCCCGGCAGGGCCTGGGAGTGGGGCTGCAGGGTGTCCCAGTACCAGTGTGGGAAGAGGCCATGGCTTGCCATGGGGTCAGAGACAGCTCTGAAACGGAGCCTGAGGGTGACACGCTGGGGCAAGGACACCCTTGGGGACTGCGGGTGACCCCAACCAGGACAGGGACACTGTGAATCATGGAGAGGCAGAGGAAAAGCAGTGGGAAGCACGGCTGAGCAGCAGGAATAAACCAGTGCAGAGAGGACCCTGACCTCCTCCTCCACCATTCATTTCACCAGAGGGATTGGGCTGGGCTAAGAGTCACCGATGCAAAAAGAGCTGAGACTGGGAAAGGAAGAAGTGACACTGGGAACGTGCTTGACTTGAACCCGGGGAAGGAGGAGGAAGGCGGCTTACTTATACGTTTGTTTAATTATTTCTGTTCTCCTTTGCCAATATCCAACCCAGTGACTAAATAGGTTTAGATTTATTTTTTCTTAATTAACAACAAATTGAGTAAATACATCCCAAGTCAAGATCATTTTGGATGAGGAACATTTTATTTCCCTTTAGTGTACATTGCTGAAGGCATCCATATCACTTTTTTCCTTATCTTCTTTCCTTCTGCAGATCCTTACTTGAATTCGTATGGATGTAAGATTTCCCTCAGTTTGTTTTCAGAAGAAGCTTCTCCTTTTTCAGATGATTTGCTGTATGTAAAAATGTTCAGTATCCACTTTGATTTGCTGCTGCTTATGTGAGGATCAATCATCACACCAGCATTTTTATGATCAAAAATATAATACTAAAATAAATATAAATATATTAACTTCTAATTTTTAAAATTTTATCCAAAATTCTTCTTGATATAGCACAAGGCACTGTTCATAGGTTAGAGATTTTAAATAGAAGTTACTTCGCAGTAGCAAATCTGACAGTAGTTTTCTATATTCTGTTTTATTTTCTTCTGAGCTAGGGTTAATACCTTTATGGACTGTGTTACTAAAATAGAAAAAATTTCAGTTAAGCCAGAAATCTCACAAGCATTTGCACTATCCTGTCTTATAATGTTGTACTACAGCAGCTAAAGAAAGTTTGAGTTGTCAGTACTGAGAAATGCTGTATCTTTAATCAAGAAATCCCCTCATTTGGGAAACCTGCAGAGAAAAAACATTGCTTATTTATTGGCATCAGTAGTAGCATTCTGATAAAGTCTACTTGCTCAACTTTGTTTCCTTCTTAACCCCTTTTCTCTTTCAGCAAAAGGGGCACACACTCACAGCATAGTTTCACAGGATCCTGCCTTGGGCCTTTGCCTTTAATTATTCATAGAATCATAGACTGGTTTGGATTGGAAGGAACCTCGAAGATCATCTAGTTCCAGCTACATTCCACCTTCCACCAGACAAGGTTGCTCAAAGTCCCATCCAACCTGGCCTTGAACACTGCCAGGGAAAGGGCAGCCACAGCTTCTCTGGGCAACCTCTGCCAGGGCCTCACCACCCTCAGAGTGAAGAATTTCTTCCTTATATCTAATCTAAATCTTCCCTCTTTTAGTTTAGAGCCATTCCCCCTTGTCCTGTCACTACGAGCCCTTGTAAAAAGTCCCTTTGTAGCTCTCTTGTACCCCTTTAGGTATTGGCAGTCTGCACTCAGGTCTCCTTGGAGCCAGCCCCAACCCTCTCAGCCTATGTAGGAGATGTGCTCCATCCCTCAGATCATTGCAGTGGCCTCCTCTGGCCCCGCTCCAACAGCTCCATGTCTGTCTTGTGCTGAAGGTTCCAGAGCTGGACGCAGGACTGCTGGTGGGGTCTCACCAGAGCGGAGCAGAGGGGCAGAATCCCCTCCCTCACCCTGTGCCCACGCTGCTGGGGATGCAGCCCAGGACACGGCTGGCCTTGTGGGCTGCCAGCGCACATTGCTGGGTCATGTTGAGCTTCTCATCAACCAACAACCCCACGTCCTTCTCCTCAGGGCTGCTGGTTTTGTTCTTGAAAAAAATAGGCCTGTTTGATCTTTCTAGCTGCATAGTGCTTCTCAGAACCTCCTTTGCCATTTATTTCAAAGGACTTTTTTTTTTTTCTTGGTTGACTTTTAACACTTGATTAGATGGTGAGCAAAATCTGAACACTTCTTACCTAGTGAAGGAGTCGGGCTGTCATCTATCTCATGAGGAGCATAAGAAGTACACCTGATTTGCATGAAATAGCTGATTTTTTCTGCCCTAATATTTAATATTCTGGTGATATTCATATAAATTACAATTGGAAACACATACCATACTCTTTTATTGTCACTACCAATGCCATTTAGAACAAACAGAAACCTCTTTTTGCTAGAACTGCTTATTTTAAAGGAAACTATTACAAATTACATAGGGCATATAGTTGAATGATAGGCATAGGGGAGGATTGAGCTGGGAGGATGCAACTTCATTGGTTTCATGGTAATAAAAGGGCTCTGTTTACTCAACAGCTCTCACATACAAGAGCGAAGAAGGCTCCGTGTTAGTTTACAGCCTCCCACTATACAACCAGCACCTTGAGCGAGCCTCCATTCAGTCTAATCCTCCGAGCCTTCTCTGGGGGAGTTCTCACTAACTTGCTCCCCTTCTCTGCTGTCTGGAGGGCAGTGCAATGCTGCTAGGCAAGCTGAGCAGGCGGCGTGCCACCAGCCACATGACCAAGGCAATAACCTCTCAGGGATGGTGCACTGCTCTCTACTGTGCTTCAGCTGAAAGCTGCCAAGGGTTTGCAACTTCTTGCTACCACTGAAATTTCTGGTTTGACTTCTTTTACCTGTGCCTCAGCAGTGCAGTCAGGAAGATGAACAGCCATCTTTCCCCCAACATGCACTCTAAATATCCGAAATCATTCGACCGTGAGTTGCAGTACTGCTGTTTCTGGAGTAGGTCACCTGCTTGTTGTATTTAAACACTTAAACACCTGATCTTGTAATTGCTGTATAAGCAGGATGAATTTTTTTTTAAATTTAATGTGTTAGAGCAAGTAGAGAAACCTAGACATAGTCCCTTAGATTACAGTACGTGAGCTGAAGTGTGTCTGAGCGTTGCTCAACTAACCATGCTTGTCAAAGCACCTAATGCTTTTTGAGGATATGAGTAGATAAGCTTGAATAAGAATCTTTAATGTTAGTGTAGTGGACATGGAAGAGCACCCTGGGGCTGTTCCAGTCAGTGGCGGAGCTGATGACATCTCCTCAGGAAGAACCCATTTATCCCCTCTTCTTCCTCCACCTCTCTGATTCCCAATGTTTGCATGATCTGACAAGCGGAGCTAAGTCCTGTCCCTCTCATCTTCAGACACAGCCATGTGACAGTAACTTTCCTTTTTCAAGAGTTAAATTACAACCCATAATCAACAAAATATATATTGTTCTCTCATGGCCATTCATAATGTTACTGTTTTTCCTCGTGTTCTCTCTTTTATCAGGTAAAACCTGGAGTACTCTGTGTACTGGCAGGCCGTACTGCACCATTGTTCCTCACAGGCTGTCGTTTCTGGCACTAGGATCCTTCCAGTTAGCTGTTACACGTAGCACTGATTAATTTTTCTGGGCCTGGGGAGGGACATCTCACTGTACTTTGCCTTACTAGAGAAGAGGTAAAGTGCTCATCATCATACATCAGGTACGTGTCAGATTTTCTGTCTTCATATATAGAAATACTATAATTTAAAGTCTGTTCAAAAGGAAATGGGAATTTCTGGGATGTAACACCTGCTTCTCTTACTGCTGACAGAGCTTTTATAGCCTTCAGAGGATGCTAATCTACAGCCAGGAACTGTTCATTCTCAGGTATTAAAACCCAGTTCACTCTAATTACAGGAGCTTTCTGTCCATCCTTAGTCTTTTCTCTTTTTTTTAAAGATCTTCTCCTTGCCCTGTTATCCTTCACTAGCTAGATATTTCTCTTTGTCACACAAATTTTGTTATGTAGAAAACTCTGTGAAAGTCCCTGTTGCTACGCGCATGCCAAAGCCTGACAAAAAACAAGATGGTAAAATGTTAAATGAGCATAAAAGATAACTTTATCTTGGTTCTAATTATTTTACACCAATAATAAACCTCAAATTTAATTCTTCCCCTGGAGAAGTAAGCCTGCACCATCCCTTGTAATCAAGTCCAAATTCATTGGACTTTTTCAATAAATGTTTTCCGTGGGATCTCTTGCATACCAATGGTTGCTGTGGCAACCATAGTTCGCCCATTCAGATTATTTTCCCAAAGCACATAACAAAATTATCTCTTTTGCCTTCAAAATTCCACAGTATGTTCAGCTCTGCAACCTGGTATCTCTCCTTAATCTTAGTCTTCTTTATTTCTTTTTGCTTTGCTTTGCCTGTGATATCCTGTAAAACTGCCGGGTTTTACACATACCTAATCCTCTCTGACAGTCAATTCACTACAGATAACCTTTGCTAAGAATTTTCCTTCCCTAATTTTGCATGTGATTAATTTCACCAGTTCCAGTAGAGCAGAAACACCCAGACTACCTGGAAACAGTGCTTGTTTCTTTGTCCCATTATTTCTAAAGAAAGTAGTGGAATTTGATTTGCCCCATTTAATTTCTACCTTTATAATTAAAGAAATATTTCATGATGGGATGATTTGTCTCCTATTAGGTCTATTGTTTGACATCAATCAAACGTGAAAATAGCACCACATTATCATAGTAGACAATTTTCCAGAAAATTGTAAGTTCTGGCATATTTCTCTACCTTAATTCTTTTTCATGTTTCAAACATGCTGAAGTATGGCATGTCAGCATTTTCTAAGCTAAAATAAATGTGTTCAAAACGATTTTCCTTTTAAATACAGGGTATGTAGCCTTCATAAATAGAGCTTCTAATAAAAGACGACAGTTCAATATCCTTTATATAAAAAATTTTCTGTCATGTTGAGCCTAAAAAAGTTGTCCATTTAGGTCATTTACATTTTTGAGCTTCTGACTTTTCCCCTCAAAATTAACACTGACATTTCAAAACCTCAGGTTTGTATAGGTTACCTGTTCAGATGAACTTAATACAAATCACCTAGCCCCACTTTTCTTTCACCAGTAGGGAATATAACCTGCTTTATGTGGTGATAACGGTATTTTCTCAAGCTGTCAGAGGAGGTCAAGCACATCATTTGCTTTTGACCACCCAGTCGATGTACTTGTTAGTTCAAATTTTATCAAACAGTTTTCTAATCTCTCTGATCACTAAAAGTGAGCCTACATTCTCTCAACAACCTCTAGCGATGCCTATTAATCTTCCCACCATTCAAGGGTTAGGGACTCTTTTCTGCCCAGAATTCCCCCCAGCTCAGTGGCCCCAACCGGCGGGAGACGACGACTCTCTCTATTCACTTGTCACCTCCAATAGTAGCTCAAGAGTAGTATTATTACCAAGGGGCTGGATGAGTCAGCTCAGATAGAAGTAAACTAACAGATGTTACTGAAAGCAGGACCCTTTCAAGCAAATGCCCATCCTTACACAGCTGCACAGAGAAAGTCTCACATAAACCTCCACTTCCCACGTTGTTTTTATCCTCGCCTTTCAGCAATCCAAAGACTTGCCATGCAGAAGCTAATTTTTTTTTTTTTATGTTGCATAGTAAATAACATAACTTGGATAGTTCCAAACTTATGATATGAATTACTTTGAAATGCCTTCTTTGTAAAGTAATGTCAAATGATTATGAACCTTCTGGTCATTTCAACAGGAAAAAAATTTTTTTTAATATTTTACTACCTTTCTATATATGTAATCATCCCTTCTTGCTGGCATAGAGATACTTTTTTCTTTTTCTTTCCTCTGAATGCGACTCAGAAATTCTGTTGTGAACCCTCTCTTTTGTTCATCTAGACGTGTTCCTGTGTTTTAGAAATGTAGCTTCCTAATGTGGGGTTTGGCTAGACAATACTTAAACATCCACTTCCAATCCAAAGAGTGATTTATTTGTATTACTTTATTTTTTTTCACATTAACTAAACCACTAAGAGTTTCCTTCAGCTTTCACCATCACCTTTCTATTGTGAAACATATTTATCATAATTAGAAAGTTATTTTGCACTGTTTCCTCACCTAGTACCTCACAATAGCATAATCTTCATTTTCTTTCTGATTCATAAAATTCTGCCTCTAACTGAGACAGCGTGCCTCTGAATCCTCTGCTCTAATACCTGGCAAACCTCTCATTTGAAATGTAACCTTTGTGTTGTCTATTTTTATTCTGTCAAGGCTCATTTTTTATCTTTATAAATTATAACATTTAACGCATATTTTGTCACTGAATTAGAGTTATTGAACTGTAAAGCTTCTAATCTGACAACCATTGTACATTTTGCATCAAATCCTACTGCAAATACCATGTCTGTAATACTGCTGTTGTCTATCTCTTGCTGTTCGCAGGTATTTTGAGAAAAACTGTGCAAGGTTATTCTGCATAAAGAAGTAAAAATCATTTTTCAAATATAAAAGTACATACAGTTATGTGTGTGGAGTATGTATTACAATTCACTTGTATTCTTTATTATCTAGTCCTAATCCTTGTTGTATATTGCGAATTGTACTGATGGGGAGCTGCAGTTTCAGCTATGCTGCATCACACAGGAAAAAAAGATCAAAACATTAGCTGAAATATAGTTATTTATGAATTGCTGTGTAGTTAAACTACAAAAAGCTGGAGTTCCTTGTTGAAGCTCTTTAGAACAGTGAGCATTCTGCTGGTTTGAATCTGCTCAACTATCCTCTAATGAGCAATCACAGGCAGATGAGTTCTTCCCCAACTGGATTCCCAGATAATCAGAGTTAATTGTGTTCTCCTGTCCCAGTCTTCTACTTTCTGTTTTATTGTTCTCACTGCTATTGGCAAACACGTTGGAAGGATTCCCAGAATGTTTTGATCTTCTAGATTTTCAGGTTAATAAAGCTTGCCATTCATTTTTAAATGATAATATATCATTCATCTCTGTGCTTACTTGTGCCTGGCATGCTTATCCACAAACCAGGAACTTTGCTAAGAGAACAGATGAAACGATGCTTTCCTCAAGAAGCTGAGGTCTTGAAAAAAGAGATGCTAGAAAACATGTACATGTATTCTAAATATAAGATTTAATACAAGATGTAGCTAATTACCTTGATGAATTGTCCATATTCTCATGCAGTATCATGCCCAACTTTTACTGATCGCAAGCTATATCCTCGCTTCAAAATCCAAGACAAAATGAAGAGATTAGTAGACAAGTTAGGGTACATTCATGTAGTACGGGAATTCTGCCTTGGAATCTCAAATTTAAGTTCTAAAAAAGGAAGTTGGTGAACCTGTCAAAACCTTTTGACACCCACAGGACGCTCTGAAGTCAGCATGGGTAAGTGAACTCAGCCTTGAATTTATTTGTGCTGCGGTGGGTTTGATGGACTAGCTGAAGGTTAGACTCTTTCAAATACACTACCTATCAAATGATTTTCTTCTAATTTTCTGCTACTGCACACTTCCATTAAGATGACTGCTCAAGATTCTTAGTACTCAGCTGTCAGTTCCGAAATTATAACATAAGAATTTAAAAAAAGAGTTTCTCTGCAGAACTGAATTATGTAGTTAAGTATTTGAAAATTAACCTACTTGTAGCAGTGCAAATACTGCAAACTACACATTTCTAAAATAGATTTTCAACATTGTACAGCAAATTGTCAATAGTAATAATTTTTTTAAATAAATGCAAAGTATTTTATAAATATAATTACCATTCTTTGAATATGGAAAGCCTGAGCTTCTAGTTGTATTTTAGATCAAATTACCATACGCCTTGACTCTAGTTCTGACCCTGCTCAGACACACTATATAACAGTATTCTAAATAGTGAAGGTGTAGGTGTACCTGAATATCTGCATTAACAGACCTTTTTAAAGCTGATCTCACAATGTTTTTTGATTGCTATTTAAGTTAATGCATGTAGATATCATCTGAAGGGATTTCTTGGCCTTTGTGTGCTTGTAGACAGACATAATCTAATTTCTACTATTTCATTTCCAAGATCATTGTTTTTGCTATGTATTTTGAAATTTGTTCCATACAGTTTGGTAATTCTTTAATTATAGGGCAAATTGAATTTTTCCTCCAAAATAAAATCTTAAAGAAAGGTAACCATTTTCTAGAGAAACTTGAAACATGTCTGTTCTTTTTCAGTTAAAAAGCAAAATCTTGAAATATCTGAAAATACTGCCATGTTATCTTACAAAAATGATAGTCCCACTAATCTGAGAACCACGAGGGCTTTTTTTCTTTTTTCCCAAATAACTTGCAACCTATTCCTTTTTCTAATGTAAGGAAATAAACATAAATACAGTGTCATATTTTCAGGAAGATCCATGGAATCATTTTCAAGTATAAAACCGAGGATGTAGATTGCACAAATTTACAGGTATTTGTATGTGTTTGTTTTTTTTTTTCAAATACGCAAACGAAAACACTTAAAGTTATGTGGCTGATCTGTTAACATGTCTCAGTTCAGGATCAAAGTATCAGCTGATTCACAGTGTATGCATGCAAAAACCCAGTCCTATCCTGACTAAAGTCCAGAATCATTTTCCATTAATGTCAGGGGTTTCATGGTTCAAATCTGGGTGACTAATTTCTCTGCATAGAAATACGTGTCAGTAGAAGCAGTGAGATTTAGGATTAAGTTTAAGCAAATCCACCTGATGTAGAACTACAGTGCTATTTTTGACTACTTGTCAAGTCCCTTGATCACATTTTATAGTAAGCTCAAAGGGCAATAACTTGCCCAATGTTACTGTATTTACAAAATTGCATGTTTTTCTGATCAGCGTCTGAGCAGGGTACAAAGAGCCAGCACATAAGGCCGTTGCACTGATCAACGATGGATTTTATATGTGTCATCTTACTTTATTTTGTACTAAACAGACAGATGAAGGAACTGTATATATTAGGTGGGAAGTTACCCAAGGCCTGGAACACAGTAATTCTGGAGATGAATAGTGTTTGGGGACAGAATAGATATGGTCTTCTGTCCCTGACCATCAGATTTGCCCAGGCACCAACCAGTTCCACGCTGAAAGTAGAGCGCTGTATCAGGTCTGGGCCAGTCAAGGCTGGTTTGCGTATGATAGCATGAACAATTACAATGGAGTAACAGTAGATAAAGAGAGGAACCTCCCCACTGATTTCAGGAGTCATGAGATCAAGAACAGCACCTGTATTTTTCTGATGAAAGTCTGTCAGATTTACTCCTGAATTCTCAGTTTCTTTCTACTGTTATTCTTAAAATTTAGTCTTGAAATATTCTTGCTTATTGTGTAAAAAGTCTGACAGATACCATGATCACATTAAGTTCACATTTTTAATCTCTTTTCCTAGTGTTTAAATATTTGCTTAAACATTTTGAATTATAGGAGGTACTCCTCTGACCAGATTTATTGGGAACTCCAAGTCTAGCATGAAATATCACACTTCATTGGCTACTGTTGACTCTGCTATGTGATTTGACAGGAAAGGCAGGTGAATGATCTCCTCTGAGATTTGTGCCACTACATAAGGCAGCCTAGCTGAAAGGAAAAGTGCAAAGGAAAAAACCAAACTAACTTGTTTGAAGACTGTTAAAGTTGTGTGAAAATTGGTGGGCTGGTTTGGAAGTGATTACATATAAACCTTTTGTTTCAGTTTGTAATACCTCACTACTACTATTAATTTTCGGTTTTAACTGTAATGTAGACAAAAAGTAATTCAGCCGAAACAGATGTTTTAAATGTTTTCAAAGTGAAATCTTGCATTTATGAATAGAACTAGAGGGTAAAAGTGATTATTATGATTACCTTTGTTCTTTCTGCTAGTAACTTCAGTTTTTATATTTACATTTAGTCTTGATTTAAAGAGTTCTAATGATAGAAAAGTGACTATAGACTTAGGTATCTTTGTTTTTAGGATTAAGTCCCTTTTAATTTTTTTTTTAAACTGGTTTGGTTTTAGCTTGCAAGGTTGACTCTTGTTATCCTAGATTCTAAGCTAAAATTCTGACTAATATCTACTGTATTGCCTATAAATTCCATGAAAGAAAGTACTAAATTACTTTTTAGCTTTCCTCTCAGTAGACTGATAGTGTTGCTTCAGTCCTTCATTTTATACGTTTTCCCCACTATTTTAGCTTGTGAGTAGTTTTCATGGCTTTTCTAAGTTCTGTTCACAACTGCTAAGAAAGTGATTGTGAAAACCTGACTTAGGAGGTAGTTTTTCTTCATTAACTATAGAGGAAATATGATCTCCTAATGTATGTGTTTAAAATGCTTAAAGGATGATGCTGTCAGTGTTCTCTGTCTCTTTCCACCTGCAATCTGAAATGGAGTCTGAAACAACCTCTTTATGGAAACCTGGAAAGGAAACAAACATTATAGACACGATTTCTTGGAGTATTATCAAAACAGACAGGATCCTGGAAGCTTTCACAGTGATGCTGAGTTAGCCTCTCAGATCTACCAAGCTTTATGACAACCACATATTTAAGGGACCAATGCAGTCTTTATAGAATCACCTGGAACATTTGAAAAAAAACCCCAAACAGTCAAGAACCAGTGACCTCCAGAGATAGATAAGAGGGCAAAAGGATTACATTAAGACTTTTCAGCTAGTGTATAGCAGTGAAACTACATGAGTAGGACACCCTGGGACAGTTTGGATAGTTTCCCTTCTCCCTAGAGGGTTTTGCAGCAGTGGAGTTGCTGTAAATAATGATCTGTGCTTTATGGGAGCTTCATCCCAGATAGGATCTGATTCTGCCTGCAGCTGGAATCAGGTTGAGATAGTGTTTCTGTGATGAAATAAGCTTTACTTTTGGGGCAGGTTTCAAGATAAGGGTGTTTTTCACACATTTTGATTTTAAATTTGAGACGAGAAGTAAACCTGATTCCACAAATTACCATGGTGAGGTAGGCTGTGATGCTGCAGCCCAAGGAGGTCCATGGTGGAGCAGGTCTCCACCTGCAGCCCATGGAGGAACCCACGCCGGAGCAGTGGGATGCGTGAAGGAAGCTGTGATCCCG
Source organism: Opisthocomus hoazin (assembly GCF_030867145.1). NCBI lineage: Eukaryota > Metazoa > Chordata > Aves > Opisthocomiformes > Opisthocomidae > Opisthocomus > Opisthocomus hoazin. The sequence goes on from NC_134418.1 coordinate 83,006,892, forward strand.
TGGGGAGCCTGCGCTGGAGCAGACTCCTGCGAAGACCTGCGGACATGTGCAGAGAGGAGCCCACACCAGAGCAGGTTTGCTGGCAGGGCTTGTCACCCCGTGGGGACCCAAGCTGGAGCAGCCTGTTCCTGAAGGACTGCACCCCGTGGGAAGGACCCATGCTGGGGCAGTTTGTGAAGAGCTGCAGCCCGTGGGAAGAACTTACACTGAATAAATTCATGGAGAATGGTCTCCCATGGGAGGCAGCCCACGCTGGAGCAGGGGCAGAGTGTGAGGAGGAAGGAGCAGCAGAGCCAATGTGTGACGAACTGACCTCAACCCCCATTCCCCGTCCCCCTGCGCTGCCTTGGGTGAGGAGGTAGAGAAAACTGGGAATAAAGATGAGCCCTGGAAGAGGAGAGGGGTGAGGGGAAGGTGTTTTAAGATTTAGTTTTAATTTCTCATTATCCCGCTCTGATTGGTAATAAATTAATTTTACCCAAGTTGAGTCTGTTTTGCCCATGCCAGTGGTTGCTGAGTGATCTCTCCCTGTCCTTACCTTGACCCACGAGGCTTTCATTATGTTTTCTCTCCCCTGGCCAGCTGAAGAGGGGAGTGACAGAGGGGCTTTGGTGGGCACCAGGTGTCCAGCCAGGGTCAGCCCATCACGACAGCTTTTGTGTTTTAGTGACTCTTGTCCCAATCCCACTGCTTGTTTCAGGGCTGACTTTTTCCTTGGGGGAGGGAGTAAAAAAAGGAACAACGTACAGTGCATAAGCTGTGAACATCTTATGGATCTCTTCAGAGCAAAGTTACCTGCACAGTATAGTCACATAAGGAACTGGGATTTTTAGCTACTGGTTCTTGGAACTTTTCAGTTTCAGACAAGGAAGGGAAAAAAATCTCTGCTTCTCAACTGTGTATGTGCCACCTGGGAATAACTGCAGTACATAGCTATATTACCTCCTCCCTCAAAGGAAAAATCCATTTTGGCTTCATTTGCATTTTTATCTAAACCCAGACCAAAAAAATTCCCAGACTTGTCTCTGCTAATGTATATTTATTAAAAAAGAGAAAAGTCACATTACTTATCCAGGAATAGAAGAATACTTCTGCATACAACCAATATCAAAATCAGAACGGCACTAGTTTACCTATTCAGAAAATTTTGCCCTCTCTCATTTTTCTCCCTCTCAAGTATCATCTGGCATTATTGTTTCTGGAAGCGTTTCCATAAAACGTGAAATTCACACACAGATTTCCAGGCAAGCTCTTCATGTCGTATGTGTTGTTCGAGCAGAATTTCGTTTTCTTCAGAAAGAATAGAAATAATAGATAAATGGTATCACATGGGGAGAAAAGTAAAGCACAAAATAGATCTGCAGTAATAGTTTCTGCCTGGTATCAACCTGCACACGAACAATGTGCTAACAAGCTGGAAAACCAAGAAGAGGCCTAAAGGTCACGTCAGAGTTTGGCTTTTTACTCATCAGTGAACTGTCCTGTGGGAACCCACGGGATCTCGAAAGGCAGCTGACGGCTCAAGGTGGCAGGTTAAAAATGACTACAAATATGAAAGTTGGATAAAAGCTCTGAGATTCTGCAGGAGATGTTGTAGCGGCATAGACGCAACGCAGGAAAAAGAAAAAGACCAGTCTTCAAGATTCCAAATAAAAAGGAAATCCACAGACAACTACAGAAATTCAAGGTAGTCACTAATTCTACCTGTAACAATGACATTTTTTGTCCAGAAGTAATATTATTTATACTATGGAACAGCATTTTGTACAGTAACATCTCCAGTGTGATGCTGCATACTCTACGGGTTAACTTCTGCAGATTTATAGACATTTTGTGATGAGTAAATTGAGGCAGTGAATTGATGACCTGATCAGGATGGGGAAGGAAGGTGTGTTTCCAACAGAGATTTTAAAAACTGTCAATTTTGCAGAACAGAGAGATTTTAAAAATCTGTGCCAGGAGGCAGCATCTTCTTGGGAAAAATCCTTCACACTTCGCTTCCCAGCTCTCTCTCTTCTCTGTGAAAAATGAAGGATGGGTTGCAGAAGTTGCTGAAAACTGCAGTAATGTTATTGAATGGATTTTTAACGTGATGAGTCAATGAAATCTGAATGCATCTGACAAATGGCAGAAGGTGCTGCAGCTGTGACCAGATCAAGGACTGTGTTGTGCAAGGTGCACCAGCAAGAGCTGAAAGCACAGTGTCCTCAGGCTAGATCTGCATCGATTGTAACGTGCATTGCATCTCTGTGAAGTCATGTAGAAAGTTGGTAGGTGCCCCAGCAGCGCTGAAATTCTATAATTCTTTCATTTAGTGAGCCAGTAGGGAGGTACTGCACTACAGACAGCAGCGTGACCGCAGAGCTGTTTGCTGCAGAGTGAAAGAATTTTGGCTATACGTTTGCATAAAAGATTTTCAGAATCCCATATGGATTCTGCATATTACTTTTGTATTGCTGTGATTTTCTCCCTTCTGAAGATTTTTTCCTTTTGCCTCCACAACATACAAATACAGCAAAATCTGATGTGCTGATATTTACACAAAAATGTTATTTAAGTATACGTATGCTGTGTACATTTAGAAACCTTACCGTTTTTCTATTCCTGGCATTCATGCATCATTCTCTGGTCCATGGTAAAAGAAATGTTGATATTTTTGTTTGTTCTGCTATAGCTGATTTCTCTTTCCAACAGGTGACCAAGCAGCTGGTGCCTCAGCTATCTCAGGTGTGCTACAGCTACATCTCACATGGATAACAGCCCTGTGTCAGACACAAGCCCTGTGAGAAAGAATCCATATGGCCTGAAAAAACCACATTGCTGATTTGGTAGATACAGTTCATTCTGCCAGGAGGCTCAATTCAACAGAGTGTGGCAGGACACAAGTTTTATTGTGATTGTTTTTAAGATGGGACATAAATGTACATTTTTTTGCTGGACTAGAAGTCTGAGCCCACCTGTCTTGGTCATATTTTAACTGGTGAGCTTCAGTTACTTATTCTTCACTCTTTCTGATGCTGCGTGGCCCTGTTCTAGCACCACATAGTCCTCTTTTCTGTGCCTCCCATCACTATATCATAAAAATGAGTAGAAAGATTATCATATTTGATCTGAAGGTCTTCAAGATTCGCTCTGATGAAACCCAGCACATAAACATTACAATAAAGTGGCTGTGACTACTATTCTCTCAGCTGTCTTTTTTCGGAGGTGCTTTCTATTACTGTCTCCATATAGCTGTAAATTTAATCTTCATTGGTTGATTCAGGAGTACAGATTTACTTTATTAATTAGTATGTGTTCAATTATAGTAATCTCTGCTACAACCTGCCTGATTAGTCTAGCTGTCTGGCACAGAAATGAGTATCCTTCCCTCCTTAACCTGTGAGATTAGCAGTGCTCAAAAAGAAAAAAAAAAAAAAAAAAAAAGTAAAGAAGTGATCTGTCCATTGAATGTTTTTTTTATTTCTCAGAGCAACACTCAGAGTGTCTCTTCCCACCGGAGGCAGCAGGGGTTGACGAGCAAGGAGAGAAAACACCAGGAGCAATCCCAGCAGCAGCAGTACTGGGTCTGGAAGATCTTCCCATTGCTGACCAGAACAAGAGACTTCTCTCTTGCCATCAGTAACCAGAGAGAGATGAGGAGTCCAGGTTTGGTCTGCTCTGTGGTTGTACTTCTGGAGATGACAAGCAGAGCCATGAGAACTTTACTGATCTCTAATTAAAATAGTAGATAAGGACACAAAAAAATACACTGAATGCTTTGTTCTGTGGGAAGACGGTCTCTAAAGAAGGATGGAGGAGTTTTCAGGTTTTCAGGATTTTTATCTTTGTGTGGCTTGGTTGCTTTGGGATTTCTTATTTTTTTTTAATTCCCCCTTGCCACATGACTGACACTGGCTCCAAATACATTCTCTGGTGAATCAAGATGTTTTGCTGGTTTTACATATCATGGAAGGTTATGTGCATGGCCTGTTCAACAGAGACCAGTAAAACAAAGTGTGAGCCTTTTTTTTTGGTGTCTCCAGACAGTGTTCAAAAATCCTGCTTAGGTAAATGAAAATGTGGTTCCATATGTTTTGGAAGCTGTTACTCTAAAGATTTTATTTAGTCTAAGGATAAAAATCTCTGTTCAGTGATTTGTTTTTGTTAAAGGATATTAGAAGGCCTTTGATCTTCATAGCATAGACTTTAATCAGCTTGAGACAAGATAGCTGGAATGGACACAACTGAAGGACAGTTCTTTATTTAGCGCCAGGTTTGGAAAGCATCATGGTCTCTCCTCAGCATCTCAGACTGCTGCGGGACGGGGCTCTCCCAGGGCTGGGATGTGCAGTGCAGCCATCCCGGAGAACAGCTACAACCCGTATTACAGACCAGCTTTTGTTAAGCTTCCAGTTGATGCCCTAATCAAAATACTTGTTTCTTGACAGTTTCATATCATTATCTTTTTCTGTTAGTTTTTAGAACAAATTTGTTACTTGTTAAGACGGCTAGACTTGGTAGCATTATAAAGCAAATATATACAGTAAAGCCAGGGCAGGCATGGCTACTACAGCAATATCAATAGCACCAGTTTTCTTACAGTTATTCACTTTTTGAAAGTTGGTAATTAATTACAACTTAAGCTATAGTCAATGAACAGAGATTCAGGACATCTCTACAAAGTGGTTACAAGGGTAGTGGCTTCTTGATATCCATCAAACAGGAGAAACAGATCATCTCAAAGTCATTTGTGGAAGAGGAAAAAAACAGATTGATCCTACTGATGCTGTTCAAATGAAAATTTTAATTAACACTCTTTCTAGAGGTCACTAAGAGCATCTAATTCAGCTTTGGACACTGGTTTGATTTTTAATCTTTCTTGTGTGCTTGAAAAACCCTCACGTTGGTCAGACCTTTGAAGAGACTGCAGCACCTTCTTTAAAAGTGAACTTTCCACTTTTTCAAGCTAGGCTTTACTAGAAAAAAAAAACAAAACCAAAAATAAAGTAGATCTGAAAGCAGAGAACTAAAAACTTCTGCCAAAAGACAATGCAATTCTAGATGGCTTGTAAACAAATTTCCCCTCTACCCAGTATGGTCTGGAGATTTCGGTGCATTCCTGGATCCGGACTCATTTTTCATTCCCTCTGAGTCCTTCAGGAGAATTTCCTCACTGCTGTTGCTGGGTCAGGGGTCTGTTCTCTGCCACAGGCAAGCTGCCATCTCGCTCGCAGTCACCCTCTGCCTTGCACTCATGCATGGACGCTCCACCTTTTCCTGCCTTGTTGCATTCAAGCCTGCAAGCAGGAAACTTTCTCCTCCACGGCTCAGAAACATCCTTTTTAAAGAGAACATGACTTTCAGCAGTATAAAATAAACCATGAACAAACTGAACCAAGAAACTATATCATCTCTCAGACCCTGAAAATTACTAATGCAGGATCTCAGCTTACTGAATTATATCACCACTGTTTGTGGATGCATGTCTGCATTTTTCTTTTAGATACACTGAATATCCTAGACTGAAAATCACAGTGAACAAAACATTTTTAGGTAAATCCCATATACAACTATTTGTGTCCCTTTAAATGGTGTTCTGTATCTCTGCTTCATTTGATTATCACATTCCCAAATTTCAGCTTTTTTAAAGATATTTTATAGGGTTGACAGAATTAGAGGTTAGTGTTTTAGTTACAATACAGAACTAAAATAGCTCTTTTGCTACATTTAACAACTACGATGAGAATATTTGATTATATAACTGTTGTAAAAAAAGGTATCTACAGAAGTTTTCTTCTAGGATTTTGATGCTACCACCTCTGACTACAGCAGAATATTTTGTAGAATTCTTTTTTTTTTTTTTTTCCATTCTAAAAATAAAATCAGCTTTGTACTTACTCCCTGCTTTTCTTACTAAGCTGACCCTATATAACTTCCCTGGTATTGATTAGGACATTAGATGAGTGTAGGTCCTTTCTGTTGAGATTTAACTACAAAGGAACATAATGGAAGTACTACATTATCTCAGTTTAAAAGCCTCCTGTTGGCAATGTTTGGTTCTAGAATGCGGATTATGTGCACATCATAATCCTTTAGATTTGTAAGAGCTTAAATTGCTACAACTATATTACCATGACCTGCGAGTTCATGAGCACACAGGAATGGAATACTAGTTGACAGTTTTCAGTATTTAAATAGGAGACATCCTTGGGAAACTTCTGTTAAAGTATTAGAGCATCTTTCAGCAGAATGCTGGCAGCAGTTAAGTATAGGTCATTCAGTTATGAATGCTATTTCCTGTGAAAGAAATTTTATTTTCTTTAAGTAACTATCAAATCAACTGGACAATTCTAACTGATGAACACAAATCAGCCTCTAGCCCCTCTTTGGTGTGTGGAAATTCTATGCTTTTCCTATGCTACAAATCTGAGGAACAATGGTCATTGAAATCCCATTTATTGTATACGTTAACCTGGAGACTGCAGAAAAGATCTCAGCTGATCTCAGATAGCTTCGGTAGCTCATGTGAAGAGATGCAGTCTCTAAACATCTCATGGTACCAGCTGTGCACAGGGTTATATTTATAGCCAATATATTAACGTGCATGTAGAAACCAGCTAGGAGAGCCATATGCTCCAAAGCATTTCTGCTATATATTTCCATTAATGTAAGCAGAAAAGGTTGACAAGAAAACGGCTGTTGCACTGGACACATTAACCGCATCTGTTTGAGCTAGTGTATGCCAGGAACACTTTACTAGACCAGGGACAAGCTGGCACTATTTTGCCACATCCTTCCTTCCCAATTCTCTCACGTTCCAAAATGATCATTCAGAAGGATCACCCTGGCCCATGCTAATTCCTAAATCACAGTCAGAAATTGCCTGAGAAAGCAGTAGTTGTCCGAGGAAAAAAATACTTGCTTAGTCCTGTGCATCTGATTAACAGAAGATGCTATCATGATAGAAGTTATGGGTTGGTTTTCTTTTTTTATAATCATTTTCCTTATTTTTTAATTAATATCAACCTCCCACCCAGGTACTATGCAATTTCTGACTGAGAGTAGTCAGTGATCAAGATGGAAAAACTCTTTCCTAGGAACCCAATGCTAGTCCCCATTCAGAATGGTGTGTTGGAGAGATATATGAGACAGCTGGTCTTTTGCCAACTGTGGACCTGAAAGCAAAATATCTTCACCAAACTGGTACTGCAGGCAGTCCCTGCAAGCCAGGGTACATCTCCTTACCAGTGCTTTAAAAGAGGTATGCTGGTTGTATCTCAGCATGTCCTTTCACTGTGTCTTGTATATAAATCAAGGTATTTAGACCCACCTTCACATGCATCTGAAGACTACCAGAACTCTGGCTCCCTCAAACCAATTTTCTGACTACTGACAGTACTACTGACAGATTTTGCAGGTTGCACGATGCAGATTCAGGGCATATGAACAATAATAGCAATTATTTCAGCCCTGTAATTTCAAGCAGATATTAACTGAACTATCTGTGATGTAATATTCAATGGCTTGCATGCTGGTCTGTTATAGAAATAAAATCAAATATGAATATTATTAGGAATACTGTGTAAGACAAAAAAAATATGGTTTTCTTTTACAAGACTGCTCAAAATTTTCTCCTGAAAATGGCTGAATATTTTTTTCTCCAGATATATGACTTAAGAAATGTATGAATCAAAGATCTAGATACAAATTAGCACATGCTCACCCATCAGCGCACTATAGTAACTACAAGAATGATTTTTTCTGTTGGATCATGTGTTTCCCGCAAGCTTCCAAAAGCAGAACCTGGATAATAATGTCATCTGAAGTCAGGATTACCTGTGTAGATCCCAGTGATATACATTTTTGAGTAGCTAATAACTCATCACTGTCAATTCATCACTAAAATTCAGAACGGTATCTGACCTTCTGCTCTATGACTTCGTGTCATTACAGCCACACCAGCTTTACTTGGCCAGGGCGTAGTTGTGTGCATTTAGCAGCTTGACAGTGGAAACCAGGCAATGAAAGGATTAGATGTCAAACTTCTGAGAACAACAAGAAAGGCTTTCTTGCTGCAGGTCAGAGACTAGAATAAGGTGTCGTTCAGATTGAAAGCTTCTTACAAAGTGAAAAAAAAATTTTCAAAAAATCCTTCTTGTATTGAGGTTTGTAAGAAAAGCAAAGGTTCACACAGCTTAGATGTAATTTACAATGAGTCTGAACAAAATTTACAAAGGAAGAAGAATATTTGTCAGAAAGCCCTTTTTATAAATCACTGGTTATTGAAAAAATGCAGAAGATGAAGAATTTGGGGTGAGGTCAGCCTGATCAACGCAAGGTGAAAAAGGAAACGGTAGTCTTGTCTTTTCAAAGACAAACTTTGTATATTTGACTTGCAAACACTAGGAAAAAAAAAGCATACCAGTATGTTATATTCTGCTAAAGTCTGATATTGAAGCACAGCACAAAGTTGAATTGCTCATAAAGCAGAAGTTGAAATTGAGTTGGAAAGCTGATCTGTCATTATGCGATGAGGCTATTGGGAATTTTTCTTGCTTGCAATGTGTCACCAACCAAGTGAGGTAGGCACGCAAAATGATGAGTCAAGGCATAAGGAGGTAGGAGGTGTAAACAGCAATTTATAAACATATGCAAAAAAAATAAACATGGTTTATGGTTTCCCAAAGCTCAGATGCATTGAGGCAGTCTGGGACAAATTCATTCCTGGAGAAAATAAGTTCTGAAATCAGGGAAGGCGAACCTGCTCATGCAGCAAAATCTTGTAGCCCGGCAACTTCAGTGCCTAAGACTTGAATCCCATCTATCCACCATTTACAGCAGCAGCTCCTGCTTTCGTGCACTCATGGCTCTTTCGATTAGCTACAGCTGGCCTAGCTTGGGGCCCAACAGCTTCCAGTTTTCAGGAAACAGCTGACACATTTGGTCTCTCTTTGAAAATCAAGCTGGCAAAGGGATCAATGGCTTGTCCTTTTCCTTTATCAGACGTGAGGGCTGGCAAAAAGGGAGGGGAAAAATTAAGCAGAAATTTTCTCATTTTTAGGAGATCCTATCTCCTTCTTGTTGTGTTCATCATTAATTTTGCTGAAGTGCAACCTCACCACAGCTATCTGCTTCTGTCCTGAAACAGGTAAGTGAAATATAGAAGTTAATTTTCTTTTTCCTGCAAAGGAAGCTTTACAAAAATGGAACTTTACAAATGTCATGCAGCAAACAAACACCTTTGCATATATGATGGTATGGATTAAAGCCTGCCACTGAAGTCGGGTATGGTTTGCAAGGCCAGTTTGAAGAAAAATTTGAGAGGTTGTGAGAAAAAATTAAATGGCTTGATAAAAACAAACTGAATTTATGCTTGGTACTTTGAATTCCAATTTAAAGCTGTATCCACTAGTCTACACAATTTTTCAATTAACATCTATATCACTTGTTTAGAGTAAGTGAACTGAAAGGCTGATTGTATGTTAAAGCTCTAGTAATCTGATTTGTTGACTAGTCTGGAAAGCAAGAACACAGTACTTCTGTTAAATTACTCTCTGATTAGCACGTCACATATAAAGTTAACATTGCAATAGTAACTTAGTTGTGGTAATATGACAAGTACTAGTATACATATGATAAAACTGTAAGCAAGTGATCGTGTACCTGGTAAAATTATGTATTACTCAGAGATTGTGAGGAATATTTAAAGTGTACTCTCAACTTTAAAACATGTTAAAAGAGATTAGCTTTTGGAGTTTTCTCTTAATTATGTTGTGCTGATACCAGACCACCCTGCTAGCTAGATTTTGCGGACTAAATTGCAAGTGTGAAGCCAGATAACAAACACCTGCCAGGAAGAGTAATTCTTGTTCACCTAAAATCGGGCAAATATGAGATTAAATAATCTCAATCTCTGTCTGACACAAAATAGCACTAAGAAGCTGTGAAACTGCTGGTTTTCTTAGGAGCTGATATTTTTGCATATACCTAGTTTATTACTAGCTTTCACTGAGGTAAAAGCCAGTCTTTGTGCAGTTTTGGCTATAACAGGTCTCTGAGTGTTTCTGTTACTTCAAGGTTCTGGCAGATAGAGTCATAGATTTATAGAAAAATAGTAAAGAAATGTTGTTTTCGAATGTGTTAAAGGGGTTTTGCTGTATGAAGATAAGTGATCTAATCACAGGAGAGCTCAGCCCTAGCAGTCTCTACTACCCCTAATTTCACAGTGGGTTCTGCAGCCTGCAACTCCACTGTTGACAGAACTGATTTGAGTTTTCTTGGGTTTTGTTAACATTATGTTGAACAATAGACACAAATATTGGGAATACAAATATTCTACTTACATTTTAAATATCACAAAGTTTATCTTAATATCGGAATATTGCAGGTTTGCAGCTTGAATTTTTAATTGTACAGTCATTAGTGCACAGGAAGTAAGACACTACTTAAAGGCGAAAAAAAGAGCTGATTTCTTTATAGAGCTGTTCACGCTTCTCTGTTGGAATGATAATATGCTCTTTAAGTGTTGAAAATCTTTTTAAAAGACATCAGTAGAAAAAATAAAGATACTAACCTGCTCAAAAAAAATTAAATTCCGGAAAGTAAAATGTTTATCCTTGCCCACTCCAATTTCAATAATTGTAGTCAATGAACAAACAATATTCAAAATTGTCATGCAGAAGCTGAATAAAAGCAAAACACCTTGTAGCTTTCCATTTTTTACCAAACTATATTGGCTCTTCGCTGAAGAGGGACTGTGTGAAGAGAGATATACTTGCTACGAGAAGCAGCATAAACTGGTACCATCTCAGAGCAAATTACCAAAAAATAGAAATCAGTTTTTGTTCTCTGCTAAAAGTTATGGAAACTATTGCTTTTTAAAGCAAATCTGCATCACTTCTGAGTTCCTGTTTTCTTGCTAAACCATTAAGTTTCTGTATTATGAACCTGATGAAATTCAACAAGGGCAAGTGCAGGGTCCTGCACCTGGGGAGGAAAAACCCCATGCACCAGTACAGGCTTGGGGCAGACCTGCTGGAGAGCAGCTCTGCAGAGAGGGACCTGGGAGTGCTGGTGGACGACAGGTTGATCATGAGCCAGCAGTGTGCCCTGGCTGCCAAGAAGGCCAATGGCACCCTGGGGTGCATTAAGAAGAGTGTGGCCAGCAGGTCGAGGGAGGTTCTCCTTCCCCTCTGCTCTGCCCTAGTGAGGCCCCATCTGGAGTGCTGTGTCCAGTTCTGGGCTCCCCAGTTCAAGAAGGATGAGGAGCTACTGGAGAGAGTCCAGCGGAGGGCTAAGAGGATGATGAGGGGACTGGAGCATCTCTGCTATGAGGAAAGGCTGAGGGAGCTGGGCTTGTTCAGCCTGAAGAAGAGAAGGTTGAGAGGGGACCTTATAAGTGCTTATAAATATCTGCAGGGTGGGTGTCAGGAGGATGGGGCCAGACTCTTTTCAGTGGTGTCCAGCGACAGGACAAGGGGCAATGGGCACAAACTGAAGCACAGGAAGTTCCGTCTGAACATGAGGAAGAACTTCTTCACCCACTCTGAGGGTGATGGAGCCCTGGCCCAGGCTGCCCAGGGAGGCTGTGGAGTCTCCTTCTCTGGAGGTATTCAAGACCCGTCTGGACGTGGTCCTGTGCAGCCTGCTGTAGGTGACCCTGCTTCGGCGAGGGGTTGTACTGGATGATCCCCAGAGGTCCCTTCCAATCCCTACAATTCTGTGATTCTGTGATTATTAAGGTTACCTTTTCATTAGACTCTTCTCCGAAAGTTAAGCTACTGTGTATCTTCAAAGCTAAAATGTGTTTAGTTTTCTGTGAAAAAACTCTCTGTAATACCTATCATAGTTAGAACTGGTGAAACAGAAATTTCTGCAAATCTTGTTTTCACTTAATGACCTTGTTTTGTCTAAATGTAATCTATTTCTCATGAATCCACCTGTTTTATTAAAATATAATCCAGGAAGCTTTATAACTTCCAGACAGACATTTCTATGTTAGTGAGTCTTCCTTAGGCCTGGTTATCATCTTGCACCGGGATAAAAGCATTCTGCAAACTTGAAAACTATTGTTATTTTTTTGCCAGCCAAAACTTATTATCTACTGGGAGAAACTTGTCAGGAAAAGTGTGGTTTCTGGAGAAAGGAAGCAGAAAAAGACAGGTGCATAGAAATAATGTACCTTAACTGGAAATAGTCTCACATCTCTTCTTAAAATGTGTCTCAAATAAATATATTGGTTGTAGTATGTGACAAGAGAAAGGCATCAAAAGTCCATTATCTTTATCTATAATTCAAGTGTGTGATTCCTCAAAGTTGTGAAGATTTTCATGAGACACTCTAAATGATGATGTTATGTGAGGTTATGTTGTAAGAACATCCTTCCGTATTTGAAATGTACCTATTAGCAAAGATTGTGGGTATACTTGTATACTAGTAGTGGACTGGCAGAAATACTTTATAAGCAATGCACTTTCCCACTCGGATGCACAAAATATTAATGGGGAAAGAAGGACAAATATAGTAACTCATATAAGTTCTCTTACGTTGTGGATTTCAGTAACTTAATGTCTTCTTAAGCTTGGAGTATCCCTGTGTCAAAATGAGGTCAATTTCTGAAATGCTTAGCATTAAACATCTCAACTAAATAGAAGTTCCGTGAATTGCTCATAAAATGGTTTACTTATTTAATTCAGATTAGTACGCTAAATCTTTATCTACAGTATCATAATGACTTTCATTCCTGGTAAAGCTACATAAGCTCTGTAGCATCAGGTTGAAAACTCAGCAGTTGCTTCATCAAATAAAAAAAGTAACAGGATCATATCTTTAAAATTGCTAAAATGATTGCTGTTTCTAAAATATGCATTAAAATCTACATTATGAGTACCAGTAATTTGCGGAGTAATGCAGTTCAATTTAAATTGTAGGACTTGGCCATAATTTACAGGATGATTTTTATTGCTCTTGTAGAATGTAGTAATATGTGGCTGACCAGGCTATAGAGTCTAACATTGTCTTTTAACGTTATACGTTCCTTGAATTTAACTGGCTTCTATCAAAAAAAGAAAGATTAAAAAAACAAAGCAAAATATACACATGTATACTATATATATATTTTTTTTTTACTTATAAATGTGATCAAGCTATAATAATTTTAAAAAGAGAGCAATATTTGATAAGGTAATTTACAATTAATACTTCTTAGTAAATTAGCACTTCTTTTTTACCTTGTCTTTTAATGACATTATATCTCTGTTGTTAACGGCCTGGTTAAGCATTAACTGCATCTGAAAGAATACTCTAAAGTGAGTTACAGCCCTATAACGCCTTACAGCCTATAGCATATTCAGCAAAATTGTGCTAGAGGCTACAACCTAATTCCTTACCGTTATTGCCACTATTTCTGAGAAAAGATGTTCAAAAGAGATGTTCAGAAACTAATGCATTTTAATGTAAAGTGCAAATGATTTTAAAATAATTATGAATACTACCGTGCAATCTTACCTTTTTTGATTGTTTGACATCTAAATGTTACTGCAGAACATCCATTCCCATACTGCACTTTACTGAAAGACGGAAAATTTCAGTTCCAGCACAGGGATGTATAGAAGTAAACCAACATGTCAAACTGTTTTTCCTTTGCTCTTAGAATCTGTTTTCAATAAAGGTAAAGGTGGCAAGTGGTAATGAGTCTCCTTTTGTCTCAGCAGGACACCAGTTCAGCATGACACACCAGGGTGGCCCGAAACATAAATCTTACTTGGCAATTGGTAATATGACTGTTTACCTACATAAAAAAAATACTGCTATCCATTTTTTTCAAAAACGCATTCCTTGCAATTTATTCAGTTTATAAACTGAAATTATTCCAGAGGAAAAAAAAAAAATCCAGTCAGGTGTGTTCGATAAGTACTTTCACACAAAAATTAAAATGTGAAGGACCCAATTTAACAGATGTTGAAACAAGTGTTTGTGAAGTCAACAAAACAGGCAGACATGGTGTAGCTTCCAATCTAAAGGGGCCAGGATCGTTCAGTCTGAATTTGCCCTTCCTTAATTCCTAGCGATATTCCCCAGCTGTTCTGCAATGGGAATGGTCTATGGCTGTCATGCATTAATTAAATCGCATTTGGAAAGGAAAAAGAAGTTTCGAGTCAACCAAATATTACGAGATCTGGTTGTCTCTTACTTCTTTGCAGTGTTTTTTGGTCTTGTGTGTCAAAGTCCCTCAAGGCAGTCAAAGTTCAGACGTGCTTCTGATTGTACTGTGCACGTCAGAGTTTTCCTAGCTATCCCAAGCCACTAAAACAAAATTTGTCTCTCTGCAAACCCTTGTTACACAAGCTGACAAACTAGGAATGTACAGCTGCTGCAGAGGCTGCTGGAATGGCTGAGCACTTTAGCAAGGTTCATAGATCTGCCTTACCTTTGGGGAAGGGAAGTCTCACAGCTGGTCAGTGTGAAATCATGCTTAGGTCAGGCCAGATTAAGAATACATAATATCTTCAATTTTTGTGAGACAGCCCAGTTACAAATCTTCAAAGAAGTTGAAAGAGGAAGAAAACTGTGCTTACCTACTTTTCCCCAAGATTAGATCCAAAAGATGTCTTGCCTTATATTCATCTGACTTGCTGTGGACGTTTGGATCATTCACTTCATCAGAGCTTCTGATGCCTGAATGTATCTCATCTCAGGTTGTAGTGCTAAGGCAGACTCCACTCCTGCTAAAACACACTGGCATTTGTAGCCAATCCATTTCCTGGAGTCCTAGAGGGATTCCATTTAAAATGAATTTTCCTACACTGTTCCAACTTACCAATAACTTACTTAGCAAATGCCTCTGATGCTTCTCCTGTCAAACATTGCTGTCTTCTGGAGCTGCAGGTTTTGTCCAGGCACTGATATCTGATAGCAGACAAAACCTGCTTGATATTTGACGAGCCTGGAAACAGCTCCTCCATTCAAACAAAACAGCTACTTTTATCCTTTACCTATGGCTGGGCAAGTAGCATATTTATACCAGTGTGAACTGAAAGTCAGACTTTCATATTTAATATCACGCCTTGATTTGACAAATAGATGTGATATGATCATCTAGATGGAATTAGAGCATTTATCTCCTTATCCAGCCAAGACTGACTTAAAAATCACACATATTTATGGACAGATAACGTAGAAGTAGGCCAAGAGGCACTTGTTCTCTGTTTTTCTTATGGTAGTTCCGTACGTAGTTCCGTACCCTTGCTGGTCTCCAGGATTCAGTAAGCAGTCTGATCTTGGTAAGATGCTTACAGTAACAGATATTTTCCTTCTCCGCCTGGTTCTATGAAGATATCCCAGATTTCTCCCTCAGCCCACATTGTAATCACACTCTTGAGCAACTCCAACTTTCATACTCAGAACTGCTGATCAATCATAATCTTCCCCCAACTATCCTCTTTCCATGTCCTTAAGATATAAACTAAAGTGCATGTTAGTATTCAGTTACAACTTTAAAAAAGAAAGGTTTAGACTGAGATAAGTTTGAATGAAATACTAGGCAAGGGTTTGTTGTTTTTTTTCAAATAAATTATTTGGTTTTAGTTTTTAAAAGAAAATAATTGTGCAGTATAGAATAGTTTCCTTTTTTGCATTGACATCTAAGTCTGTAATAAAAAATTGTTTTTCTTTTTAACGATTAAATCCAAAATTATCAGATTCAAAAGTGTTTTTCACCTGTGTTCTCTGGAAGTTAATTACACTTATGAAGACTCCTTGCCGACAGTATAGATTTAGAAGTTCAATTAATCTAAAATTCTTCAGAACATTTCATACCATAAGCGCTCATTGCTATAAAACTAAAAACCAAACAAAAATGTTACAAGGTGTGTCAAGTGAATGGCTTTATGATAGATTTCTGATTATCCGGTCTGAAAGACTTAATAATGTCACTTCTTAAGATGTAGTAAAACTGTACTCCGATGAAAAGAATTAGATCTCAGCACAACAAATGCCACTGCAGTTACTGTCAGAAAAAGGAGAAATTCATTAATGTTAACAGAGTTGTATCTACTTACAGGAGGACTGAGCTTATGCCTAGAACAGTAAAACTAAATCACCTATGCATAAGCTTGACTTTGTTACTGTTCAACTTAACTAGGAGGGACTGAGAAAGCGTTGAAAATTGAAAAGGCCTCAGTTGGTCTTCAGAGAATGGAGTTTCGGGTTTTACTTGATTCTAAATCCTGAAATCATCTATTCATTCTGACTTTATGAACTACCTTGAGTAATTGCTTTATTGATAACATACCACAATAAGTATTGTGATTTATCGTAGAAACCTACATCATGCTCAGTGAAAAATTTTAGAATAAATTTTGTCTTCGTGAAGGAAAGCACTACTAAAATACAGTTTTTAAAACGAACATCAGGAAAAGCCACATTAGAGAAGCTGATATATCCTCTTAAGCAGACCTCACGCATAACTGTCACTTTTTATTTGTGGAAATAGAATGGAAATTTTAGTAACAAATAGAAAATTTAATTAATAAAACTTCATAGAACCCCCAAAATTCATACTTAAAGGTAAAGACAGATGCCAGGAACACAAGTGTTAGAAGCCGAGGAACCAAGAACATCAAGAACATCTCTGTTATGCTAATGCAAATGATAGAAAAATTGTAAGAATTCTTGATTTATTAGCATTGTTCATAGCCAGATTTTTTTTCTGACAGCCTCTCTGAGGATCATTGGAAACAAAATTTCAGTTATAAACATCTTATGCCATCTAGCAAATATATATACCTGTATCTGTTACTAAAGCAGTAATACTTTTTATTTTTGCCTGGCACTTTAGTGTTGAATCGGCAGTAAAATAAGTGGATAACCAACATGAAAGTCTATCTTGATCAAGCACATCCCAAACTCGATTTATTTTTTTCAGTAACTAGAAAGTTCATAATATACACTTAAAGGTAATTTCACAATAGAAGCAAAGTAAAATGATGTTCTGCAACAAAGTATTTGAAGTTAGATAGAAGACAGCCTAGCAAAGGCTTGTGTGAGAAGAATAGCCCCATAAATTGTTTTATTTCTTTTACCAGCATGTTGCTCTAGTTGTTGACAGTCTTGATTCATGTGTAGTTGTGACCTTTCAGACTGAGGTATATCGCTCTACAGGGATCTGAGAAATATTCTCTTCAAAATTTTTTTTTTAATAGCACTTCGATATTTGTTTGAAGTATTGCAGCGAATGTTTCAAAACTTGTTTCTTGTGAAAATTAAAGGAATTATTATAATTGTTAAATACTATCTCTGTATTTAAATCATTGTGAAAGACAGTGAAGTAATTACAAATGCACATACTATGACATTACTAGAGACAGAAAAAAAAACATTTTCTTTTAGGTACCTAAGAGGGTCCAAACACAATAATACATAGGTACTAGAAATTTAGTGTTCTTCCAGATCCCATGACATACCTGGGCCTTGTCATTAAATATCTTACATTTCATTTCTTTGTGGTTGACATGACTAGTTCCGACAGTGCTGTAGCATTAATTCCCATGATTCTGAAGTTACCCAGCTGAAATCCTTAATTGCTACTCTTTTGATTACAAGAATGTCCCTTCCTTTTGTTGTTGGTAGGAAAGTGGTTTTAATTTGGGGTTTAGGTTTTTGGTGGTTTTTTTTGGTTGGTGTTGTAGGGTTTTGTATATTTTTGGTTTTTTTAACATCTAGTAAACTGTTTGGGAAGACTTTTTAGTAGCTTGACAGGTAACACTTTCCTTAACAAAAATTTTGTTTAATGGTGATTTTTTCTGTTTTCTTGGTTTTTTGATTTTTTGTTTTTTAACCTTACATGAAAATGTTAACTATCAGAACTTGTTTCTGTCCCTTACCTATTTACAGACACTGCTGAACTGTACGTGCCACAATAGAAATCAAAGCTAGCCCTTAGCATATAATGTTAATTACAGCATGGTAGATTTCTACCACTTTTGCAAAGGGAAATCACTGCTGCCTGTGTTCTACAGACGTTCATGTTTGTTTTAACATTGTCATTGAAATATCAAATACTAAATGCTGCTCATTCTGCGTTTTTCCACATTATCATACTTGTAACACATTTTAAAATCTGTGGTGAATAGAACAATGCTCTGGTGTAGAACTGTTGAGTACTTCCATTTCACTCAGCCAAGTGGAATGAGTTCTTTCCTGTCCCTCATGAACATCAAAAATGTTGCCTGTCTATTGACGTGGATATTATATACACAGGCTGTCATTTTTAAGAGAGAAAGGGGTAGGGGGGCAGGGGAGGAAGGTTGTGGAAGTACAGCATCCTTCCTGCACTTCATGTAGGGTTACCGATAGCTATCCTTGCCTTGAAGGTACTGAGCAGCTTCCAGTGTTAGGTGAACATACTCGGCAACGCCTGCAAGGTGCTTGGTCTCTCACAGGACTGTACCCTTTGCTGTTTGAAATGGGCAGCTTTCATTTGTGTTTTGGTGAAAGAATAGGAAACAATGCTACAACTTGTGTCTGGCTTTCTCTTCTCACTATGTTTAGAATTTGGTGTAAGTCAGTGAAAAGAAAGACAATGTTGTTACTCTAGCCTCAGAGTAATAAAGAATTCTCAAGCGGCTAAATCAGCTTCACCACTTTGGGCTGTGTGCGAATTTAGGTTACTGGCTGCTTTGATGACTTCTTAATGTGGTGGTGCCGTTAGCACTTCATATTCCATTATTCTCAGTTCTGAGGTATTCATTTCATCATACCTTGCTCTCTGCCCCTGTCTCCTTCCCCAGGGGAGACCTAGGTTACTCACAGAAATCAACTAAGTTGTTTCTTCCATAGCTTGTTACTCTTGGTTGTCTGTTTTACCTGACAAACTACTTAATGGAGTCAAACAGGTATTTAGTAGGAACAATGACTGAGGTGTTGGGTATATTGGTACAAGGACTATTGTTAGTGAAGAGTGATAAAGCAGTAATCTTTGAAAGTCTGGGATATTTCATGGTCTTCAGGAGAAAATATAAAATATTTATTTACAGAGATTAAAATCAGAAACATTCAGGCAATTACATAGAAGTTTTCCATTAAGCTTTTGGTTTTGAACTATATTTTGGTGTTAGCCACTTTTCATGTTACTACTGTAAAAATTCAAAACACAAATGCTGCATTTCTTCACTTGCCTTTCTGAGACAAAATTAGCTTTGCCTGTGTTAACATTTATTGATACACAGCACTAGCAGTGAGTGAGTGAACATGAAAATGAGATAAATTCTATGCAAAGGAGATTATTTCTGACTTCCATGTTAATACAGAGGCTGGGTGATGGGTGTTTTAGTATTGTTGGATTGTAGTACAGTGAGAGTAAAATGTAGCGATTTCTTGAATTAAAGATGTTTGTCTCTTCATTCCTTGCTGTTGGGGTAGTTATAGCACTGATTGACCTGTAAACTATGTGTACAGGAGATTTCATGCACTGTCTACATTCACAATCACTGCTACTTTTTTGCTTATCTTCGTAACATCTGTTTAAAGTTGAAAAAGATCTTTTGTGCATAATTTATATTCTTTTGTCGTAGTTTTCTTGATATCTGTTGAACTTCTAGGTGTCAAAAAAAGATTTACAGCTAGATATTTTTTTTTCTTAAAAGAAAGTTAAATTGCTTTGTTGGTTATGACTGAAGTTATGAAAATGTTTCCAAGATTTTTAAGTCATGAATATTTTACAATATGTCAGACTAACACTGAAGCTCAATTATAGAAGACATCAACTACTAAATAACATTGCAATGAAGTTTTTCTGACAAGATATAGTCAAGTTATTAACCATGTACATCTGGGATCTCTGTTAACTGCAATATAATGATTTTTATTCACATGAAATTTCTAGATATAGTTCAGATGCATTTTTAATATGCTATTGAAAAAGCAAATATGAAATATTCATGAAATTGTGTGCACAAACAGGTTTTGAGGATGGCTGAAATGTTTATGGAAGAGGTAGTTGGCTACAGAATCATCACTCCAATAGAGAGAGTCATTACCTGTCTTCACTGGCTTTAGAATTCAGGCTTTTACCTGGTGCGAGACAATCTCTTTTATGTATAGCTATTAAAAAGCAAACAAATCACAATAAAAAAAAAAATCCTGAAACAAATGAACATAATCTTTAACTGGCTTTTAGTGATACCTTGCCCACCTGGAGGACGGGCTGGATTAATACAACTCTTTCCTTTGGAGTTTTGGTTGGGTCATTGGGTGCTCTGTTTCTGAATAAGGTAGTTGTGTTTGGGAAAAGCTGTCTGTCCATCAGGGAAAGCCACAGGAAGAATTAGAAACTCCAGAGGTCGCAGAGCCTCACAGCTACAAGCAGCTATGTAATATGAGGCATTTCTACAGCGGTAGATGTTGGTATTGGTTATCCTGACCAACGGGAGAGTCAGTGATGATTTCTGAAAGCTGAAAAAGCAAAGCACACATTCAGAGTTCCTGAAAGTTTAAATAGAAATGTTAGAATTCCATTTTTTTGTTGTTGTTTTTTTTTTAATTCTGTTTCTGACTTCCAAAAATGACCCAACACAGTGATGTAACACATCACAGTGTTTGGGAGTGCTATTTGCTCTAGAGGGCATTCAGACTGCTTGAAAATAAAATATATGAAGCCTGGATGGAGTTATTTTTAAGGACAGAGCTGTTGGACAGTCTTAAGTTCCTAGAAAAACATATTAGGGGTTAAGCAAAGTTATTGTAAACTGGAAGTACATACAGACACTAAAACTTCATACACATTACCCAGTAATGTAGGTACTTCAATGAGTTGGGTGGTTATTCTTGAGAAGGAAAAAGAAAGTATCTGTGTGTGTTTAGTTGATGATATCTGCATAGCAGTGTTGCTTTTTCATAAAGCTTTAATTTCCTTTAGCAGATTTCTAAGTTCTTTGGAAGGTTGTACATGCTTCATTTAACTTAATATGTCAGATGGCAAGACTGAGGTAGTGACAGTTTCAGTGACCAGCAAAGCTTTTTTTTTCATGCTGAAAGCAGATATTCAAGACACTTTTTGCCTGCAGTTAAATTTAAATCCAAAATGCTGTAAATGTCTTAAAATATCTGATTATTTTTTGGGGGGTGGAGGGGAGGGGAATCTCCATTTTGATGGCTTTGAGATCCCACACTAACTGTTCTTTGACACAGCAATGATGCCAACATCATAAGAATGCAGTAACTTCCATATCAGTACGATATCCTGCTGTCTTTTTTTATACTTTCTTTTTTCTTTCAGCCTTTCAGCTCCCAAGACACCTTTCTTTAACAAACCTTTAACTTTCATAATGTCTTGCAGGGCTTTACTGTTGGCTTGCTTCTGTCCCTTATAATCTGCAGAAACAATTTTTGT
The DNA here is from genome assembly GCF_030867145.1 of Opisthocomus hoazin. Lineage (NCBI taxonomy): Eukaryota > Metazoa > Chordata > Aves > Opisthocomiformes > Opisthocomidae > Opisthocomus > Opisthocomus hoazin. The sequence goes on from NC_134418.1 coordinate 83,028,262, forward strand.
GTGCTACCCTTCATAAAAGAGCAAAGCTATATTTATATTCAAATAGAAAATATTGAAAATGTAGGTTGAAAGACGTATCATCAAAAGAAATATGTTCTTCTTTTTCTGTTTCCCAACAGTGTCATTAACAATATGAACTTAGCTCTTGCCAGTACTGCAACTAAATGCCATCGTCTGTATCGACAAATGTACTGAAGACAGCTTTACAAGAATAGGGAACTTTGCAGAACTTTACGTAATATCAGCTAGACATCATAATATCTACCCATAATTTTTTATTACTCTGTCTATATACTTAATATGCAATTAATTAATTTTAAAATATAATTGGATTTGACTCTAAGTAGGCATAGCAGAAAAAAGAGACTCGTTTTTCGTACCATTAGGTTGAAGGGATAAAATAGATCCTTCCACAACTGAGGAACAGAATTCAGCTTACATTTCTCTGCAAACCTTATTTTTTAAAGAAAGAAAAAAGTGAAATTAAATAAACAAAGACAAATGGAAAATTAGCTTCCAATACTTGTTTGGTTTCGGTGTGTTTTGTTTTTCCTGCAATAAAATGTTATTTTTGTAGATTTTGGCTTGGTAAAATTTGATTCGGTTGTTTGGTTTGAGTTGGATTGGATTAGATTGGATTTTATTAACTTTTTGAGTTTGTCCCCAAATCCATTTTAAGACTAAGTGAGGTATTAGAAAATTGCATGAAGTTACACATGACAAACAGAAAAGAAGCGCCCTCCAGTCAGGAGGCATACTTGGATAGAATAGACAAAGTAGAGCAGAGCTGTTGCGAGTTATATGAAATAATCCTTTTTGTTCTCTTGCCGCTTGTGAGGCTTCTGCTAGTGTACTCTGTCCAAGGCGCTGCACTTCCACTGAAGACATGAACCAGCTGGAGAAGGTCTAGGAGAATGTGAGAAAAATCAAAGCTCCTGGATTTTAGGCTTTCTGAGAAAAGACTGAAAGAATTGGAAATCCCAAAAGTCTATATAAAAAAAAAAAATGGAGGGGAAGAATGTAGGTCTCATTATAGGTCAAAAGTATGTTAACACTTCTGAACTTTGCTACTGTGCTCCATGAAGATGTTTTGTGTCAGTGTGCTTTAGAAAAAAAAAGGAAAAAGAAGCAAAGTAGTAGGATATCTCATGTTATAGAAATTCTGTTCGTATCTATGAAAAAGCAGATAAAAGGTGGCCCATTCAGGCAGAAGGGGAAGAAGGAGACAAGTTTCTTCATGGGTTCTATTTGCAGTGATGTGGGGTTTTTGTGAGCAATATCTGTTGCATTTCATATCTTTCTGATATGCTAGAGCTACGCTGCACAAACGTTTGAAAGAATCTTCATCTGCACTGCACATAGCCCTGTTGAGTGTATTCCTTCACTTGGCCATATGTGCTGTTAGAACTTGTGTCCATAAACGCTCCCTTAACAGTATCTCTATAGGATAACACTATTTTTCTCCATCCTATTTGTGATCAGCCAGTACTGTGTTCTAACCTTGATCCTATGTGAGATGTACAGTCCTACACAAAAATGGCTTCCTTCAAAAACAGGACCATTAATGATTGTATTGCTGACCAGTAGCAAATTTGTGAGTTAGGGGATTAAGCTAATCTAGCAGAATATTTAGCTTTCTCTTTTACTGCTGGCAGCTCAGGCTCTCTGAGGAGGGATGCCCTTAGTTTATACCTCTTACCTTCAAGTTCTATTCTCAGCAAAGCATGTAAAAGCCTATTAACTTTTCAGAGTTTGCTTCGTCGGTCCCTTCATCCAATTTAAATTAATGCTGAGTTCAAATCATCAGTCCTTCATCAAGCTCATAAAGGGGAGAGAATAGACATTTAAAATTATTATGAGCCTGACTATTCATAGTTCTAACTTCTTTTAAGTCCTCTTGTCTAATTACATGGGCAGTATGGACACTTAGGAGAAGCCAGATTATTTAATGTGATAGAGGCTACTCATTACATGTTGGTTTTATAGGAAACCCATTATCTTGAAGTTTGCTTTACATCTTTGGTGTTTAATGTCTATTTCAGTAAAAAAATTTTTGAAATACTGATATTTCCTTGCATAACATGCTATTAAAAACTTTTGTCGGTATTTTTGAATCAAATACTATCAAAATCTCATCTTCCAGAGCTCTTCTGAGTCTTGTGACAAAAAATGGAAAAAATCCTCACTTGCATACTTTTGTATATCTGTATATAAGACACTTTTAAATTTAATTTCACTGTAAAAATTCACAAATGTAACTGATTGACTGAAATAATATTCTAGATTATTACAATGTGTTTATTATATTTGCTGAAGTACATGCTGTCGGGGAAAAATACTTGAGCAGTGATCAGTGGGTGGATACAAACCAGCTGGTGGCAGAAAAATTGAACAGAACAATGTGAAGAAAATAAAGTTTTTGCCAGCAAGTTATTGTATTGTAATTTAAACTACGTTATAATTCGGAAGTAATAAAAAAATACAGTAGAACTCGTAGAACTATGATCTTTTTGTTGCTGTTGTTCCTAGATGAATGCCTTCAAAACAGGCTAGACAATAACAGTGGTATTCCACATAGGAATTTGAGTCAGTTTGACTCATCCTTGCATTAGTCTACCAAAACTTTCAAAATGGTAGTGAATAACGCTTTAATATCTCTATGTTCTAGCCTTACCAATATTTCAGGTTCATTGCTAGCCAAGCCTTTGGTCAAGCTCTGAGACATTATTTAATGCATTTAGTCAATCAAGTCAATATCATTCACTGCCGTATTTAAAGACGGGGAGAAACCAAGAGTATAGCCTTTTACATTGAGATGACTTGGGCTGGTGAATGCTGTGAAAACTTGTTAAAAACCAAGAAGTACCCTGATTTAAGATTGCAGATTAATACGGCACATAGTTTGCTGAATAGGATGTTATAACATTAAAAAGAAGTCCATAAAGATTTCCTTTGTGACAATTAAATGCTCTGCAGTCCTCTAAGTATCTGCAGTACTTGATGGAGCTGTGCTGTGGCTGAGGTACCAACTCCAGAGGAGAGTGGGATTGCAGAACTTCAGCATTATCTTTCCCGGAACCTGTCAGACTATCTTATGCAGTTGTTGAATGTACCTTGGGGGAAAAAAAGAAAAAAATGTTTTAATTAAAGTCAACTAAAATAATTCCAACCGGATTGCTATGGAGTATAATTAAATCAATTGTTTATATTTTCCTGAGAGAAGATTTCTAAATTGTTGCAAAATTATCAAGTCCCTCTGAAATTTGCAGGCACTGCTAATCCCCTGGGGAGAAAACTACTTGAGGAGACGCTTGGCTGACAATAAAAGTTTACATAAACCTGCAATTTTTTGAACTCCTGCTACATTCTTCTGAACAGATTTCAAAGAATTAAACATAAGATACTAGCAAAAATAATTGATAACCATGTAAAAAAGGGAATAAAATGTTACTATGATCCAGCTATAGCTCTGACAAGAGGTCTAACTAGCAGCTCATGCATTCTGGGTCTATTTCTGCTAAAATGTAAACTAAAATAAAGTGATAGGAAGCTGTGTTTACCTGCAAAACACCAAAGGTATTACAACAGTGATTTATGTGATCTGTGGCTGCCATTTCAGTGTTACTTTCTATTCTTTCTATTGTGAGGTATAAATATTCCTCATATTCCTCATTGTAAGGCATGAATATTCCAGTTCTGAATATCATAGTAATTGGCATTGTTGCCAAGCCTCAGCTCTTGTATGCTAGATTTATTCCTGATCTGTCATTGTTTTATAGAGATATTAGAATATGTCACCTGTGATCAAATGTAATGTATTTTTGGGGTATATAAATGCCTTTTCTTATAGGTATACAAATTCCTGTGAAAAGTTAGACAGGGCTGGAAAAATACTACTCACTTATGGAACAAACTGTAGCTGTCGGGTAGACACACACACTGCTGGGGTCATGTCAGCAGACCAAATGCCTCCTAGAAAGGAAATTAAACTACTACTACTGTGCTGTCAGAGCAAGGACTGCTGGTATGGAACAGGTTCTATCCTCCTTACGGCTTTTGATAAAGGAGCCATTACTTTTCTGTGCTCTTGCGTTCCTTCTAAAGAAGACACAGTGCTGTGTGAGGAGATCATTAGAGCCCATGGAGCTTGGAAGGAAAGCTAAGGAGACTTACATATTTTTATCCTTTCACATTAGAGCTAAGACCCATAATTTTGCATTGATTGTGTGGGAAACAGAAAACAAATAGCTCTGAATATAATTACTCCTACTAAGTTATGGTATTCATCTGGAATATAGCAGACTTCAAATTAAGTTCTTTCTCTGTCTGGTTTAGACAAGAGTCTGTAATTTATGTCTCCATTTCCCAAATGAGGATTTTCATTCCTAGGTTGGCAGCCGAAGGACTACAGATAATTCTTCTGAAGTTCCTACTTCAACCGTATTTAAATAAATGAGTAATCTTACTGACACTGTTGGAAGGAAGCTTTCTACTGACCAGAAAGTTCTTGCTCTGAAAAACAGGATTTCATTGAAATCAGTGCTGCTCTGTGGATAACTTTAGTGCAAAGATTTTTCTTGAAGGAAAAAGAAGTTTTACTAGACTCCAATGTGTAAACCATACCTTAAAAGTAGAAAATTCAGGCGAAACTTTGAGAGATGTTACAAAAAATATGAAAGGAAAGAAGTGGATAGGAGGGATTTAATCCTGAAGGCTACTGAAAGGCATTGCTAGAATTCCTTGTCAGCTAATGTTGAGCTTCCCCTAAGGTTTGGTGAAACTACTGTCTCCTAAAAATAACACGATTAAAAAAAGTAGCAAAAAAACCCAACAAAAAATCCCTTTATGCTTGAAAGTTAAGCTTCCTAGGATCTCTTAAACCAGACAGAAAATACAACAAAATCTGTATTTTGAAAACATGTGTGTATACATCAAGTTAAATGATGTAGTGTACAAGCTTCTTAGAAGAGGAGCGTAAGAAAAGAGAAGCAAGATGAACCAGTTCTAAACAGTAAGATGATGCTCATTTTTACCCCTTTGACCTTCCTCCAGTTACTAGCTCCTTACTTTCTCTTCATCTGTGATAGTCTGTGTATATATAGCTTCATCATGCTGATAGGATACTGATTTTGTACTTGCATGATTTACCACTGACATTCTTACAGAACAAGTTTCCCTCACTAGCAGATACTGTATGCGAGTAGATGAAAGACTGAATGTCTTCATATGTAAATGCATACACTTATAAAATGAAGTGTAAATTACTCTAGTAGTTAGGTAATGCACCTGTATTCTTGGGTCTGATTAGAGCTGTCACTAGAGTCATTTGCCCGCTGAAATCCAACAGCTTGGATAGAAAGCAACTATATATTGTCATAATCACAGTCAAAGAGAATTAAAGTATCAACATCAAAGGGAAGAAGGAAGGAGTAACAGGAACTATACTTGCTCAGGGATTAGCTAAAGTGTCTGTCCGTATAAGAACTTGTGCTTGTATTTCTGAGTAGCAGAAT